>NW_009258952.1:581529-690424 GCF_000687185.1 Egretta garzetta
CAGCTGTGACAGGACAAGGGGTAATGGTTTGAAACTGAAGCAGGGTAGGTTTAGACTATATATAAGGAAGAAATTGTTTAAAATGAGGGTGGTGAAACACTGGAACAGGTTGCCCAGAGAGGTAGTGGAGGCCCCATCCCTGGAAACATTCAAGACCAGGTCGGATGGGGCTCTGAGCAACCTGATCTAGTTAGCGGTGTCCCTGCTCACTGCAGGGGGGTTGGACTAGATGACCTATAAAGGCTCCTTCCAACCCAAAACATTCTATGATTCTATGATTCTATGATTCTATGATGATTCTATGATTCTGTGATTCTATGATCTCACCCTAAGGGACTAATGAATAAAAGGACATATGTGAAAATTGTTGTTCTTCATGGAATGGAAACAGAGAAGGCTGGGAAAAGAAAAGAGTGACAGTATAGCATATTATTGAGTCACACTTAATAATTACATTCTGAAACATAAAATAAAATATGAACTTGAGAAACAATCTAAAAAGAAACTTCAGAAGAAAAGAAGAAACTGTAAGCCATTTAACCATGATTTCACTACATTCTTTCTATTTATAAAATTTACTTTCATTGGAATAACTGCTTCTTTTAGTTATTAAGATTGTGTTAGGACAATCCCTTTTCTTTAGACAACATTCTTAGGAAATAAGTGTGGTTTGGGAACTTCTGAAGTGCCTTTGTAAATCTAATTATGTATTGGGTTTGTGTAGCAAGGTGTTGGTAGTGGGGGGGGGCTACAGGGGTGGCTTCTGTGAGAAGCTCCTAGAAGTTTTCCCTGTGTCTGCCGCTGGCCAAGGCCAAGCCAATCATCTGTGATAACATATTTAAGAAGGAAAAAAAAGGCTGCAGCTCAGTAGCTGGAGAGAGAAGAGAAGTGAGAGGATGTGAGAGAAAACAGCCCTGCAGACACCAAGGTCAGTGAAGAAGAAGGGGGAGGAGGTGCTCCAGGCACCAGAGCAGAGATTCCCCTGCAGCCCGTGGTGAAGACCATGGTGAGGCAGGCTGTTGCCCTGCAGCTCATGGAGGTCCATGGTGGAGCAGATATGCACCTGTAGCCCATGGAGGACCCCATGCCAGAGCAGGTGGATGCCCGAAGGAAAGAGGCTGTGAACCCGTGGGAAGCCTGTGCCAGATCAGGTTCCTGGCAAGACTTTGCGGACCCGTGGTGGGAGGAGCCCACGCTGAAGCAGGTTTGCTGGCAGAATTTGTGACCCCGCAGGGGCCCCAACACTGGAGGAGTCTTCTCCTGAGGGACTGCACCCCATGGAAATTATGGGCCCATGCTGGAGCAGTTTGTGAAGAACTGTAGCCTGTGGGAAGGACTCACGTTTGAGAAGTTCATGGAGGTCTGTCTCCAGTGAGAGGGACCCCATGCTGGAGCAGGGGAAGAGTCCTCTCCCTAGGAAGAAGAAGCAGCAGAGACAGTGTGTGATGAACTGACCCCAACCCCCATTCCCATCCCCCTGCGCGGCTGGGGCGGGAGTAGGTAGAGAAACTGTGAGTGAAGTTGAGCCCAGGAAGAAAGGAGGGGGGGGGGAAGGTGTTTTAAGATTCAGCAGTTTTCATCCTCTGCTTCTCTGATTTTGATCGATAATAAATTTAATTAATTTTATCAAGTTGAGTCTGTTTTGCCCATGATGGTAACTGACAAATGATCTCTCCCTGTCCTTATCTTGACCCATGAGCCTTTGATCTACTTTTCTCTCCTCTGTCCAGTTAAAGAGGGGAGTGATAGAGTAGTTTTGGTGGTCCCCTGGCATCCAGCCAGGGTCAAACCACCACAAATTATTACGTGTAGTGAGAAAATAAATCACACGTTATGATCATCATTATTTAGTCATATAACAGTCTACATTCATAAGGAATTTTGGTTAACTTGATTAAACAGACTCAGAAAAAGTTTACCTCCCAAAGAACTTTAGAAAATGTGTGAAAATGTAAGAAATGTTTTCAAAATACATGTTTTTTATTAAGCCTAAAGAGACCTCCTGCCAGCCAAGAACATCTATAAAAGTCACTTCTGTCTGTACTGAAGCACATCTTCATTCACAGATGAACAAGAGAATGATTTTTTTTTTTTTTAAATATAAAAATCTTCACAGAGCCTAAAGGCAAAATATTCTCTGTTTTTTTCATACCAGGATTCAACCTCGATATTCACTCAAAAGCTAATTTTATGGTTACATTCCATGCAACCTGTTAATTACTACTTCACTAATATCAGAAAAGTTACCTCAGCTTGCAGTATAACAAAATACATGTTGATGTATTAAACAGTTAATATTCCTGTTAGCAAAATCACACATAGACAAATGAAGTGATTTCGTGGTTTAACCTGGCTGGCAACTAAGCACCACGCAGCTGCTCGCTCACTCCCCCCTCCCTCAGAGGGATAGGGGAGAGAATCAGGAAGGAGAAAAAAGGTTAGAGCCGTGGGCTGAGATAAAGACAGTTTAATAAGAGAAAATAATAATAATAGTAATAATGAGAATGATAGCAGAATATACAGAATATACAAAACGAATGGTGCACAATGCAATTGCTCACCACCCGCCGACTGATGCCCAGCCTGTCCCAAGCAGCGATCACTCCCCGAGCCGCGATCAGTCCCTGAGCAGCGATCACTCTGCCCGCGACCGACCGACTGACCTAAGCGCCCCCCGAGCATGACATTATATGGTATGGAATAGCCCTTTGGACAGTTTGGGTTAACCGTCCTAGCTGGGCTGTACTCCCAGCTTGTTATGCACCTGGCCGAGCAGGAGAAGCTCAAAAATTCCTTGAGTAGTCTGAGCACTACTTGGCAACAACTGAAAACATCAGTGTGTTATCAAGATTCTTCTGGTACTAAATCCAAAACACAGCACTATGCTAGCTATTATGAAGAAAATTAACTCTATCCCAGCCAAAACCAGGACAAGTGAATTTATTTGACTATGTTTAAAATATTCTACCAGTCTGGTACAATAATGTAAAATGAACAAAGAAGTCTGTTCTAACTTCAGCTTCCTGACTTTTGACTTAATTGAACCTCATTTTCAACCTTTACAGGTTGCTGTAGCAACCTAGAGCAGCCAGTTATGGTTTGAGTCTGCATCCATGCTAGATTTCACATTTGCGATAATGGTACTGTAAGTGAATTCCTGACCTTTATCTCAAGCAAAATAGGTTCTGTTAAATATTAATACTTGTAGTACCTTGAGATATCCTTGAATCTTTTCATTCGGTTAGGGGTTGATTCTAGGTTCTAGTAGCACATGCTCTTTTCTGCATGACTGTATTCTCATGTTTATTAAAATACATTGCTTCATTTTGTTTGTTGTGGGTTTTTTTATAATCATTCTGCGCCATTATAAAGATTCAAGCAGTAGGCCCAAAGAAGCTTGCTGTTACCACTCTTCACATACCTTTGGAGAAATATTATGTTTGCTGTGCTTTCTTCACAGTTTATGTCATTCTGAGCTCTGCTACATGTTCATAAAGAGCATTCTTTACAAACCTAGGAACTTGCAGTTTTCATATAGCCAAAGACGAAAGTGAGGCAAAGAACAGTGAAGATCAGTTTTTCATGATGGGCTCTTTGGAGCCGATGGAAAGACGCCACCTAAAGGAAAGGGCATTACTTCTGTTAGCCGTTGTGCCTTTTCTAGACTGGTGAAGGACTAAATAGTTCAGGAACCGGGAATCTGGTTGAAAAGACAAACAACTAAATTGAGCTCTGCTTCTCCTCCCCAAAATGTACCCTGCCCTCATCTGATCCTGAAACATCACTGAGTTCTCAGTGATGAGGTGCCTGTGCACAGGAAACACAGGCTTTTAAAGTCAGGAATGAAAGTTACGTTTAGGAACAATAAGCTTTAGATCAAATCAGACTTCAGGTTGTAGCTTCTACTCCTGATGACTAAGTTCTCAAATAACTCATTTTCCTTTATAGTTTCCAGTACTTTCTCTCATTGTCTTTCAGCTAGACATCTCATACTCCCAGAGCCCACATTGAGGCACGGATATTTATTTCTTACACTGCCACTGTTGCCAGCAGGAGGAAAAGCAGGGTTGCGGATGATAAGGATCTATCTTTAGGAAGGAAAAATGTTTGTTTCTCAAATAAATTTTTGATTTGTAGCTATAGCAATTCAAACTCCTCCCTGTTGTGGGTTGCTGATGTGTGGTAACAATTCTTACTGTTAAGTTTAGCAAAGCAAATATACTTTGACTCCAGGGAGCTCCAGGGAGCTCATGTTTTATTGACTAGAGAAACTAGATGGGTACTATTATTTTTCAG
This sequence comes from Egretta garzetta, assembly GCF_000687185.1. Classification (NCBI taxonomy): domain Eukaryota; kingdom Metazoa; phylum Chordata; class Aves; order Pelecaniformes; family Ardeidae; genus Egretta; species Egretta garzetta. The sequence goes on from NW_009258952.1 coordinate 585,826, forward strand.
CTGTACCTTCTAAATTGATGTCATAGATACCAATTTATTCACTTTGTTGAACTGCCTATGCATGCTAAGGGGTCTGAATCATATTTATTCCACAGATTTCATAGTAGCCACTCATTTTGAAAATGAACCTTCAATTTCTCTCTAAAACAGCATTATATTTAAACTTCTCTAGTTATTACTGTGTCCTTTTAATATGCTTAATTGTATTGCATACATACATAATACACACAGCCTTTAAATCCAGCTTGTGTCATAATAACTACGGAATAGTATGCACCTCTGTAACATTTAGTATGTATGGTTATTTATAGACATGCTTCTCTGACATTGCCAGGAAATTATGTTTGTTCCCACTACTTTGGTACGAGAGGGGAGAATGGAGGAGGTAATCAATTTTCAGAATAGAGTACAACATACTGAGACTTTTTAAAAAAATTTTCCACTACGAATCAGTAACAACTTTCATTAATACACAAAAAAAAATCTTTAAACTAAACCAAAATTTAGTATTGAATACTTCTAGTTTCATTTGTAAAACTGTAAATGTATATACCAAGGCTGCTTGATTTTAATTTACAGTGACTTAATATTTTACTTCTTAGTTACAGATACTGATTTTTGTATCAGGACAGTATTTCATGCTTAAAACTCCAAAGAGTAGGAAACAGATGATTTTCTTGTTCTCTAGTAAAAATAAGTATAACAAGTCCTTTAGAAAAGAGTGATTTTCTGCTTTCTACCATTTTAACAATGAATTCCCGTGGAAAATTAGGGGAAAGAAGTTAAATTAAAACCCATAATATTACAGTACCCTGAGTCTGCTAAAGGTGAGATACAGATGAGTGTTAACAGAGAGTAAAGGAGAGAAAGAGTGCAATTCTATTGTTTAGCCCAAGTCACATGATTTAAATAAGCTATACAAAAGTTATTGCTCTTTGAAGATAATAATTAATATGTGCTTACTTTCATGCCAGCTCTTTCATGGGAAATTTTCTAAATTATTTTTTTTTTTTTACCTCAGAATAAAAATTGTTGGTTGGTTGATTTATTTTGTTATTATTATTACTATTACATCAGCAAAGTCTAAGAAAGTGAACAGAATTTCAAACTTTTGGAGTTAAATATTGGCTATGCAGCAATGGCTGTAGACTATATGGAGAGGTAGAAATTTCTTTTTTAAATGCTTGTTTTTCCAACAAATGGTTCTCTTTGGTTCAACTTTCTGATCTCTATCTTCCTTCAAATGTGTTTTATTACGCACATTTTAAATTGAATACATTGATAACAGCAGATTTTTATTTAAACTATAAATTCAACATAAAATGTGAAAAAAATAGAAAATGTTCCTGAAGAGAGAGCAGTGCATTTTGTTATGAGCAGATTTAAATGTACATAAATGTCATTTTTTGTTAATATGTGTTTCATTGACTGATTGATGGTGGAAATAAATGTGATATTTTCAGTGTTACATTTGAGTGCTCTAATCTCCACTAAATCATTTTCCCCAGGTGTCACCTCCAAGACAATGATTAATGACATACTAATAAAGTTCACTTTGGCAGTCTAAAACTAAAATGTCATTTCTATTGGGTATGAATAATTTTCAGCTAAATAGAGCCTTGAATCAGCACCATGATGTTCTTTGTTCAAGGACTTTATTTTTTAAATATTTTAATATAGCTGAAAGTGAAAAAAAAAGTGGATGTAAGTTATCTACATGATGAAGTGATGTTTTTGTTGGCGGATTCTTCTTTTAGTCTCGGCACTGCACTCTTTGAAATAAATTAACCATTATCAATCACTAGGTATAATCAGGTTTACAAATCGTTCTACAGTGCCATTAGCCAATCACAAATGAGAACACTAATTCCTGTCCTCATACTAATACATATATTCTCCTGTCTAGATTATGTGTCTTGCATGAAAATGGAAACCATTCCTCAGACACCAACGTTACTCCTTAATTGTAAAGCATTACCAGGTGCACAGAATGAGCAATGCAATCTGTACCCCAAAGAACCTAACATCTTAGAGACAAACAAGATGTCAGGAGAACACACTGAGAAGTCTAGGGAAAAAATGCAGTAGACAGTTTTAAAGTTAATATTAGTATTTTTCTGGATATTGCAACAGAAGTAATTTTTCATAAAGGACTTAATAGTGAAAGTATTACCTAATGAACAGATATTGTGCATTTAGGCACAAAAAGCAAAGAAAAATGTGGAAAAAGGAAAGGAGCACCACCTATAATAAGATCCTGTGAAAAAAAAAAAAGAAGATAAAAGGGTATGAGAGGAAAAAATATGTTACAAGATGCAAGTTCTTGTGAAGTTATACAGAATGCTAAAGAGGAAAACAAATCAAGTAAGTGAAAGGAAGAGTCCGAGAGTAATTTAAGGAAGGCTTGGTTTCAGCTCTACAGGCACTGTGATCACCAGGAAAAATGTGAGATTCTCAAAATCACCCATATGTAACTTGAAGCACAAATCACATTGATTTTTGTCTGGACTCAAGTTTTTAAATTTGATATTTCCAAACTGTGGTATATATCATACTAGTCAACCTATGTCAGAGTACTATTGAAACATATATATTGGGCGTGCTGGAACAGAGGCAGAACTAATTCTTCAAATACTGTTGTCACTTTGTCCTCAGCCTTTACATCATTACTTCTATGTTGCTCTATCACTGAACTTTCTGGGGTTTGTTATTCCTTTCCTTTACTTACATTTTCATGGGCTTAGTGGCTTCCCACCGAATAACAGAATCACAGAATGGTCGAGGTTGGAAGGGACATCTGGAGGTCATCTTGTCCAACTCCCTTACTCAAACAGGGTCACCTAGAGCCAGTTGCCCAGGACCATGTCCAGACAACTCTTGAATATCTACCTCCCTGGGCAACCTGTGCCAGTGCTCAGTCACGCTCACAGTGAAATAGTTTTTCCTGATCTTCAGAGGGAATGTCCTCAGTTTCAGTTTGTGCCCATTACCTCTTGTCCTGTCACTGGGCACCAATGAAAAGACCCTCTTTGCACACTTCTTTGGGCATTAATACACATTAATAAGATCCCCTCTGAGACTTCACTTCTCCAGGCTAAACAGTCCCAGCTCTCTCAGCCTTTCCTCATAGGACAGATGCTTCAGTGCCTTCATCATTTTTGTGGCCCTTCACCGGTCTCACTGCAGTATGTCCATGTTTCTCTTGCACTGAGGAGCCCAGAACTGGACCCAGCACTCCAGCATAGCCTCACCAGTGCTGAGTAGTGGGGAAGGATCCCCTCCCTTGACCTGCTGGCAATATTTTATCTAACGCAGCCCAAGACAACACTCTCCTGCTTTGCTGCAAGGGCATAAGGCTGGCTCATGTTCAATTTGGTGTTCACCAGGACCCTCAGGTCCTTTTCTGCAAAACTGCTTTCCAGCCATGCACTAGTGCACAGGGTTGTTCCTCCCCAGGTGCAGGATTTTGTGCTTTCCTTGTTGAACTTCATGAGGTTCCTCTTGGCTCATTTCTCCAGCCTGTCTAGGTTTCTCTGGATGGCAGCATAACCCTCTGGCATATCAGCCACACCTCCTTTTTCATAATTTTCTTTCAGTCATTCTCTGCATTTTTCTACACATTTAAACTTGTCTTGTTGCTTTACTTCTCTAAACAAGCTTTATTTCCTTTTTACTCCTTTATTTCCTTTTTACTCCTTTCCTTGTCCCCTTGGCCACATGTTGTACTGTTTGCATATTTTCGTGGCTGATTTCTCATGTTATCAAGATAACATGCTGCAAATTACATATGTTTCTGGCACTTGTAACAATAACAAATTCTGTTCAGTAATATTAGATAAGAAGATCTGGACCTAAAGGCATAAAGAAAATAGTATGCCTGCCATTGTACAGCATATGCTTCAAATTCTGTATGTTCCTGTTATTGCCATTGGTTCAAGACTGTGTTTTATTCCCTGTATGTTTTTTTTTTTTTATTCCTCAGTCATAGTCACTTGTGGATATAACTTCACTATGTTTTGCAAAGGGCACAAAATAAAATAACCCATTGTCAGTATCATAAACATGGCAGGAGCTGGTGAATAACTTGCATGTGGACTGCATTCATAAATTTATTTATTTTTTATAATAAAAGGTGCATAATTTAAATACTATAATAAGAAGGTGCAAGGGATCATTGTTTTATTATTGACATAAAGCAGGTCATTTTCGCTTGATATTTTCCTAATAGAATAGAGGATCTATTTTTTTTCAAGATCAATGTGAATGTCTAAAAATGTTGCTTATCTGAAAAAAATCTTCCTTTTCCTATTAAAAGGCTGCTTTTTGCTTCTCCAAGCCAAAACATTCCATTCTGGAGTGGAGCATAAAGACATTACCTCTCACTTCTAGACTGTTACTGAAAAAGCCACAGCAGTTCAGACACAATTTGAAGTGCCCTTCAGAGAATGGTCTTTAAATGACCTTCAAAGACGTGATTAAGAAATTTTAATTTTCAACTTGACTTCTGTAAATAATAAAAGAATAAAGCACCATAGAGACCGTTTTTAGCTTTTCCATCATTCTACACAATTCCAGAAAATAAATCTAATATGGAGAAAATTAATCAAAAAAATCCAATGTCTTTCTGTATCATATTCTGGAGAAGTTCTGTGAACCTCTTCAGAAATCCTCCTGATATTGTTCCTGATCTCCTATTGTGGTGCCACACCTCCTTTTTCATAATTTTCTTTCAGTCATTCTCTGCATTTTTCTACACATTTAAACTTGTCTTGTTGCTTTACTTCTCTAAACAAGCTTTATTTCCTTTTTACTCCTTTATTTCCTTTTTACTCCTTTCCTTGTCCCCTTGGCCACATGTTGTACTGTTTGCATATTTTCGTGGCTGATTTCTCATGTTATCAAGATAACATGCTGCAAATTACATATGTTTCTGGCACTTGTAACAATAACAAATTCTGTTCAGTAATATTAGATAAGAAGATCTGGACCTAAAGGCATAAAGAAAATAGTATGCCTGCCATTGTACAGCATATGCTTCAAATTCTGTATGTTCCTGTTATTGCCATTGGTTCAAGACTGTGTTTTATTCCCTGTATGATTTTTTTTTTTTATTCCTCAGTCATAGTCACTTGTGGATATAACTTCACTATGTTTTGCAAAGGGCACAAAATAAAATAACCCATTGTCAGTATCATAAACATGGCAGGAGCTGGTGAATAACTTGCATGTGGACTGCATTCATAAATTTATTTATTTTTTATAATAAAAGGTGCATAATTTAAATACTATAATAAGAAGGTGCAAGGGATCATTGTTTTATTATTGACATAAAGCAGGTCATTTTCGCTTGATATTTTCCTAATAGAATAGAGGATCTATTTTTTTTCAAGATCAATGTGAATGTCTAAAAATGTTGCTTATCTGAAAAAAATCTTCCTTTTCCTATTAAAAGGCTGCTTTTTGCTTCTCCAAGCCAAAACATTCCATTCTGGAGTGGAGCATAAAGACATTACCTCTCACTTCTAGACTGTTACTGAAAAAGCCACAGCAGTTCAGACACAATTTGAAGTGCCCTTCAGAGAATGGTCTTTAAATGACCTTCAAAGACATGATTAAGAAATTTTAATTTTCAACTTGACTTCTGTAAATAATAAAAGAATAAAGCACCATAGAGACCGTTTTTAGCTTTTCCATCATTCTACACAATTCCAGAAAATAAATCTAATATGGAGAAAATTAATCAAAAAAATCCAATGTCTTTCTGTATCATATTCTGGAGAAGTTCTGTGAACCTCTTCAGAAATCCTCCTGATATTGTTCCTGATCTCCTATTGTGGTCCAGTTGCACTTCCACCCAAACTGCTATTTCTTTTCCCTTTCCCTTGGAAATTACCCACTCAGTGACATATAAAGCACATCTTCATCCTCTTACTACAAGAGCTTGATTAAGCTTGCTTAAGTTTTTGAGAAAGTTTAAATTATTGTACCTTATTCAAAGTATAGAGATTTTTCATTTGTTCCAGAGAAGTGAGGAGAGTTCTTAGTACAAATATATCTTATAGCTGTGCTACGAATACTGGTATTGTGGTCTTATGAACTGCTCAGAACTCAAATGTAGACTGTAAAAAGATACCATGGTGGGTTGATCCTGGACAGCACCTAAGCCCCTGCCCAGTTGCTTGATCATTCCTCCCAGCAGGATGGGGGCAAGAACTGGAAGAGCAAAAGCAAGAAAACTTATGAGTCAAGTAAAGACAATTTAAGAGGTAGCAGTTACTCAGAAAGACAAATGCCATAGCCCTGAACACCCCCCTTTCCTCCTCCTTTTCCTGAGCTTTTATTACTAAGCACGACATCACATGGTATGGAATATTCAGTTGGCCAGTTAGTGTCAGCTGCATGTGTCCTCTCCCAACTTCTTGCACACCCCTGGCCTACTTGCTGGGGTAGGAAGGAGCAGAGTGGAAAAATGGTAAAAAAAAAAAAAAAAAAAGAAAAAAGAAAAACCTTGATGATGTGCATGCACTGCTCAGCAATAGTCAAAACACTGGTGTGTTTTCAATGCTGTTTTTGTCACAAATCCAACAGTAGCATATGAGTTACTGTGAGAATATAAACTCCATCAAAGCCAGACCCTGTACATACATTCAGACCTCATGAGACCAAAAGAGACCAGTGACAGCCTCATCTCTCCTATGGAAAGAAGCCAAAAGTTTTCTCGAAAAAACTGCTTCAAAGTGTATCTTTTTGGAAGAAACTCCATTTTGCCAAAGACCAGGGATTCTACCACCTCTTTTAGTGAGTTGTTTTGAAACTAAATCACCGCTCTAAGATACTGAATCTGATTTTGACAATAAATTTTTCAAACTTGGATTTCTAACGATAGGTGCTATAAACTTGCAAAGATCAAAAAGCAAGATATATCAAAAACCTTTTCCTGTGTAAGTGCATACTCAAGGGACAGAGATGAGCTCTTTAACCTAATGGGAGAATTAGGGCAAGAAAAAACCTGAATCTAATCAGCCTTGCATACTTTGAAGACGGAAACCAGAACAAGCTTTCTAGCCACTAGGAGATTTGTAAATTCCCAGAACAACCCTCTGAAGGGAGGTTTGAGACAAAACAGAACTAGTTTTAAAATGGGTTTGATCCATTTTTAAAAGGTTTCTTTCTGTATTTTTGATTTGTTCTATATAGTTTTGATTTTTTTTTTTTTTTTTGCAGTAGAGGACTATGAGTTCATGATCCAGTGTTCCCTCACAGGATTCAGCAATACAAGCCTCTGAAGATAAAGGTTATTTCCCAAACTCTTAGTTATTTATGTTGTCCTCCTTTGGGAACTCTTCTCTATTTCTACAGGTCATAAGACTTGTACACAATATTTTATTTGTGCAATGCTGAATGCTTAAAGAAGATTATTCCTTTGACTACTTTCAGTAGTGATAATAAGTACACAAGTAGGTTGTCTAGGATCAAGACCCAAATGCTGACAGCCAAAAGAGAATCATTTTTCAATGCTAAACATGTTCAAGAAAGTTATAAAATGAAGAAAGGGGTCAAATCATCATCTAAATAATTCACAACTGTCTGATTCTATTAAAGCAGACTGTTTTTTAAGATAGAGTGCATGACAAAATCTATGTTTTCAAGCAGTAGAAAGATTCATATCCAAATCATAGGATGCCTGCAAAATAGCACTTCCCACATTTTTTTTTTAGTGTGTATCAGTGATAAATGGTTTTCAAATGACTTCATGTAACCTGCTGGCTTTGGCCAGCAGAACTTTCCATTTCCCAAGAGGTCAATAAACTTTATTCCTCTCCTTATTTTCAAATTATATTATATTATTATAATTGTAAAAGGTAGTGGGTTGACCCTGGTTGGCACCTAAGCACCTATGCAGTTTCTCGCTCACTCCCTTCAGCAGCTCCCATTAACTACTACTGTATACTTTGTCATTATTTGAAATCAGTCAAAATGCCATTTCAACTTTTAAGACAGGTATATTGTATATCCATTCTTCTTTCCCTTTTTAATTTTCACTATTTTTTTTACACTGAGTGTATATACTAAACCTCAAATTCCTGGCACAGCAGAGCAACAGTGGTCTGTCTGATGTAAAGTTCTTTGAGATCCCCTTTTATGACAATTACATGTAAAAAGGTAACATATTATTAATCATTAGAAGGGAAATTATGAACCAGGCTTGAAAATCAAGACCTTTTGGAATCCAAATAACATCCACTGTGTCAGCTTTCCACTATGTCTCACTATATAATGCTAATTACTATTGTAGAACCATAGTTAAGCATGATGAGTCATAAATAAATAAAATATCAGGAGACCAAATCATATTTGTCAAAAATTCTACATGTAGTGTTAGTCTTTACTTGAAATTGTGAGAGAAACTAACACAATCTATAAGATAAGGTACTTTCCCTATACTTAGCACATACATTTTGAAAAAAGAAAAAAAACCCAGTGTAATAAAAACAAATAAACAAAAAGAATGAACTCTACTGTAGTCAGATAAAGACAAAAGATAATCTATTCCAAAGTTTTCTATGGTATTCATTAATGTATCCATACTTCAAACATTTTATTCTGCCAGAGTTTGAATGAAATATCAATGCACTTATCCAAAATTTAAGCAAATGAACCCCTACTGTATAGATGTTATCAGTGAGGTACAGGGAAAAATAGAGAAAATTAAACTACTTCAAGACAATTGATGTTTTCTGATTAGGCAAAATCAAACTTTTTCTGGAAATTTATTTTGGAAATTACATGCGTCTATATATATTTCTGCAAAATTACAGACTGCATTTTTATTGTAAAGCTATAAAAGTGTGATTTTCCAATGGATTTTTTTTTTCAGATATTTTTCCCATCATCTTTCTTTTAAAGCAGGATTTTAAGTATCTTTTTGCAATGCTTTTTCTTTATGTCAAGGAAAAAAGGCTCTAGGGATGTTTGCACAATCATCTCTAATGCTTTGGTTTTGAAAAGTCGTGATCAGAACAGAGGAATAAGAATTACTTTGAGAAAGATAAAGGAATGATTAAATATCTGATCCATTATGGAAAAAAATTCTAATAATGATCCAGGATTTGTGTTGTTGAAATAACATAGGTTTTCACAGAATTATTAAAATTTAATTGAAAGCACATAGATCTGGTTCACTGTAACATGCATATTTTTTGATGTTACCAGCAGAACAGAGTTTCTCCACCCTAACACTCAGAAGACAAAGAATCAGAATTTAAACTTGTAGTTTATAACTAAAAGAATGAAGTCTGTGAATAAAATGCCCTGAGTTCTACAAACAAAACCATGGAGTGATTATGCAGTATTAGTTTTTAGTGGTGGTGGTGTTTTCAGGAATTAGTATATACACCAGCTTTTGTGAAACCTACATGTTCTTGATTCATAGACCTGTTGAATGTTTTAGGCTAGAAGGTAGCTCTGAAGGTCATCTAATCCATCCTCCTGCTTAAAGTCAGGCAATGTTTGAGCATGTTGCCCAGGTCTTTCCAGTCAAGTTTTGTATATCTCCAGGGATGGGGATTCCCACAACCTCCCGGGGCCTCTGACTCTATGCTTAACTACTCTTCTGAAGAAAAGTGTCTCATTCAGTCTCATGGGAATTTCCTTTGTTGTAGCTTGTGACCATTACCTCTTCACCCTGTATCTCTGAGAAGAGTCTGGCTCCATTTTTCCTGCAACCAAAAAATGGTGAGTTGAAGACAGCAATGATATTCTCCTTCAACCTTCTCATCTACTGGCTAAGCAAAGCTGGGCCTCCAGCCTCTACTACTCAACTCTTTCCGGGTTACTCTTGTCTTTCTCCTATTGAGGAGCCCAGAATTCCACACAGTACTTCAACCTCAGCATCACGAGTGTGAAATAGAGGGGAATAATCACTTCCTTTGGCCTGCAGGCTGCACTCTTGCTAATGCTACCCAGGGTGTGCTTCCTACCAGAATTCTCTGCAAACATTTTAAAAATTGTTTGACCCTACAGACACTATAGGCAATGGACCCTTCAGATTTGCTGAGCCTATGGGTGTGTTTGATTTTGTAAAATCCTTTAGTTCCAGGGACTTCATACATATGAGAAGAATTAAAACTACATGAGAGAATGTAGTAAAACTTGCATGAACCATGCATAGTCAGGATGTTCTGATTAAATTGTTATTTAACTGAGTGTTAACTATGCTTTCAGAAATCAAACTTTTAAATAAAGTCAAAACCTATGTTTTAAAAACAGAAATAAAGCAGAAGCAACTTTAGCTTAGAAAAATGAGAAATATGTAAAATCTTACCAATATCTGAGAGTAGTAAATTGTTTTGTTTCATGATAGCCTACAGCCATTTGTCATTGTGAAAGTCTACTTGATAGGAAACTTGAATTGTTTCTGAGCTAGGTTTGGATTTTTTTCCCCCTTTTTTAGTCTGTCACATTGCAAGTGCAGAAGAGTCTGTGCTTTTGCCTGCAAAAATTCTCTAATGTCTTTAGTGAAATCACAATCAAACCCTTCCAACTTTATTTCCTTCTTTCTCATATTCAGCAATTATTTATTTGATAGCCCAGATACTACTCTCATTAATTATGCCATAGTATGTTAAATGACATATTTTCCTTATTTAGATATTTTTTATTAAATGTAATGTTATGTACAGTATCTGATGGCATTTGGGAGACTTATATTTTCACTCTGAATATGCTACTGGTAAAATATTTCATTATAATTAAATATATTAGTTGAGCAGTGAAAGGAAGTAGTATATTTTCATTAATTCTACTGTGGTTTACAATTGTTGTTAATTTAGTCCATGATTATTTGAAGCAGTGAACTAAGAAGATAAGCACCTGCACAAGGAATAGTGGAAAATAATAAGGTGTATATTTATAAATTACTAGCTATGTAGCAGCCAGACACAACTCACAATTTATTCCACAAACAGGTAGAAAGTAACTTCTTTTAAACACATGTCTAGCCCCCCTCATATCAATTCACTGATTGCAAAAGGCTGAGCCTTCCTAAATGCCTGGAGTAGACAGAAAAAAAGCATTTTTCGAAGTGAGAAGCTATATGAGACAGACAACTAATTGCTTGTTGTTTTTTGCCTTGGTAAATTATTAACTGCATGCAAGGTATTTATCTTTTCAAAAAATAAAAACTTCTTCATGTGGTAAGCAGTACTAAAAGTAAAGCCATGAATCCTGAACATATTAGTAACATCCACTAATACTGTCCTATGTTGTACCCATCGCTTCTAGCAACACCACATTTAAAGGACAATTTCTTCTTGACTTTTTCCATATTTGTCAGTGATTAGCATTGTTGTTAAGATATATTTATTTGAAATTGTGATATAGTCAAATAGTGCCATGTTTAATGATGTAGAAAACAAAAAATATATTAATATATATATATGTATATGTGGAAGGGTGCTTTGTTATTGCAGGCGAAAGAAATAGAGAGACAAATAGCGAATAGATATAACAGGGAACAATCATGAAGTGGGAAATGGACTAGATGAAATAACAAGTCTTTCAAGTCAACTGTTTTAGGACTATAAAAACCAGCAAGCAGGAATAAAATGGCGATTGTTCTGCAGAATATTTGTGGAGAATATTTCTTATTTCTGCCTACAAATATTCAACTCCACTTAAAAAAAGATTCCTCAAATAAAACAAAGAAAAGTATTGCAGAACAGCTCCAAGAAGCAGCATTATCTCAACAAAACATAGGCACCCATGGTGGGTTGACTCTGGCTGGACAACCAAACCACTCTGCCAACCAAAGCCACTCTGTTCTCAGCTGGACAGGGGGGACAAAATACAATGAATGGCTCATGGGTTGAGGTAAGGACAGGGAGAGATCATTCACCAATTACTGTCATGGGCAAAACAGACTTGACTTGGGGAAATTAGTTTAATTTATTACCAATCAAGTCAGAGTATTTAAATGAGAAGTAAAACAAATCTTAAAACACTGTTCCCCCCCCACCTCTCCCTTCTTCCCGGGCTTAACTTCACTCCCAATTTCTCTACCTCCTCCCTGCCAGCAGCGCAGGGGGTCAGGAAGTGGGGGTTGGGGTCAGTCCATCCCACGCTTTTCTACCACATCACAGCAAATCTTTTAGGACTAGGTTTTCTGGTCCATTTTTCAAAAAACTCTTCTCTAATCAAGGACTATATGGAGTTTTTTATTAAAACACCAAATAAACAACAAGAACAGCAACAAAAAAAATCCAACTAGAAAACCCTTGACATTAATTTCCTACATCTTTAAAAGGGAGTGGAAATTAGAAGGATAAATCTACTTACTAGATCATGTCTCCCCAGTTTGGTTATAAAGGGGGAGGCTGTGTTTACGGCCTTGTGAAAGACAAGGAAAGCAACAACCAGTGTTTTTCCCTCGTCCACTGACCAAGTAGTTTAATGAAAAAAGCAATCATGCTGGACAGGCATAATCTGCCTTTGAAAAATTCATACTCACTGTTCACAGACATCTCCTTGTCCTTCATGTTGAAATGACTTCCATAAGTTTCCTAGAGACTGAGGCAAGTGAGGCTGACCAGCCCAGACACTCCTTCTTGCCCTCCTTGAAGATGGGTGAGACATTTACCTATTTGAAATAATCAGGAAGGATCTTTCAAGGATTTGATATAAGACAGGTCAAGACTCTGGCAATACACCACATATTTATGACAGAGAGGCAAGAGATAACCATTCTTACCACTCTATGAGTTGATAAAGTGGATTGACTATAGCCACAGGGTGAAGTGAGATGGTTGCACTCGACCCCTTGACCAGACTGGTGGTGGTTTGGTGCAGGCTCTGGAATAGGTAAAGGCCTGAGCCATAGTCAGGCTGTGAGCTCCTAATGTTTCAATTTGTTCTTTGAAAACCCACAAAGGAACAGAGTGACACAATAAGCATTGATGCATATGAGCTTGGAATACCAATCATGTGATTAACACATGAATAGCAGGTGGCTGTTCTAAGACTCATTTAACAAAGAACAAAAAAAGTTGTGGGTACAAGGAGTCTCATGCATACCTTTCCCATTGCATGTAATTTGACTACAAGCCAACCACCTTATCCTATAAATATGCCAGCCTAAGTGAGCCTTCTCTGAGCTCTCCTTGCTACAAAGTGTTGCTGCATGGCAGTGATCTCCCCTTGAGCTGGGATGCCTCTCAAGGTTGCTCCTCGAGGCAGGAAGACCTTTTGCCAATGACAGTTCTGTGGCATGTGACTGGTATTGCTTATAACCTTGTAACTGGTTTTGTCTTGGTAACTTGGATTGCATGCTGAATTGATGCTAATGAAATATTGCATAAACTTTGAGTGTACAATCCCTCAGACATAAACTGCTGACCAAGTCTGAGACTAAGACTGGACCTAGCCACACCTAAGCTCCATGGGTTTTATTAGAATTGTCTGTCACAATTTGTACAGAAATATATCCCTATAGAAAACTAAACTAAAGAGGAAATTGAAGTTTGTTACAGATATTTTAAAAACAGAATAAAAATCCAGCATAGGATTGTATATGGACAATATGTTGACTTCTTTTAGAATAAAACTAAAATAATAATAAAAACACACCACATAACAAATTTAGCAATAAAACTTAATGACTAAATGACTAAATTGCTGTTCTATTTCAGCAAAGGACAATACAAGCTACATAGTTTGGCTTGATGTGTAAAAGCACCACACTATTAGAAATAGTACTGGAAATAAATTATATGGCTTCATCTTTGTCAACTGGTAAACAATTTCATACTGATGAAGCTGGTGAACAGCAGTTGCTTATGCAAACCCAAAAGTCAGTTTAAATAATATGCATGCCTAACATCAATTTAAGCTCTCAGAAGACACTTCCTGAAAATACTCTATTATTTTGAAGGCTTGATTTTTATTGAGGCTTGGTCTTTTTTTTTCCACATAAAATGTGCAAGTGTAATTTTTCTGCTAATAGGCAGGACCACAGAATCAGGAGAACCAAAAAAAAGTAGAAAAAACCCCTACCATTTCTCAGAATTTTTTATTTCATCAAATCTGGTATTTCTTTTCTGCACATTTAAAAAGCATTTCTTTCCCTCAGATCATATAATTTAACTGTTTCTATGTGTGGAGATATTCTGGCACTGCTTATTACTACTCCTAATCATTGTAATGAATGTTTTGAAGTGTTGCTTTTAATTAGGAAGCCCCTGATATAATTCCATTTTTAGATGGAACTAAACACACTGAAGTTCATAAAATATTCTAAGAAATGATCCATGCAGATTAGCCTCACTGTCTGAGTCCATAAAGACAATCAAGAAAGCTCATACAAATTAAACAAAATTATGCATTTTAAGTGGATTAATTAGATTACATTAAACATTTATTGTGACTCTTTTCTTCCCAAGGAAAGTATCCTTTATTCAACTTAATTCACTTCCTATCCAGGTGAATTAGAACCCCTTTAATTTGCTTCAGTTCTGATTTTGAATGTCTACACAGGGAGCTAATAGTGTTTAACTAGTCCTCCATAAATCAAACTTTTTAATTGATTTGAATTAATTTCCCTAAGCATCTCTCTGTAGATAAACCCTAAAGGGAAATATCTTGACAACTGGAGGCTGAATTCAAGAAGAATAAAAGAAGGTAAAAGGGTTAATAGCTTTGTGAAACTTTAAGTTCTTTTCTCCTATTTTGTGGAGTACTTTCCTGAAGAACAGAAAGATATTTTCTTCCAAAAAAACCCTTATATAAGATGATTTATTTCTCAGTTCTGCCTTAATCTCTCACTTCATATGTCTTAGATATTCACATAAGCAGGCAAAGCCTTCTTTGCTGGTCTGCTTTTTGAATATTTTGAGATTATATCAGCCATAGACGAAAAGTGTCCAAACAATGCTGAACATTAACAATTCTCTGTAACTATTTCTATTATTTTTTATTAAATTATCACCCTTACTTAATAGTATTTAACAAATTCTGTGACTACTGATGCATTCCATGTTTATGCGAAAAAAAAAAGGGGGGGGGGGCAATTCACAACTAATATGTTAATAAAGTGTTGGTTTTTAAATAAAGTAACAAAGTAATTTGAGTGCCACCAACCCAGTCACTTAATATATATTACAGGATTTCTCCAATCTGCTTCCTAGAGACTATTTGGCTCCCCAGAAATGGGTTATTAAGACCTGTGTGTGAATGCAGACCAAAGAAATTACTGCATTCAGTTCAAAATAGGGAATTCTACTTTATCTGATGTGCATCTTTAATATGCCATATATCTACTGCAGAAGATCATGCCTTTTTTTGTAACCATTGCATGAGACTATGGCTTCATCTCTTCTGCCACATTCCAGTTCTATGCCTAAAGGAGACATTATGTGTTAGACTTTGAGATGAGGGGAGTTTACAAACTACGTTGTCCTTGCTTTATTTTCATTACATTATTTAATTACTTATTAATTTACTTTTTTATGGTGACAGACTATCAAATTATCCCGGTCAACTGCAAAAAAAAAAATTTAAATGGAACAATTTGGCAATTTCTGTGCTCCCATAACTAAGATTTTTCAAACATTGAAATAACATGAATTCCAGCTTCAGATCATGCAATATGTGACAACATTCTGCAAACTTGCTCTGAGGAATGACAGACCAATAGCACTTTCAAATGAGAGTTAATCATTGATTCTATGCTGACTAACATCACTACAAGTTAACAAACAACGTTGTGTTATAAATGTTGTTTTCTTTACATTTCATATTAGATTTGTTATTTGCAATGACAGTAAATGCATCAAAAATGATTGGTGACCTATAGTTGTCCAGCAATTTCTTTTTTCTCTTTAATTCATCATGACTTCCTGTACATTGAACTAGACCTCTTTTACAGCTCATTAATTGTATCAACATTCCACTTCATTACCTGGGATAACAAATTAGTTTCACAAAGTTTGCCAATTTTCACCAGTGCATTTTCAAATTTACAATTTCTGGCCAAGTTTGTAGAAGTTAGGTCATTGATTCACATATGCTGAAAATTTTGTTGAATTTCTATCAGGATTTTGACAAGGTAATGGCAATGAAATAATTTGGGACATATTTCTGTAATGAATCATTTTTTACCATCTGCTACCTTGGTTGTTAGATTTATCCTCCCATTTTTAGCTTACTGATCATAGGTGTTACTAGCAGTCCCCTTAAAACATATGGTAAACCTGACAGGAACAATTTTTCAGCAACTAATCTAATTTTTTTTTTCTGTGCTTAGTTATTAATACCCCTCTATTTCTTCTCTCAAAGCTTGATTACGGTACTACTTGCTTCAGTATCCACTATTTCAGATAACAGAAATTCCATTTGCAACTATTCTCACACTTATAATGAAGCCAAAAAAATGATATATTCTTTGCTAAAACAATCTGACCTGCTAAAGCAAAATGCAAAGATTTAGATTATTCTAAACATTGCATTTTAATCTACTTTCTACTTTTTTTACTTTGCTTTTCTTGTTAAAATAAGATGTCTCAACATAGTTAACATTTTCTTTTCTTCTTCAAAATAATTTTTTGACAAATATTATTGTGATTTTTCAAATGTTGCAATGGCTGAATCTGTTGAATTCTGGTATCTATATGTTCTGATAGTTCAATATGGAAAAAAAAATCATTATAGTAAATTCCTTGGCTGTATGTTTCCTTTCTATCCTGTATGAAGATTACAGAATCATGGTTGTTACCTATTATACTCTGATCTGTGGTGCTCACCTTCAAATCCTATCTAACTTGAATAGATTAAGGTTGGTGACTGATCAGGCATCTTATTCACTCTTTTGGTCGAATAGAACAAAAAGTGTGCAGAAACAGAACATAGCATAACTTGGCAGCTATAGCCTGATTTCTTTTTCAGGAAAGATTCAGATGAATGTTCCCAAATCTTCCTTATCATCAAAGAGTTTATTTTTAAAACCAAGGAAAATATTTGTCACTGCTCATCTTACCATTTCCTTGCATATTCTTATTGATAATCGAGACTGTATGGATATTTTTGGCCTTAGATGAAAATATTTATGCTACCAGCAAGCTGAAAGGACACAAACCCCCATTTATGCAAGCCTGCAGTTATAAACAAATGTTTATAATGAAACATTTATAAATTATAAAGCCATTTATTTATAAGTAGAGTTATCTTTGAATTAAAAATTGTTCATCTCACACCCATCAAGCAAAAAGTTGTAATAGATGCTATCCTTCATTATAAATTACACACATCATAAAATGTACATGGAATTGTCTCTTTTAGGGGTGGAACTACCTCCTCAAGTTCCAGTTATTGAGCAGAATGTATAAATGTAATAAATGACAAACTGCAGTAGAGTAGATGAATAACTAACAGGCATAGACCACTTCATATCTCTAGATACTGTACTCAGTAGGTGGAATAGATGGGAAAAAGGGGCAGAAAAATAGGACTACACCCATATTTTGCAATTTTACACAAAACTTCCTCTGCATTTCTTTAATACTTTGATTACTTAATTTTAAAATTATTTACCTCTGTAAAGAAATAAAATTAAAAGTATAAAAGTAAAGTAGTTTTTACACTTAATATATTTCTCCTTGTTCATTGGAAATAAATGTGACTTGGAAAATTATTTTACCTTATTCTTTTTTTTTTTATGGAAGTGTATCCATTTTTAAGTCTTTAATTATAATGTTGAATTCAGTAATTTATAAAAATGTTATTATGAACACCTACTGTCAGAAATTACATATTTGCACCTTATTCTACAAGAAATTCCATGTACCTTCAAGGCTGATATTACCCTTACTCTGTGATCTTGTACAGTTTACCAGTTTGTTGAGGAACAACGTATCTGAATGCTGTAGTATTCACCTTCTGTAACTCAGCAGAAACAAAGGTTGCTATGGTTAAACTAAACTAAACACTCAACTACCATATTTATGAACATGTAGGTTTCATTGCTGGTTAAAAAAATAGGAAAGAAACATATTAGACAAATAGCTACACTACATGCACTACAGCTCACAGTGCAGAGAACAGCAACAGTAAGTAACCTAACGGTAGAAGACTATCAAAACTTGACAACTGACAACTCTCTACAACTACCTGAAAGGAGGCTGTAGCGAGGTGGAGGTCGGCCTCTTCTCCCTAGTAACGGATGATAGGACGAGGGGGAATGGTCTGAAGTTGCACCAGGGCAGGTTTAGGTTAGACATTAGGAAAAATTTCTTCACAGAAAGTGTTGTCAGGCACTGGAATGGGCTGCCCAGGGAGGTGGTTGAGTCCCCATCCCTGGAGGTATTTAAAAGAAGGATAGTTGAGGTGCTTAGGGACATGGTTTAGTGGTGGGATGGCACGGTTATGTTAACGGTTGGACTTGATGATCTTAAAGGTCTTTTCCAACCTAAACAATTCTACGATTCCAAAAAGCCAGTCTGAAAAGGTAGGAGTCAATCTACATTTATATGTCAGTTTTTAAACCAGAAGAATAAGATCTTTATAAGAATCACAGTCAGTTCAAGAGTCATTTCCATTCTCTCTCTCTTTTTATGTTAAAAAATATAGAATTTATAAAAACCTGACGTAATACTGACATCAAAACTAAAGTATATTTCAGTCTTTATCATAGAATCATAGAATCGCTTTGGTTGGAAAAGACCTTTAAGATCATCGAGTCCAACCTTTAACCTTTAACATCCACAGCCTTTCCCTCAGTCAGTACTCTCTGAAAATCAGTACTTTTTAAAAGATGCCTGGTATTTTGTTACACATACACTTTTAGTCCTGCATTTCTGCAGTCAGTCCACATTTTTCTCTACAAAATCTATCCTAGTGTATCCACAAAGAGCAAAGAATCCAATACTATTTTTGGAAAGAAAGAAATTGCAAACATGTATCAGAGTCTTTCGAGACAAAAAAAAAAAAAAAAGATCATATGTGTAGAATTGTTTTCAGGTTCCTTTGTTTTCTTAATGCTTTCATATGAACTGAATTCATCAAGAGGACAAAATAAAATTCTAAACTGAAGAAATGCTGGGGGGAAAGCAGTCCCCATCCCTGGAGGTATTTAAAAGAAGGATAGTTGAGGTGCTTAGGGACATGGTTTAGTGGTGGGATGGCACGGTTATGTTAACGGTTGGACTTGATGATCTTAAAGGTCTTTTCCAACCTAAACAATTCTACGATTCCAAAAAGCCAGTCTGAAAAGGTAGGAGTCAATCTACATTTATATGTCAGTTTTTAAACCAGAAGAATAAGATCTTTATAAGAATCACAGTCAGTTCAAGAGTCATTTCCATTCTCTCTCTCTTTTTATGTTAAAAAATATAGAATTTATAAAAACCTGACGTAATATTGACATCAAAACTAAAGTATATTTCAGTCTTTATCATAGAATCATAGAATCGCTTTGGTTGGAAAAGACCTTTAAGATCATCGAGTCCAACCTTTAACCTTTAACATCCACAGCCTTTCCCTCAGTCAGTACTCTCTGAAAATCAGTACTTTTTAAAAGATGCCTGGTATTTTGTTACACATACACTTTTAGTCCTGCATTTCTGCAGTCAGTCCACATTTTTCTCTACAAAATCTATCCTAGTGTATCCACAAAGAGCAAAGAATCCAATACTATTTTTGGAAAGAAAGAAATTGCAAACATGTATCAGAGTCTTTCGAGACAAAAAAAAAAAAAAAAGATCATATGTGTAGAATTGTTTTCAGGTTCCTTTGTTTTCTTAATGCTTTCATATGAACTGAATTCATCAAGAGGACAAAATAAAATTCTAAACTGAAGAAATGCTGGGGGGAAAGCAGGATGAAGCATAAGTTCTGTTGAACCATTTTTATATATTTCTATATTTTTGTCTGCTGTGATAAGAAGTTATTTGATAAGAAAGAGGACTTTTATTCAGGACCTCAAAACTGTAAACTAAATAAGTCTTTGAAAACAAGGTAACTATGCAAAACTGTTTCTTCAATTCTAAATATATTTTCTGTATGATCTAAAAGACTCAAGCTATTAAAATTTTAATTGACTACTTAATTTCTTTGCACTTTCATTTAGAAGAACACCAGTGTACAGAGAGAAAGCTAACTTGACGATTTTATAGCATGACCTCTTAAGAACACATTTTGCTTTTAAGAGTTGTCAGCAACACGCTGCTCTGACTTACTCTGCTGACACTCAAGAGGCAACTTTTTAATCAGACATCAATGGCCCTTTCTGAAAATCATGCCTATTTTTAAAATTTATCAAACTGGCTACAAAGAGAAGAGAAGAGAAGAGAAGAGAAGAGAAGAGAAGAGAAGAGAAGAGAAGAGAAGACAAGACAAGACAAGACAAGACCAAGTCTCATTGATCGGTACAGCAAACTACATGTTGTAAACTATTAGCAGAAAAGTGTACCAAAATTTCATACTCTGTCCTTAGCAATTGCTGCTAAAACTCAGTATCAGCCAGTATGTAGGCAAAAAAGGCTTTTACTCAATATGCATTTAGTAAACTCTGCAAAAACAATAATTTATTTATTCATTGTCAGTGACGTAAGTATGGTGACTAACAAGCTCACAGTACCTTTTCTGAATTCATCTATGATTAGCTGTGCTTACCAGAACAGTAAAGCAACCTGAAAAACACTCCTAGTTTTGTGCATAACTGTGAATTAGCGTGAACACTTCAGCACTTGTTATTTCTAAAAACATATGGAAATTATATATGCATAGTTTGAACATATTACAAATACTGGCCATATGTTAGTTTGTTACAGATTTACATTTTCCCTTCAACACTGTTAAACATTAAAGAAATGTGTTTATTGTTTTATATGTTAAAATCTTAAAAATAAAAACATGCGGTTCTTTTCTCCTCCTTGACATCTTTGAAATAAAGTGTTGCAAAATTATGACCAAAATTACGTTCATAAATGACAGTACCACCACCATTTTGTGGAGCTGACCAGTCTGGCACATTATGCAATTAAATTTAAAGATTACAGGGATTTGGGGGAGTATTTTGGCTATTTGTCGTGGTTTAACTTGTAACTGTCATTATATATGGGAAAGCTATATTTAGCAAGATGGTCTCTATCTAGTATATTCTGTCAAAAAAACCCCCCAAACCCAAAACACTAAGAGTGGGGTTGTAAACATAATCTCTTACTGGTTTTCCAACCCTAGTTCTGAAGAACTAGAACACCTGAAAGAAAAATACATGCTTCTAAGTAGTTTTTATAAGTTTTTTATGGTGTTTATGTGTGGTTTGTTATTTCTACTACATAGTTGTATTAAATACTAAGCCAAAAGCACCTACATATTTCTCCTTTATTTGTGAGAAACTGACTTTATTTTGAATTTGTGTTATTAGTGCCCTTATCTTTCATTTCGTATGCTTCATTTATTTTGCCAACTTCACAGTCCCTCCTTCCATAGTTACTGAAAACAACTTCATGGCCCAGGGCCTCAGACTGCTTGAACTCTGCCCTTGCAGCATGACTGAAGAGAACATGAAAAACCTTCTTGAACATTGGTGAGAAACTTCACTTGGCCTTATAAGTTTTTTTAATGTAGTCACCAGAACCCAAACCCCTGTCTAACCTGAATAAGCTTTTGTACACCTGAAAGGTTGTCTTTCCCCTACCCACCCCAATTTGTGTCAGTTTGCACTAATTACTTCTTGATCTTTATTATGTTGTTATTTTTCCAAAGACCTGTATACAACTGAAATATTTAAATTTCCTATCAGGACTTGTTTTCCTGTATCAAGAGAGGATTATGATGCTTAGACCCTATCTACTTACTCCACACACAATGAATTTGTTAGGAGACTAAGAAAGAGGCAGAGCATAAGAACACTGTAGATAGTAACAGAGATTTAATTTAATTTGAAAACTTTTATCTTTGTTGAATGAGTATGTCACCTTTCTCCTCAGGTGGAGATGGTTCTTGTGTGAAATGAGAAAAGATAAATACAGCCATGGTTAAAAAGTGGTTAAAAAGGCTTCTGTGAGAAAACGTGATCTCTACAAAGTTACAGTGTGCTAGGTAACTTTAGGTACACTTAAAAGGAAAGTGTTTGGTTTGAAAAGAGTGCAATGCCCCAGCAAGGTATTAGAGTTTTCCTATCAATCATCAAAAATTTATCTAGTTCATGTCAGTTTTACTCTTGTTATGTCTTTTTCTTTCTCAGTATCAAACTGATTCAAAAACATTCCAAATCTAATTCAAGCAACTGGATATAAAGTGTATAAATCTTTCACCAATTCTCAAATTCACTGAAACTACATAAACCAATGCTAAGTAAAATTAATAATATGAATGCTATTTTTCAGTCTTTGTTTTAAATACTCAGAGCTATTATAAATATAATTTACTCAATGAACATAAGGAATAATTTTAAATATTTAAAACTTACAAAAAAAAGCAATATTTTAAAGGATATTAAAGCATTTAGGTTCTTGTCCTAGATACCTGACTACATGCCTCAGGTGAGATGTGATGAATTACAGCAAGGACTCCAGAAATACCCTCTCAGTGAAAAGTTTCCCCTGGTTTTCTGTTGATATCTCATAAGGATTGTATAGACAATAGATATAAATAACACATAAACAATTATATAAACAATAGATAAAATTAGGATTTTTCAAGTGAGGGATTGGGACTTCTGAGCTGAAAATTTACAATATCTTACACAATATCTTAAAATTTATTTTAAAAATTTGAATGTTCAACAGTTCTCAACTGCCTCGTCGGTTGTGTATTACAACAGAATTTAGCGGCTTTTGCAAACAAGAATATTTGACCAGAGAATCTCTATCTCCTTCTGTCACTTTACTTCCATTTGCACATATACTCCAGTCTGACTAACAAATTATGTTTAGAGGAACAGCCTGAGTGAACAGTATTGTAGGCAAAGTCCTAGAATTATTTATTTATATATATGTTGTTTGGGTTTTTTTAAAAAATATTTTTGTGTATATATGTATATACATATACACTCAGTTTATAAAAGAGGGCCATATTTTATAAAAGCTAAAAACCCCCTCTATTTTCCCTCTCGGTTAACCAAGCAAATTTTTAGTGGAGTTGAAAGGTAACCTTCCATATTTTTTCATTCCCATCATTAGCATTATAAAAAAGCTTGTCACAATTAAAATATAATTAGAACAAAGTAAAAATGTATTTGTTATTGCAAGATGTTATTAATTTTGTTCTTATAATTTCAGGGGACTGCTCAAGTCCTTTTCAACTCTGAGGACACCTTTAAACTAAATTGTGTGAATTAGATCAGACCTTTAATCTTTGAAAGAATTACATTGTATTATAGCTAGATAATAGCTTTCCTTTTAAGCATTTTTTACATAATAAATGAGACAAGTTTGACCAAAGCTATGTCTTTTGGCAGCTTATACAACAATTTCTATTAATGTCTCTAACTTGAGGCTGAAAACTTGTCAAAAATGGGAGCCTGAAAAAGTAAGAAAATAAAGTTGGATATAACCTTAGATTACGAACAACAGACGAACACTTCTACAGTGATATCTGAATCCTCAGAACATTAGGTTTTGTTCTCCTATTTCTTAAAGGAGGTGGGAACTGAATACATCTGCTGATCTTTAACGCCACATGCTCTTTATCACCAACAGAGTAAAAACTTACTGCAAATAAAGACTGAGGGCTCAATTCACTTGAGCAAGCATAGGTGCACAATGTCTTTTGAGACTCCAGAAGGTATATAGCTGGGCTCTGGCTGCTGCTGCAGAAGTGTGCAGATCTCTTGGAGGTTTGTGCCTTATCGGTTCATCCTCTATGGTCAGTTTAGAAATTCTAAATACCTCACACAGCACTGCCTACCTATGCTTAGGTAAGTGAATTGCTCCCTGTGTGTCATTACAATTTCTGTTTTCAGTTTCAGAAAAAGAAAGAATTGGGTTTGAAGCACTATGGAGAGAAGTATTTCATCAGGTTTATAACTCAGATCAGTGGCACTAAAAGATAGAAGTATTTTGAGTGGATTTAACACATTTTGAATAGTTCTACAGAGACGCCATATTCATTGCAGTAAATTAATCTCTACTCCCATTGGGTCTCAGATCATTACTTAGGGTTAGGTCAGCCAAACAGAGTTTTGAAACAGTATGTGGTGAAACTCTTACATGGCTCAACTTCAAAATACCCTAAACCAGCAGATAGGTTTTCTTCAATATAAGCACCACTTTAAAATTAATTTCAAAGAGAAAAATCAAAATGGAATCTGCTATGAATTTACACAACATTCATATGGAAGTAAAACAATGAGGTCTTCCCACATTCTTTCTATGTAGAACCACCTGGAGTACTGCGTCCAGCTCTGGAGCCCTCAGCACAAGAAGGACATGGAACTGTTGGAACGGGTCCAGAGGAGGGCTACAAAAATGATCCGAGGGCTGGAGCACCTCTCCTATGAGGACAGGCTGAGAGAGTTGGGCGTGTTCAGTCTGGAGAAAAGAAGGCTACGGGGAGACCTGATTGTGGCCTTCCAGTACCTAAAGGGGGCCTATAGGAAAGATGGGGAACGTCTTTTTAGTAGAGCCAGCTGTGTTAGGACAAGGGGAAATGGTTTTAAACTAGAACAGGGTAGGTTCAGGCTAGAGGTAAGGAAGAAATTTTTTACAATGAAGGTGGTAAAACACTGGGACAGGTTGCCCAGAGAGGTAGTGGAGGCCCCATCCCTGGGAACATTCAAGGCCAGGTTGGATGGGGCTCTGAGCAATCTGATCTAGTTAGCAGTGTCATTTAAAAACATACTTTATTTAATACAGAAATCCAGTGTGATGCAGAGCATTGGAAATTTATATTTATGTTCCTTCCAAGGAAGTTAAAGGATCATATTTTTAGATATCCCAGCTATACTAATAGTAGAAGCCATTAAGCATATGTGCTTGCTGAATAAAGAAGCAAATTAGACATATTTTCTTTCAGGGAACAGATCTGTAGCAGTTGTTTCATGACAGAAAAAGAAAATAAGAATTCAAAATCACTGAAGTTACTGGAAGGCTAATAAATCACAATTAGAGGCTGACTGATTGATGCTTTAATACTTTTTGCATCAAAAGATATTTTTGGAACATATTTGAGTTAATCATCATGATCAGCCATTGTGATATGTTGGACAGAACAGTTTTAGCAAGAAATGAGTCATGTAAAGAGGAGTACTCTTAGAAAAGGAGATGTTATCTGTCTTTCTATGTGGCCAGCCTATAGAGTGCACAATGTAGAGGCCTATAGAAAGGGGCAAATAGTACATAGAGGAATAAACTAATAAAAATTCAAATACAAGTATTAATTCATACTATTCAAATCTGACAACAGCTATAAAAGCTTACAAAAACACATTCTAAAAAGTATGCTAAACCTTTTTCCATAACGTTGCACTACTCAGTTCACTTCTATTCCCTCCTCATATGTTGGTAATCATGTTTCCAGCTTTTTTTGCTTCCCCTCTAGGTGTTCTTCAGCTCCTATAGCCAGTCATCCTTTCAAAGACTTCTGAAAAATATAGTCTAGTTTAATGGGTTTTTTTTCCACAAACTCCTATTTTGTCTTTCAGGAGAAAAAAAAAAAAAAAGAAAAGAACCTCCTTTAATTCATTAAGAACTCTCTTAAGAGAGGCTGTCTCCCTAAATATGCTGGCAGTCATCTCCTTCATGTAACTAATTAGTAAGCAATCTTTTGTTTGCTGGAAGAATTAAATGCCCCTCTCTTCGATTAAAGCTTAGCATTACCCAGTAAGGAGCATATCTTTCATCTTATCTTATTTTGTGATTACAATAGATTTTACATTTAAAACATGGTTACAAACATCTAAACAATTTAGTTTTCCATTGTGTATAACTGGTTCTTGACCAAGAGAAGGTACAGCAGCAATCAATTGCTTTGGAGTGGTAACTGTTAAGAGGTTTCTTCAAGTTCTTTTAAATGGAGCAGAACTACAGTGATTTCAGAATGGATCTTAAATCACAGCAAAAAGGGGCTTTTCCAGAGCTTTCCTGAGCTGGGGAAAAGCCAAGGCACCGCTGGGGGAGGGAAGCTCATCAGAGGGCTGCTGACAAGGTGTGGCCAGAGCCAGCCCTGACAGTGGCACCCCCATCCCCATAACAGGGAGCCTTAGGGAGAGACCACGACCAGCAGTGTTGGTGAACAGGACAGCCAAACAGGGCATGGCACATCAGCCAGGGCATGGCACAGCAGTTTGCATGGGCAGTTCACACAGGTAGGGCTTGCAGGCAGCATGCTGGATCTCAGTCAGAAGTACCAGGGAACCATGGTGTCTACCTGACAGAAAACCAAGGCCTCTCCAAGGCAGCTTCCCCGACAGAGCTCCAGTGCATGCATGCTGCTACCCAGATGTCGAGCTGCAGGGAGCGCCCCCCTCTTGCACTGGTTTCAGACACCAGTGGTGAGTTTGTCTGTGGGAGGTGTGCCCGGGCAGAGGAACTCTGCTTGGTGATGGAGCTCCAGGAGGAGGTGAGCAGGTTGAGGACTATCAGGGAGTGTGAGAGGGAGATCAACTTCTGGAACAATACCCTGTGGTCTCTGTCTCAGACCCAATAGGCAGGCATGCCTCATGCAACAGAGGACTCCCTATCCTCTCTCCACCCAGCTGAACACAGAAATTTAAGAAACAAGGGGGAAATGGCAGCAAGTTCCTCCCCAGAGCAGCAGGTGTGTCTTCCCTGTGACAACCTCAACATCCCAGGTCCCCTTGCATAACAGATATGAAGCTCTGCAACTGCGATTAGTCACTTAGGAATTAAGACTTCTCCCCTCAGAAGAGTGGTGGGATCAATAGTCTGACTGAAGTGCATCTATACCAATGCCCACAGCATGGGCAACAAACAGAAGGAATTAGAAGCCATCATACAACAAGAAAGCTATGATATAGTTGCCATCACAGAAACATGGTGGGACAACTCACATAACTGGACTGCTGCCTGCCATGGACAGCTATAAATTCTTCAGGTGGGATAGGCAAGGAAGGAGAGGCAGTGGGGTATGTTAGAGAGTGTTTTGATTGCCTTGAGCTCAGGTGATGATGATGACAGGGTTGAGTGTTTATGTGTAAGAATCAGGGGAAGGCCAACAAGGTAGATATCATGGTGGCAGTCTGTTATAGAGCACTCAACCAGGAAGAAGAAGCAGATGAAATATTCTGCAAGCAACTGGGAGAAGTCTCACCATCGCTAGCCCTTGTTCTTGTGGGGGACTTCAACTTACCAGATGTCTGCTGGAAGTACAGTACAGCAGAAAGGAAACAGTCTAGGAGGCTCCTGGAGTGTGTAGAAGACAACTTCCTGAAACACCTGGTGAATGAACCTGGTTTCAGCTGGGATAGAGTTAATTTTCTTCATAGTAGTTGGCATAGTGCTGTGTTTTGGATTTAGTATGAGAAGGATGTTGATAACACACTGGTGGTTTAGTTGCTGAGTAGTGCTTACACCAGTCAAGGACTTTTTCAGGTTCCCCTGCTCTGTCAGGTGCACAAGAAGGTGGGAGGGGGCACAGCCAGGACAGCTGATCCCAACTGACCAAAGGGCTATTCCATACCATATAATATCATGCTTGGGGGGAGTTTAGCAGGGGGAGAGGGATCGCTGCTCAGGACAGGCTAGGCATTGGTCAGCAGGTGGTGAGCAATTGCATTGTGCATCACTTGTTTTATATATTCTGTATATTCTGTTACCATTACTATTATTATTGTTATTGTTATTCTTTTGTTTTTTTCCGATTCTCTCCACCATCCCACTGAGGGGGAGCAGGGGAGTGAGAGAGTGGCTGCGTGGTGATCAGCTGCCTGATGGGTCAAACCACAAAACCAACTAGGGAAGGTGCTCTGCTGGACCTGTTGTACGTGAACAGAGAAGGCCTTGTGGGTGATGTGATGGTTGAGGACACCTGGGGCACAGCAATCATGAAATGATAGAGTTTTCAATTCTTGGAGAAGTAAGGAGGGGGGTCAGCAGAACTGCCACCTTGGACTTCTGGAGGGCAGACTTTGGCTGACAAACTGTCCTGGCTGAACAGAGAGTTTTAGCTGGATCTCAGGAAAAAAAAAAAAAAAAGTCTATGAGCTTTGGAAGAAGGAAGGGACAGGCATCTCAAGAGGACTACAAGAATGTTGTGAGGTCATACAGAGAAAAAATTAGAAGGGCTAAAGCCCAACTAGAACTTAAATTAACTGTGAAAGATAATAAAAACATGTTTCTATAAATATATTAACAACAAAAGGAGAGCCAAAGAGAATCGCCATCTTTAACTGGATGCAGGGGGAACCATAGTGAC
Organism: Egretta garzetta; assembly: GCF_000687185.1. Classification (NCBI taxonomy): domain Eukaryota; kingdom Metazoa; phylum Chordata; class Aves; order Pelecaniformes; family Ardeidae; genus Egretta; species Egretta garzetta. The sequence continues at coordinate 614,191 of NW_009258952.1, forward strand.
AAAGGATGAGGATAAGGCTGAGGTACTTAATGCCTTCTTTGCCTCAGTCTTTAAAAGTAAGGTTAGCTGTTCTCCAGGTACCCAGGCCCCTGAACCAGGTGACAGGGATGGGGAGCAGAACAAAGCTCCCATGATGCAAGAGGAAATCATTAGTGACCTGCTTGACCAATTAGACATATGCAAGTCCATGGGGCCAGACGGGGTCCACCCAAGGATACTGATGGAGCAGGAGGAGGTGCTCACCAAACCCCTTTCCACCATCTATCAGCAGTCCTGGATGACTGGGGAAGTTCCACTTGACTGGAGGTTGGCAGATGTGATGCCCATCTACAAGAAGGGCCAGAGGGAGGATCCAGGGAACTATAGGTCTGTCAGTCTGACCTCAGTGCCAGGGAAGGTCATGGAGCAGATCATCTTGAGTGCAATCATGCAGCATGTCCAGGACAACCCGAAGACCAAGCCCAGTCAACACAGGTTTACAAAAGGCAGGTCCTGCTTGACTAACCTGATTTCCTGCAATGACAAGGTGACCCACCTAGTGGAAGAGGGAAAAGCTGTGGATGTTGTCTACCTGGACTTTGTTGAAGTCTTTGGCACTGTTTCCCACAGCATTCTCCTGGAGAAACTGGCTGCTCATGGCTTGGACGGACATATGCTTCACTGGGTAAAAAACTGTCAGGATGGCCAGGCCCCAAAGGATGGTGGTGAATGGAGTTAAATCCAGTTGGAGGCCGGTTGCAAGTGGTGTTCACCAGGGCTCAGTGTTGGGGCCAGTTCTGTTTAATATCTCTACCAAGGACCTTGATGAGGGGATTGAGTGCACCCTCAGCAAGTTTGCAGATGACACTAATCTGGGTGGAAGTGTTGATCTGCTCGAGGGTAGGAAGGCTCTACAGAGGGACCTGGATAAGCTGGGCTGCAGCCAACTGTATGAGGTTCAACAAGGCCAAATGCCAGGTCCTGCACTTGGGTCACAACAACACCATGCAATGCTACAGGCTTGGGGAAGAGTGGCTGGAAAGCTGCTTGGCAGAGAGGGATCTGGGGGTGCTGGTTAACAGCCAGCTGAATATGAACCAGCAGTGTGCCCAGGTGGCCAAGAAGGCCAATAACGTCCTGGATTGTATCAGGAATCGTGTGGCCAGCAGGACCAGGAAAGTGATCGTGCCCCTGTACTCGGCATTGGTGAGGCTGCACCTCAAATACTGTGTTCAGTTTTGGGCCCCTCACTACAAGAAGGACATTGAGGCAGTGGAGCGTGTCCAGAGAAGGGCAATGAAGCTGGTGAAGGGTTGAGAGCACAAGTCTTATGAGGAACAGCTGAGGGCACTGGGGTTGTTTAGCCCGGAGAAGAGTCTGAGAGGACACCTTACCACTCTCTACAACTACCTGAAAGGAGGTTGTAGTGAGGTGGGGATCAGTCTCTTCTCCCTGGTAACAAGCAAAAGGATGAGCGGAAATGGTCTGAAGTTGCGCCAGGGCAGGTTTAGGTTAGACATTAGGAAAAATTTCTTCACTGAAAGGTTTATCAGGCACTGGGATGGGATACCAAGGGAAGTGGTCAAGTCACCATCCCTGGAGGTATTTAAAAGATGGGTAGTCGAGGTGCTTAAATAAATGGTTTAATAGTGGACAGGTATGGTTGGCCGCAATGATCTTAAAGGTCTTTTCCAACCAAATGACTCTATGATTCTAAACATCTTCATTGGTTCAGTAAATCATCGTCATTATCCATCTAATAAAAATGGTATTCTCAGATTTAAAACAAACAAACAAACAAAAAAGGCTGAAAGATAAACCACTTATTTTTATCTTATGCTTTAAAGGAAGAAGTTTGTATTAAACTTTATTCTTCCATGCAAATTTCCATTAAAATATTCTTTCTGAGTTCACAAATTCCACTGTATGAGTTGCAGTTAATATTTAATTTTTTCTACTATTAAATTAACTTTTGATATTAATTGTCTTTCTCTTTTCTTTATGTTAGGTTTGGATTGTTATTTAATTTCATTAGAATAATAAGTAGACTTGCAGTGTATTAATAGAAATTTTATTGTGCAAAAATTCCCACTTTAGGCAAATTTCTAATTTGTATATTATAGAAAAAATGTACTTTACACTAGAAGGGAGGGCTCCTCAGCATACAGTTTTATTAGATATCACTTAGCCATGTATGAAATAGGGCTACCTGGTGCATAAACTTGACTAAATGTACAGGTGATTGCCTGACTGGACATAAGCGAACTGTTATCACGGACACATCACTTTCTAATTCTTGGATTTTATGCTCTCTCGGAAGGAGCTCTGTGGAAAACGCCCTGAGCGTCCTGGTAGGCAGCAAGTTGAACATGAGGCAGCAGCATGCCCCAGCAGCAGTGAAGGCCAGCAATATCCTGGGCTGTATGAATACAGTTGAGGGAAATTATTATCTCCATTTACTATGCACTCATGTGGGTGTATCTAAAATACTGCATCCAGTTTGGGGCCCCAAAGATAGGAAAGGCAATGATAAACTGGAGCAAGTTCATCAGAGGGCCCCCAGGATGCTCAGAGGGCTGGAGCACTTGCCCCATGAGGAGAGGCTGCAGGCTCTGCATTTATTCAGCCCAGAAAATAGATGGCTTGGCAAGGAAGAGAGAAAGGGGGGTTCACAGTATTCCTCGACACCTACAGGGAAGTGACTAAGGAATTGGAGACAGGCTCTTCATAGCAGTACATAGCAGGAAGATGAAACTGAAATAAGAGAGTTTCAGAACAGCGATAAGGAGACCCCTTCACCTTGGGGGGACAGGGCTGAACAGGAGCACAGGTTCCCAGCAAGGTTGTGCCTGCTCCATCCTTGGAGATTTCCAAGTCCTGACAGGGCACATCTCTAAGCAGCATGGTCTGAGCTCACAGCTGACCCTGCCTAAGGCAGAAGCTGAACTGGAGACTTCTTGACCTTCTTTCCCACCTGTGTCATCCTGTGATCCTATCAGCTTATAACAGCACTAGCAACTAAGCAGACCTATGAAAAAATAAAGGATTCTTTAAAGATGAGTGGCATTTCAAGAATGCACTCTGTCTAGATACAAGTATTATTAGACTATGAATTATATATCAGGTAGATCTGACAGACAACCACAGATAATATGCACAAAGTAAATTCATGCGCTACGCTTGAAAAGTTCCTAAGCTTTAGATTTGTCTCAAGAATCAAACCACTTCTCTATTGCTTCTCAGAGGAATGAATATCAGATGACTTTACGTTGGCAAAATTGTAAGCAGCCAAAACAGGGTCATATAATAAAGACTGACAAGACTTAAGAATACACAGAACTGGAAGGATGTCCTTGTCTATTGCAGATGTAGGTTCAATTCGAAATGGAATAATTAAGGATCAAGAGATGCACTGGAATATACCTTCTTAAATCGCTTTTCTTCAGGTTGCTCTGACAATATATTTAATCATAAGACTGGATTATTAAAAGCAATATATTTTCATCTCAAATTTATTGTTTGTACAGTAAAAATAACATGACAGTTTACTGAAAGCTCTTGAAGTTCTGAATGTTTTGCTGTTTATTGGTGTTGGTCAGGAAATGTGTCTTAGATCAAATTTAATTCTCCCCAGTGTTGTTATTCTGTTACATATATATCTCTGAGCCAAAATCAAAATCTGATAAAACTTTCATATCTGTGATGCTTTTTATATTTTCTCTGTTATGAAATATCATAAGATTTTAAAAACTTAGATTTCAAAGTTAAATATTCCACACTGCAATACCATTTTTAAACAACATTACTGGGAGGGCATGTTTTAATTTGCAGCATTCCTCAGTTAAGTCCATACAAATATTGCAGCTGGCCTCAGTTTGAGCAATTTCTCAACAAAACTATGATTACATGTTATAGACCTCAAGTGAAGTCAAGTTCAACACTTAAAAACTTCCAAAGGATTACACTTATGCTTGCTAAAACAAACATACAAAGAAAAAAAATACATAAAAATGTTCTTAAAATAAGAAGTTTTTTGCTTTGTATGCGTATTTCATACAATTTTTGTACCTTTAAATTTCCAGTGAGATTCTGAAGCTTCTGTAGAATTGAAAGTGAATAGCTAGACATTTGAATGGTATGTTAATCTGCTGACCCTCAAGTTTATTTTGCATAATAAGTAAATCACTCTCTCTCATCAAAAGTACTTTCTTGCTGAGCAACCTTATTGGTGAATTTCAGTTCCCTACTGACAATCCTTTATAATAATAAGGGATTATTAAATTTTGATTAGCATCAGATTATACTCATTTTATCCACCAACTGACATTTCTGCTAATTGAGGATAAATGCACTAGTCTGATACCTCCCCAACACATAGAACATATTAAAAGTCTCAGCATAAGCTGAAAACTTAATTAATATTCATTGTGTTTCCTGGAAGCTACTGGTTGCCTAAACCAGAGTCTTGCAGATAAAGTTGAAATTGCAGACTCTACAATATCACTATTTGGCACATTTTGTTTGAATTAATAAATAGAAGTACTAAAGTTATTAGCAAAATGTTAATGTAATGACTTTAGTCATTACAGACCTTTTTGTGATAAACTATGCTCCTGTGCAGTCATTAAAGAACACCAGCCAAATGTTGATTTCCTGATCAGGAAAATTTTACACAGACTTGAAAAATGGGAACAGAGTAAGCAGTACAGAACTGGACCTCTTCTCTGGTAGTAATGATTAGGACTGGTGAAAGAATGGGTGTGGTGGTTTTGGCTGGGATAGAGTTATTTTTCTTCGCAGTAGCTAGTGTGGGGCTATGTTTCAGATTTGTGCTGAAAACAGTGTTGATAGCACAGGGATGTCGTTATTGCTGAGCAGGGCTTACACAGCGTCAAGGTCTTTTCTGCTCCTCACCCCACCCCACCAGCAAGGAGGCTGGAGGTGCACAAGAAGCTGGGAGGGGACACAGCTGGGACAGCTGACCACAGCTGACCAAAGGGAAATCCCACACCATATGACATCATGCTCAGCATATAAAGCTGGGGGAAGAAGAGGAAGGGGGGGACACATTCAGAGTTATGGCATTTGTCTTCCCAAGTAACTGTTGCAGGTGATGGAGCCCTGCTTTCCTGGGGATGGCTGAACACCTGCCTGCCGATGGCAAGGAGGGAATGAATTCCTTGCTTTGCTTTGCTTGTGTGTGCAGCTTTTGCTTTACCTATTAAACTGTCTTTATCTCAGCTCATGACTTTTTTTCACTTTTATTCTTCTCATTCTCTCCCCTATCCCACCAGGGGTGAGTAAGCAAGCAGCTGCGTGGGGCTTAGTTGCCAGCTGGGGTTATATCACAGCAATGAACATCTTTCTTTCTTTGATTACTTTCATCAAGCCTGAGCAGAAACCTTACGGCAATAATTATTGCAAATGACAGGTTTCTTTTTTCTGTGAAGCCACTTCCCCAATGTTTCATTGTCATGCTCTAAAATGGCTATATTTTGATCGGAAATATTGTTATTCCAAAAGGTTTCAATTACCTAAAATGCAAAGTCCTGCTTTAGAATCTTTTATACCTCACAGTTTAATAACCAGCTTCTCAGCTATTTCTCAGTTTAGATAAGGAATCCAGGAACTGCATCTTTTAGACAATGACTACAAAAATGAAGCTGAAAGGAGAGCTCTTTCTTTTCAAGGATGCACAAATGGGTAATCTCCAACACCCTTTCTTTGTTACGAATAAGGCAGATCACATCAAATGCACAACACTGACACTTTCTCATCTAACTGCAACTGTCATAAAGATAATATTGATTTAGACAAAGGAGAAAGAGGTTGAAGAAAGTCTATGCCAAATTAAATACCAGTTTATTGTGTCACTGATTATGAATACAAGTATATTACTGGATTTATTTGACCAGTTAATCTCTGGAATATGCATTTCTTAAGTAATCATTTTTTGTTTACTTTAACAATTAAATTAGAATGGAGTCCAACTGAAATATAATTAGCAATTCAAATCAGATTCAAATTTGTGAAAGGTACCCTGAATTTCAATTGTAGATGATTCGCAGACATAGCAGGAATTTTAAGGCTTTGGAATTTTATAACATTTTCCTTTTCATATGCTAGACACATCCAGCCACCCAATATTTTACAGTAATGAGTTTCACACCAATCAAACAATATGACATAAAATGAGTTGGAAATCTGTTACCATTTTCTGTGCTGATTTGACTGTTATAGTATAAAATTTTTAGCAACAAATTAATTAAAATTAATGGCAATCAATTTTCAAATCATAAAAACACATTTTCAGTTGGCCAGGTTTATTGTAAATCCTTCCTTGATATTGTGGTATATGTCAGCACAAAAGTTCTTACTATTTCATGAACTCAGAAATCCACTTACACACTGATTATGACTTTCATTTCATTAATAATGTTTTCACCTGTTTTTATACTTTGTGACATTTTGCTTCAGATTTTTTCCCCTGGGAATTTTGTTAAGCATGGATTGACTGAGAAAATAAAAGGAAAAAGGAACGCATATTTATAGGTGTCGCAACTTAATGCGCTGAAGTCAGTATGCAGTTCAGACAGTGGCTGAAAAGTATATGCTAATATCCTTACTATTGTTATTGTAACTCACTTAAAAACTGTAGTTCTTAAATTTTAAGAACGTAGGTTGTTCTGCCACTATGGGAAACACTCAGAACCTGCTAGGTTCTATCTCATTGCTTTTTTAATAGAGTAATAAGAGAATAAAATTTTAGTATTGACAATATTGCTAGGATTCTTAGTTTAGAACCAGAGACTTGTTGGAACATGAGCAGAACAGAACGAAGGATTCCAGCTGCAGTTTCCTGATCAAACTACTCCTTTTTTTGTTGAAAGTGGACAGAACTGATACACACGTAGATAAGCTGTCACATATGCTCAAGTTGTATACTGTTCAGCTACGTGCAGATAGAACCAAGCATATGGAAGAACAATAGTGTTATAAAAACACCCTGCATTTATCTTATACAGCTAGCTCTACATAATGATCCCGTAGTATACAAAACTGTAGCATCTGGCCTTTTGCTGTCCCTCTCTGGAGTATTATTCAGTTGTAATTGTGAATCAAATTTATAACAATGTAGATGTGACCTGCCCATCTTGACATAAGCAATGGGCAAAGTGAACAAACTCACAAATGCTTTCAGAAGAACTTAAACTTCTTGTTTTCCCATAATGATGCTCATTTAGGAAGAAAGCAGAAGAGAACTGGTATTACCTTCAACCTGGGTATTTCAGTGAGATAACTGCTGAAGTTACAAATGTTTGAATCTCTGAAAAATATGTTATTATCATTAAAACAGGAAAACAGTAATTTTGTGCAAGTTCTAATACCTTTTCTGCAGCTCTGTCCTCTCTAAAGAGGTCTGCGCACTCTGTTTCCACTATTATGTAAATAATAATCATTAAGGACTCTATCAACAAAATCACAGTTTTCTGTTAACTAAAGAAGGTTACAGTGTCCACTAATAAAGCCTCAAAATTACTGAAACTCATGTGAACACCAATAGCTTAATTTTGATCTGTGTTACTCATCAAAGCTATCATTAAACAAAACTGCTTGTAAAAACGTACACTTTAATTCCATTATTGACATTCACTATTTCAAAAAGTAACAGTTTTGAGTATCAGTATATCAGAACATATCACAAAAACACATTCTCTAGTATCTACAGTTATGATGAGATTTGTTGTAATCTTCCAGTTAGATAAAATGGGATTGTTCCTGCTATAGATGGTTATAGATTATTCCTGTTAGCAGGGATGTCAAGGTATTTCTCAAGAATAAAATAGAGTCTTAATGAAGACCTCTTTACATATGTTTATTGAATGCAAAGAAAACACCCAGGGCAAAATGTAACTTTTGTTCTGGAATTGTGTTGAAATGTTTCAGAAGTAACTACAACGTAGAATATACTCTGTTACTTGTTTTTCTGATAAAGCACACACAGGCACACAATGAAGTTTGTATTTCAAATATGATGACAATTCAAGTTGATAGATATATTTGTTGAATTAGCTTATAATACATATGGGGAGACAGACATTGAAATAACATTAAAAGTCCAGTCCTTATCCAGATCAAAATCAATCTACAAAGAGATGTAAATTTGCTGTGTTTTAGCAGTGTTTAACATTTTAGCACTCTGTTTGCATCTTAGGATCTAGAATTCCAAATCAGGCACCTGAATTGCAGATGCATTTATAGAGCTGAGCCCCTTCAGGTAGGACTCTCAGCAGGGACATGTTAATTCTTCCCAGAAATCACAACACTCTCCAGCCCCAAACCTTTTTCTTAATGTCAGCAATAAAGTTTTCTCTTCCTTAAACTCCAAATGGTCTGCTTATTTAAAATTATGCAGGAAGGAGAAAACTAAGTGTTGATAATAGTAGGAGTGATGCTGTCACTGTTATTACACATCTATGAGACTTTGTCCTAAGCTGAAAGCAGTAACTTCTAGCACTGCCTGTTGGGATATGTAAGTGAAAACATGACTGGTTCATTTGGCAATAGACAAATGAGGAAAACATGAGACCTGAAAGGCTCTTGCCACCAAGGTGATATTTTGAGGGGACTTGCCCTCTCAAATTTAAATATTTGCATTCTAGGGCTAATTGCAGGAGGTTATATAATTGTGTGGTAATATGTATAGATCTAGTTAGAGCCAGTTCACTGTGTTTCTAAAGGCAGATACCAATTTAGAGGTGGCAAGAGAATAAATTGTTGGGGTCACAGACATGCCAAGGAGCCTGCACAAAGTGGGTGGGTGTGGAGACTATTAGATTTTCCAGGGGTGAAATTAGTGTGGACCTGAGGATAGGGTAAGGTGAGGATGTGGAATAGTGCATCTATATTGAGCAGACCTTTCCCTATTGTGCAACCTGTTTTGAGTGCAAACCCATTTCCAAAGGTACTTCCTGTGCTTCTTTTAGGAAAACCAAACCGACTTATTTACAAAAAGTCTCTGCCTTTATTCTTGTCTCTATGCCCACAGAGGTGTAGCTGGACCTGTTCCTGCCACAGAGGTGATCACCTGGAAGCCATCAGAAGAGCATGGGCTCACTGTTTCTGCTGCCAGGGTTAGGGTGGATAAGAGGAACATTGCTAGAAGCAGAGCTAGATCTAGAGAGTTGTCTGGAAGTAGGACAACAAAAAAAACAACACCTTCTGTATTACACATTTGTTTTTCTTCTCTGGTATTTTCATCCCACTTTCCCCAAGCAGCATTGGAGTCAGTGTTCAACTAGCTACTGCTGCACTCAGGTTTAACAACCAGTCCTTGAAGGCTGGTAACCAGATTGCTCAAACACAATTAGCAAAACCTTAGCAACCCTTTTGTGATAATAAAACAGTATGCATGCATGTAGTAGTACAGTACAGGACAGTTCTGTATAGCTCTGATGAGTTCTGACATTAGTTCTGATATTCCTATTAGTTCTAACTGTTCTGATTAGTTCAGTTTGTCTGATTTTGAATTACAGTGCCAGCACAACTAGTGGGTTCTGGTATATATACACATTAAAGCAAGCTCTCCTATGCTATCAGATATGAGCAGCTTCATTAGGCTGTCACACAATTCTGTATCAGTAATTGGTCATTTGTGTGAATAGCCCTGGGAATGCTGTTATCATTCTGTTCCTGTATTTTCTGTGCCTCTGCTATCTTTTAATGTCAAAGTTCTGTGCTACAGCTTTGTGACTATTCATTTTTACACGTATTCTTAGGGTAATGTCATTGATAGCTCCCTTTACATATTAATAGTGTTTAGAAGCATATACATGCGCACACACGTTTATAAAAATATTTCTTAGATATTTATTATTAATATTGATTTATAGCAATGTTATTGGTATGAAATAGAATTTACTTCTTTTCAGTTATAAGTAGTGGACAGGTACAGTTGGACTTGATGATCTTAAAGGTCTTTTCAAACCAAATGATTCTATGATTCTAATGTATCTAAGAGAGGGTAAAAAATGCTGTGCAGCAGCTCTGAGAGTGAGGAGTGAGAAAAAATGTGAGGGAAACAGCTCTGCAGACACCAGGGTCAGTGCAGCAGGAGGGGGAGGTGGTGCTCCAGGTAAAGAAGCAGAGATTCCCCTGCAGCCTGTGAAGAAGACTATGGTGAAGCAGGTTGTCCCCCTGCAGCCCATGGAGGCCCATGATGGAGAAGTTATCCACACTACAGCCTGTGGAGGACTCCACGCCAGAGCAGATGGACATTCCCTGGAGAAAGCTGCAGCCCACAGAGAGCCCATTCAGGAGCAGCAGCTGTGGAGAGCAGCCTATACAGTATCAGGTTTTCTGGCAGGACTTGGGACCCCACAGGGGACCTCTGCTAGAGCAGTCTGTTCCTGAATGACTGCACCCTGTGGAAGGGACCCATGCTGGAGCAGTTCATGAAGAACTGCAGCCCATCGGAAGGACCCGCATTGGAGAAGTTATGGAGGACTGTGTCCTGTGGTAGGGACCCCATGCTGGAGCAGGGGAAGGGTGTGAGGAGGAAAGAACAGCAGAGATAAATTGCTATGGACTGACCACAGTCTCATTCCCCATTCCCCTGCACTACTCAGGGGAAGACTGTAGAAGAGTTAGGAAGAAAGGAGTGAAGTTGAGCCTGGGAAGGAGGGAAAAGGGGAAAGGTGTTTTTAGTTTTGTCTTTGTTTCTTACTATCCTACTCTATTTTTAATTGGCAATGAATTAAATTAATCTTCCTCAAGTTGAGGCTGTTTTGTCCATGACAGTACTTAGCAAGCTATCTCCCTATCCTGACTTTGACCCCTGGGGTTTTTCATCTTATTTGTCTCCAAAGAAGAGGTGAAAGGGAAGGATCAAATCGGATGGGGAGCAACAAGTCTGGGAAAGTGGAGTGGAAATGGGAGGATAAAAGGGTCTGGTACCACTTCAACAAGTTGTGGTCAGTACACTTGTCTGGCTACAGCTGTTGCTTTATCAACACTGTTCTGCCCTCTTCTTAACCTCTCTCCCCAGCTCTCACTGTGTCATCTTCCTTTACGCTGTGTTTGAGTGGGTGCACAATTCACAGCTGGAGCTGGACTCACCAGTGAGTAGGAGACCCACATGCACACAGATTGAGCTCTCATCCTAGGACTGATGCAAGGACTGAGCCTAGGATCTGACAATGAGTATTAGGCAGTCTTAGAGCCCACGATAATACCAAAAGATGTGCAAATGTGGGTGTGCCTGTGGATCAAGAGGGTCCATGCATTATGTTAGTAAATACAGGCTCCTCTGAAAAGCCATGATCATGGGGATCCTGTGATAGAGCCATCAAAAGGTCTTTTTGATGTAAACTGACAGCTTCTCATAAAAGCTAGTACACCAAATAGTTATGCTTTTCCATAATTACTGAAGAATAAGATTTTTGACATGTATATTAAACAAGTTCCAGGGTGAATAAAAGAAACTAGAAGTTGTTCATTAATTTAACGCTAACATTAGTCACAAAATATACAAAACCTGTATTAATCTAAGTTACCAGAGAAGTGTTCCAGGAGCTCTTCAGAGATGGTACTGTGAGAGCTCTTGACACCCAAAAAGTCCTGGTCGTTATACATGCAGCAGCGCAAACCTCACCTTGCATCTCTTTGACATCTTTTCTTACTCTGTTCTTACTGGTGGAGTTTGGCCTCAGCTGGTGGATCTGGGCTTGCAGCAACACATTTTCCTTGCTGCTATGCAGGTACTTTGAAGCATGTTAAAGCAGCTAGACTGGTTGTGACTGGTTTGCAGTTCTTTTTCTTCTTTTGTACTATTCTGATTATTAACAGTCATACCATAAATGTTTAATCCTTTGTCTATACTATCACTGAAATTCAGGTAAGCAAAGTCCAGCAGCATGACAACTCTTACCTTTTCAAAGACACTTAACCATCAAGGAGTAGAGGGGGGAGCAGGGGCTCCTGGAAGATGCAGCACTGCATGAAACAGTAAAGCATGGGCCATGTGCTCAAAAAGGTCCTAAGGCTCAGGCAAGTAAAACAGTTTCTCCGCATCCTAAGAATATAACCAGTTTCCCAAACTTAGAAGAATAAGTTTAAATGCTAAGTCTTGCATACTCTTCAGATTCCCTCCCTAAAGAAAGCTATCATTAAATACAAAACTTCTCTTAAAGAAAACCACAGATGTACATTTACCTTAAAATGCTAACAAACACGTCTTTAAATCAAACCTTCACTTTTCTTAAAATGGTGAAATTGGGTTGTTAAAAGTTATGTAACACAAATGACCACCTTGCTTTTTGCCTAACAAGTTTTGTGCTGAAAAATGGATCCCTCCCTAAAACATCATTTGCATGTTATTTCAAATTACTCACGTTAGTCATTTTGTCAGTTTTGTAACTGCTTCTGTCCGTTGTATAATTTCACACATGACATTTTCCATTACCTTTAAGTAGCCAGTGGCAGTTATTTAGAGAGTTTTTCCCTTCAAAATATTTCCATGGAAACTAGAATTAAATAGTTATTAAAATAGGGGAGTCTTTTTGTTTCTGTAAAATTGCTCTTGCATAGCACTGAAGTTGCTGGAATTTACAGTTACATGTAGCAATCTAGAATCTATGTGTGTGTGCATGTTTGTGTGTATATACATATATGAGTTGTGATGGTGATAGCCTTAAAACCGTCAAGATCAGGGTTTAGATAATGACTAGTTCTAAACACAGACTGATGTAACTGCTGAAGATTAAGGCACCAGTGTACTCAAGATGTTTGTGCATTGCAATACTAAATAAACCTCTCTTCATTTGTCCAAGTGCATTCATCTACAACAGCCCTGAAGAGCAAACAATGAAAATAGGTGCTTGTGTGAAAAAAGACAAGAATTAAACTTCAAATGTACTGTGGAACAAAAACCATGTAGTAAAACAGCAAAGGAAAAGAAACACAAATATTGCTGAATATGAAAATAATTTGAAACTTAAATGAAATTTTAAAAATAAAAAACCCTGTAAAATATAATATTTGCCTTTCTAAATAGAGAAACTATGAAATAAAATATTTTGTTTATCTTTCATGGAGCTAGGAGAATAATAGAAATGGGACAGCTGCCAGCTGTCTTTTGTGAAAAGGGAAGGAATAATAAATTTTCAAGCTAAAGGAATTTGTGAAATCTGTACTTTCAGTTAGAATGCACTGTGAGTTTCTAAAATATTAACTGCACTCTTCAAAAATGCTTAGTACTTGTTTAAGAAAAAAGATAGCAACAACCCAGCAAACCACCAGTTACAACAAATATGAAACCAATTGGTATCACAGATGTTCCCAAAATGAAAGTGACCAAGACTATACCATAAACTTAAGGAAGCTGAATACATTTAACTACATTAATCCTGCCTCTAAGGTACATCTCATGGTCATTAAAAGCTTGATGGCATCTGCCATCATCATGTTCTACAATTAAAAATGCTCCTAAAAATTTCTTCCAAAGAACAATCACAGTTGATGAAAATATCTGATGTAGTGAAATCTGTAACCACAGTGCATTCAGCTGACACCAAAATGTTAAGCGCTCCATAAACAAGATTTTTCTTTGTATTTTGTAGGTGTTCAAATAAAGTTCCAAGCAAATCTCAGCTTGGAATGGATGATAAAGGTTAACCTGTTTCAGCTTTAAGACAGAAAACAACACTCAGAATGAACATGCAAAACTAACTTAAAGCCAGGGTGCTTTTAATTTACTTTTATTCACAACTTAACTTCACATGTTATAGCCAAGCATTCTGCAATACAAAAGACCCACTTAGTCTTCTGGTAACTTTTCTTATATAAAACTCTCAGTTTCTTACATAAAACTCTCAGTATGTCGGAAACAAAAAACCACAGCTGTGAAGACATAAATTCACATTACAGATTAACATATTGAAAGATCATAAAAAAAAGCTGTGGTGGTTTAGCCCCAGTCGGCAACAAAGCACCACACAGCTGTTCACTCAAACTCCCTGATGGTGGGATGGGGGGAGAAGCTGAAGAGCAAAAGTAAGAAAACTCTTGTGTTGAAATAAGAACAGTTTAGTAACAGAAATAAATAATAATAATAATAATACAAATTGTAGTGTAAAGATAAAAAACAACAACAAAACAAAGAGGAACAAATCACTCGCCACCCGCTGACCAACACCCAAGCAGTCCCTGAGTAGCAGTCACTGTCTCCTGGCCAACTCCCCCAGTTTATTTACTGAGCATGACATCATACAGTACGGAATACCCCTTTGGTCAGTTTGGGTCAGCTGTCCCAGCTGTGCTCCCTCCCAACTTCCTGAACACATGGCAGAGCATGGGAAGCAGAAAAGTCCTCAACTAGTCTAGGCACTACTTAGCAACCACTAAACCATCAGTATTCTTCTCATGCTAAATCCAAAACACAGCAATATGCCAGCTACTAGGAAGAAAATTAACTCTATCTCAGCTGAAAGGACAACAAAAGCAAACAGTAAAACAGTAGGGTTACCTGAAGGTTTCCATTTAAAAGAGTTTTAAAGGGAAAGGTAGGTTTCCCACAACTGCACTTTTTCACAGGAACATTTCACCACAAGTACTCATTTAATTCAAATCAAAAAAAATTTACTTGGGGAACAAGAGGTGTAAACCACAATAAAAAGTCAATTCAACTTTGTTCTGTGATGATCAGATTTGCCTCACTGCCTTGTGAAAAATGTAGTTTGGATTCCTCATGGTGTTGTCCTCTGCTTATGATAAGACTGTGCTCTTGTATGACATATCAGATGTGAGATCGGTAAGACTTGTATATTTAAATAATACAATTTATAAATGTACAAACTGATAAAAGCATTGGTTGAAAATACAACAAAATTCCACAGTGCATTTTCTGATAGTCCAAAAATCTAAATATTTTCAAATCATTAGCACTGATATATTTCATGTTTAAATGAGGAAGCTTTTATGGTGTTCAGAAAAGATTGCATACATATCCAATTAAGTTAACGAATAGACTCACCTAATTTAGTGAAATTAATCATAGGAATAAAGTTAGACTTTTGCTTATGAATTTGCAATGTCAGATCTCCAGTTTCAATACACTGGGAGGACTGAGGATTCCCTAATATGCTTTGTGTACTTCAAACACAACAGTCTTTCATTCAAAACAAAAAAATTAGATGCCACAAAACATTTACCAATAACTTGTAACCAGTGTTTTATTTTACCCAGATTACAAAACAAGTGTGGAAAGAAATTATGTAAAGATATAATCCAAAAGTTTTTACATTCTCAAGGACAACTACCTCCACCTTTAAAATGAAAAGAACATAAAATAAATGTTGTTCTTTTCACAGGTCAAAAAATCTCTTTTCTTAGCACAACAATCTTACATTGAACTGTGACAAAGCAGGTACTCTGATTTCAGAGAATATTATGCCTCCTCGTTGACTGATGTATCTGTAGAGATTTTATTTAGAACTCAGCTAGATATATTTCTGGTTTTGCAAAATGCAAAGTAAGTTTTGTACTGAAGGAAGTGTATTTAAATTACAAATAGATGAAAATTATACAAATATAAAGATGAAGGTTTATACATAGACGATACTACAAAATATCCCATTATCTTGGTTATTGCTATATGGCACAAAATAGGAAAATTTTTTAATGTAATGTCTACCAATTCCTATTACAGAAAATACTACATTTCTACATTATTTCTCTTTTTTAATCCTGTTTCTATGGTAACTACTATAGCTGCAGTTTGTTAAAACATTTTACAAACATTATTCTGTTGGTTATTATATTCAGATACATGTAACAATATAAAGTTATTGATCCAAGGAAAAAAACTGAAACCTTCATTCCATATCTAGTTATATAAAAATGCAGATGAGATTAAAAGGTGAACTTTTACCTAAATTAAATTTCTATAAATGTTGCTAAGGTAAAAAGAGCTTTCAAAATGCCAAAATCTGCCATAACATCTTATCTAAAGGAAAATTTAAAGCATTAACTTGGCCAATAAAAGAAGAGAGTGTTGTTTCACTCACAAATCTGTGATATTTGATAGACCCCTAACAGTGAGACATAGAACATAAATGCTGGTAAACTAAGATGAAGCTACATTATTTAAGGGGATGATAGCATTGGTGTATTTAATAAGCACATCAATTTCATTTGAAAATTTGATGCATCGTGCGTAATCTGACATTTCTTCTTCCAAAGCACTTATTTCAACTCCTGATATCACTGCAGGATCACCCAGTTTGCATGGACAGGAAGTTTCAAAGCTGTTTCAAAAAAATAAATGTACATCCTAGCAGATGTAATTATGCTAGCAGGTTATATTGACGTCTGGACTACAGGTAGATTGAAGCTGCCAGTTTCAAACTAAACACTAAAATGTATTTGCCTATTTGGTTGGTTGGTTTGGGTTTTTTTTTAGTTTTAACATTTTAGCTTTAGTACTGAGTTAAATGTTTGAGGTTTTTCTTTATCCATTTAATTTGTCGATATATTTAAAAAAATGTCAATACAATAAATTGCAGTTTCTGCAGATAAATGTGACTTCAGGCATTTTGTAGTTGTTTAGAGCATATGGTCACAGTTTTGTCTTCCATCCACAGAAAACACGTTCTAAGTTGTGAATCATAGAACTTAAGAAAATGCTTAGAAATCATAAAGCATTGACCATTTATTGTGCAGAAACACACCCGAATAATTTTCCCTGCTGGTAAATGAAAGACATTTGATCTCAGAGAAACCTCACACTAGTTTACAGGAGGTTGACGATCAGTGTTTGCCCACTATACATTAAGATTTGTTTGCTGAGAATATCTGTGGGATCATTTGGCATATGCCCTTTTTTACTTCTCTACAAATAGATAAAAAAAAATTCTCATTCCCTAGAGTAATTTCAGTTACAAATAACTTTATTTATATTAAAAAGCAAACACACACACACCCCCAACATATTAGCTCCCTGAGATTAAAAATAGACTGTAGCCAATAAAGTCAGGCAATAGTGTTTTGGATGTAATTTTCAAAATTTTAAATCTAGGAATATCAGGACTGGAAGAGCTGGACTTGTCCTCTATCAAGTGTAAAACCTAACACCTAGCTGATTAATAAAAAAGCACATCTATAGAAGTAAACAAAAAAATTTGAGAAACAAAATCAATGCAAATAAAATCTACTGCAAGGCACTGACATTTCTTGACTTTCAGGAGTTGCACAGAGGATTTAGTTATATGACCCTTCCCTTGAAAACAACCATCAGTTTATCATTCAGCAGTGCACATCATGTTTCTTGGTTTCCCTGCCATTATTTTCCAGCTCTGGCTTCCTTTACACTATTTCCTTCTCATTTTCATTCATATGGTTTTCTCCATGTTAAATTATAAGAGGTGAGATTTTTTTTTCTCATTTTAAATTTGGGAATCCATCTAGAATGCTACTGTATTCTTTCCTACCATCTTTACTAATCTAGAGATTTCTCATTTAAAGAAAAATTCAGGGGAAAAAGAGGTGCTTTCCTGAGGCACTTTTTTCCTAAGATTTCTTTAACCTCATTTTAAGCGTAAACAAATCCTGTTCAGAATTTGAGTTGAATATCAAATATCATTAATATTATCAGATAGCTGAGATATTAGGAGGCTATACACCCCATTTAATTCCTATGTAAACATCTGTTCATTCAATGTGCACTGTTATATCAAAAATATAATTACAAATCATTTATCCTTAAGCTTTTTTGTTAAAATCAAGAACAAAAAGAGTATTTTTTTACAGTAGTTCATAAAGACTTAATAGCGCTAGCTTTTAAGCCTGGTGGAGTCCATCCAGACCTGTCCATAAGAAAGCATTATTTTAAAAGCATATGGCTTAATGTTCCCTTCCAGGATGTTCAAACCCTCAGGCACCCTTTTCATCTCCCTTTGCAACTGTGAGAAGACAGAGTATTCTGTATTTAAAGATCAGGATCGGTAATAGTGCTTCTGAATGTTAATCCCCTGATCCAAAAGCAACTCTCACCATGGCAGGGATTTTATCTGTGACATGGAAAGGTACTGAGCTTGTTCTGATGTTGATCATAAAAAGGACACCTTGTGCATTATAGTTTATTAATGGTTAATAAAAATAAATGCACAAATGATAATTTCCAAAGACCATGTTTGAAAAGGAAAATTTAAATATTTTCATTTAATAAAAAGTCAGTTTATTTTTCTATCTAGAACAATAACAGTTAGAAACGGGTATACATTATTAGGATGAAGAAATTCAAGTTAGGCAAAGAAATATTTTTAAAGTATACCATCAGAAATGACAAAACAGCAAAAAATAGCTAGCTGTAACAGCAAGAAATAATAATGAACACTTTAAAATAATGATCAGAGTTAATTAATGCTGAATGAAAATCCTCCAGAAATACTCATGACATTCACAATAATACTAAATGAGTTCATCATTGCTTTTATGAAACCAACATTAAGACAGTGAATTAGGAGTAAAAGCAATTATGTGCAGTATGATATTTCTATTCCTCATTTTGTATCTATTTTGTCTTCCCGCAACTTCAGTCCTCCAAACAAATTCGTGAGTAAATGACTACATGAGTACACATTATTCTTGTGCATAATTCCACTGAGTGAAATTTATGGAAATTCAGGAAGATTGTATTAGTGATGAACCATTTGCAAATCAATGCTGTGGTCTTATTCTTTATCTTGTATATATTTGTAGTTCTTGTTAAGACATCTAAACTTGGATTTCTCTCCCTTCCTTGCAGATGGAAATGGCACACAACTAATTTGCAGTAAGCTAGAAGTAATATAGGTAGACTGAGTCAGACTAGGGAACAAGCCTATCAGAAAAGCTGTGATATCATTGTTCTTTCCTGGTGATTGTGCATATTGTCTTCATTTGGACATTAAATTTATTGTGAATAATCCAATTTTTCGCATTCACAAAATGCTACATAAATGCATACAACTGCAAAACAAGTAGTTCTGTAAGTACCAAACTGAGAAACTTTGTCTTCCTACAGAACTGCATATCAAACACTTGACATCTGGGGAAAAGTAAAGAACATGCGGGAAAGCAGCAATTACAATTAATTTCTCCTATTTCCTCCCTGCTAGTTAAAGAAGGTGTGTTCTGATAGTACAGCTAATAGTTTCATTAGAGCTATTATAATCTAATTGTCTATCTTCATCGGGCTTGTAGAAACTTCAATTCATTTTGAGGAAGGGGAAAGAGGTTTAGTGAAATAGTCAGTAAGCTTAGAAGGTATTTGTAGGGATGACCGCTCAAAATGTGATTACAAAACCAGGAGTAAAATTCATAACTTCTCTTCCATATTCTTTTTTAAGGATGTTAATTAAAATACCAATATTATTATTAAAAAAATAAATAAATAAAAATCAGGAAAAGAAAGCTAGAATAAGCTGACATGATATAACTTGTTTTCTTTCACTCAGACTTACCCTCCAATGAAAAAGCTCTTTCTCCAGTCATAAATACAAAAAGTTTTCAGCTTTCAAGGTTGCTTTTCACTCTGAGCCTCATGGGCAAATGTCAGGGAGTTTGCAAGCTGTTTTCAAGCAAGCTTTAGAGGGTCTGCTTAGTTTGAATCTCTGTGAAACATCTTCAATATTTTTCTGACATATTTTGTGTTTCCTTCTACATATCCTATTTTAATAAAAACTACCAGAAAAAAAAGCCTAGGATAATTAGACTTAATTTGGATATAATTTATCAGACAGCACAGACATTCCAACTTGTTAATAGAAGCACAGAGGGAGCTGATGCCTTATTCCAGCCTCTCTCCTCTTTCTCTGTCCTTGAGTTTGAAGTAAGAAAGGGATTCTCTTGCTTTAAGGAAAGCTAGCAGTTGCTTGATGGAAAAA
Source organism: Egretta garzetta (assembly GCF_000687185.1). Lineage (NCBI taxonomy): Eukaryota > Metazoa > Chordata > Aves > Pelecaniformes > Ardeidae > Egretta > Egretta garzetta. Next base: position 634,092 of record NW_009258952.1, read on the forward strand.
GAGCAAGATAGAGTTTTGGTCTTTGTAGATGTTTCACCATCTCTTTGCATTAAAATAGAGTAATTTCCTTTTATGGAAGTGGTATAGGCCTCCCTTTTAGTCAATGTCTCATTTCAGATACCTAAACACATCTTCCATCACTTGTTCTGCTTTTATGTGATGCTGGACATGTGACGCAGGATCTCTGAGACACCTCTGTCGTTACAGACCTACCTACTCAGTGCCTCAGTAAAATCTCAGATGGCACCTGGTGCCTGTTCGTAAGCAAGGTATGCATGCTCTTGCTGTCAAATCAGCTGATGTGCAAATGTACAGGTTGTACTAGATGTCAGTACAACTGAGGACTGGGGAAAATTAACACAATGTTTCACCTTCCTCAGTTGAAGATAAGCTGAGATTTGAGGTTTCATTACATATACTTATATTATTACTCGCTCTACTGGACATGCATTATAGCCTAATAAGAGAGCTAAAGTAAAAGTAAATTCCTCAGGAATTGGATAAAGTTCTGTGTTGTTATGCCATTGAGAAATTTCAAAAATAAAGCAAGAGTTACATATAAAGTATATTCACCATATATCCTACAGTCAAGTAAAAGATGTGGAATCTGTAGCTGGAATGTGACCATAGTCAAGGTACATAAAACTAATTTTGTGTCTTGCTTAATGGTCATCATGGTAATTTCAATTTTATTGCCCTACTGATGATATTGCCATTGTAGGATCTAAAGCAAACTGTCCCTCAAAGCTTCTTCTGTACAAGTAATCTCCTATATTAATATATGATTGAAACACTATGAAAAAAACTATCCTGATATATTATTTCATCTTTTATTAATTAAAGATAATAATGAATTTAATGAAAATCATATCTTATGTATCATATCTTATACAATATTTGAGGAATTAAATTTTAGTTTCCTCAGTGCTCTTTTAAGACTTCTTTGCCTATTTCTCTTTGATATTCTTTTTGTACTAATCAATCCAGTGCTGAAATTCCAGTCAGTGTTGCAATTTAAAAGACAGATTCAGATTAACATCATTTCAGGCCATCTGTTCTGGTTGAAATAAATTGAGGATAATATCATTCCAAATGCAAAACAGTCTTAACATAATACTTTATTTAACAATTAAAATCAGAAAATCCACATTTCCACACAAGTCATCCCTAAGGAGACAATGTTAACACTTCAACTTACAAGAGAGTTATTTAACTTATGCCCAGAATAAATCTGCTTCCTATTTTATTGAACCTAATGTACAAGTGCTGTGCTAGTTACCAGTAACTATTAATCATAATATTAAGTAATAGGTAGAAAGACTAAAAAGAATTTTTTTTTTTTTTTATTATTGGTAGTTTCTTTTGCTATTTTTTTATCAAAAGGGCAGACATCTTCAATTAGTTTAAGAAATATAAAATCCACTCAACTCCTGAAGTATTAACAATTCCTCTCTTCATATATGAAGGGGAAGGTAGCAGAAACTTGCAATTTATATTCAAATTTCATATTTAAAGTTGAGCTGATTAAGATATTTTGAAAACACGACATCTTGGTATCTAATTGGTGATCACTCTGTATGTCACTAGCCAGACTGTATTTGATTCTGATCATCACTGAAGAGAGACAGAAAAGCTGAGGAAACATTCAGGAAAAAAAAAAGAAAAAAAAAAGTGTTTAAGGAATTAAGATAAAGCAAAGAGGAGACGAGCACCAGGAAGTAGCCAAGGGGGTAACTTTTTTCGAATGCACTGGTAACCTCCAGTGACTTGCATTCCTGGAAATCTTTTGTGACTTAGAAAATTTTCTTTACAGGACTCAAGGGCAGAGATTTGTTTAAGGCAATACAAGGCAATATAAGTGCACTTATATTCCTGACACAGAAAACTACTGTTGTAGGCTGTAGAAGAACCATTGCTCATGTTTTTAGAGAAGATTAAGCACAGCACAAAGAAATTTACTCTTTGAAACAATCCAGCATTGGCAAGAATATGATAATTATATAGTATGTGTGCCTACAGTTCGTGGAGAGGACATTCCTCATGTTCCAAATTACTAAGATCCCAGAGTTCTGCTTTTCTTATTAATGTTGAGTGAATTTTAGTTACTAAGCATTGGTTTGATGAGAGCCCCGACCGAGGGACCAAACCAGTATAAATTCAATCTCTTGGCTTCCCTGCATCCTCATATATGTTCTGAAGTGCTCCCATGCATCAAATGTCCATGAGGAATAGTTCGTTCAGTACCTCAGGGCAATGAGATTAAGTCCCTGCCAGCTCTAGCGTAAAGACTGGAAAATTCCATTACAACTTCCTCTTCTCCCAAGGCTTTGGAAAAACTCTGCAGAGCTTTTCCTGATGTATATTAGATTTGGCAAGCAAGGACCATGATTTTATCTTCATGGTTCTTAAATGCTTAAGGGTGCATGGTACATAAGCAGTGTGAATTTACTAAGTCTTGGGAAAGTAATTCAATAGTCCATTTTATGACCAACTTCTTTCTTTCAGTCACTGAATATGTCATTTTCTGGGGTTTAACCTTAGTCTTGAATATAAGATGGAGTGTTCTTTCTGGTTAATCTCCTCAAATGGCACAGTTCCTAATCCTGGCTCCAAAGGTAGCAGTTCTGAGCACAACTGCCTTCTGAAAGACTGAACTATGGAATCTTCTTTCATGTTACACTACCTGACACTATGCTGCAGTTTGTGATTCACATCAAGTCCTTGGAAGGTGGTTTTTTCTTCCTTTTTTTTCCTGGTGAGGTCAAACCAGAGAAAACAAAGGTGTCACAGCAGAATTAAATCGCAGAGTTCATAGCTCCCAGAAGAGGGACTAGAGTCCATTCCTCATTTTCAAAACTACGTCAACAGCCAGTAAAGGCAATTTGTTCACTTGTGGGTTACTTTCCACATCTGGCTGTCATGTTCTCATCTATAGTCACATGTTTCTATTGGCAATGAAGCCTGAAGTAATCATAAAATAGTTATCACGTGCTCAAAGCACAATGCCAGTTATCATGAAAAATCACCAAGTAATTTTTCTATATCACAATATGCTGAGGAAGGTTTTCAATATGTTACTTCTCTGTCTTTGAAAGATAACTGCAAACCTATGAACCCCGTACTCCCATGAGTTTTTTTAGATTGTGAATAGACCAGGTGGAAAGCAAAAGAAAAGCAGGGATGGTTATGTAAGAAATCTCTCACAAATATTAGTACCTTTTTCCAGTGTCTTTTCTTCATTTATCTGGTCCAGTCACACCAGTAATTTCTATAACAATGACTTTGAGCTGGGTTGTGATAATAAAGCTCCTTAAACTAGTAAGGGAAAAGGAAAAAAAAAAAAAAAAGCTCTTCTATCTTATTTTTTTATTTCATTAACAAAAAATAGTGGTTCTATCTACTTTTCCTGTCTGCTTGGTGAAAACACCATAGCAAACATCTTGGTGTTTATTAGATCTTATCCTCATCTCACACTGGCCCATATCTTCTTCTCCATGACATCAGTCAGAAAATATCTCTATACACATTTTCTAATTAAAGGTTTTCAGTGCTCTTACCAGTTAACAGAATTTCTATTTCCCACCACCCCATGTCTAAATCAGCTGAGCAGATGAGTATTAAATGCAAATGCATCAGAATACAAAGCCTACTTTAATACTTCTGTGTAATGTTTTTATTTGCCATTCTCAGGTATAGAGGATGTCTAAAGAATGAAAATGTTGAGGAATAAAAGGAAAGTAGTGATGGAAGAAAATAAGAAGGAAAGTGAAAGAATATGATGAAGGACAGACTAGAAGAATAAAAAACAACAAAAAACCTAAGCCAAATGAAAACCAAAACCCACTGCACAATTACAACTTCACTCTAATAAACCAAAACAGAATCTTCTTAGTGTCCATAGTTCCACTATGAAAACTGTATCAGCCTTGAATATTTAAAATGAGGACTGGAACAGGAATAGTTCATAAAGAGATAACAACTTTTGGGTGATATGTTTGACCTTGATGTAACTATAGAAATATATTTTTATACCCATATATTTACCCTCTTATAATTTATAAATGTGAAATTTTATTTTATAAAGAATGGTTCTGCAGTTCACATAGCTAATAATGAAATTAATCCATCTAATAATCTAGGATTTCTATTTAAATAAAAGATTCAGATCACAATATTCACAGGTAAAAGTGACTTGAAATCTACTAGAGCCTGAATACATTGCATGCTATCAGTAAAGCTCTTACTGCTTTAAGAGAATTATGCCTGCCCTTGGAACAAAGGTCATTCACAAAATCAAGAGCCATCAACAGCCACAACAGTTTTTGCCTAGGTGATTGCCTGACCTCCTGTCACACCGGAGGCATCCTTGTACTTTCATGTGCTTCCTTCAATATTCCCAGTGTCACTACAGTATATATACTACTTAAAATGCTTCCAGCATCACTTGCTTGACCATGCTAAGACCAGCTACAATAATTTCAGTAGTGTTTAGATGCTACAGACATCACTAGCTTTAATCATGTTAACCAATGCAGTTTACCTTCTCCTGAAACATTCATTTAATTTTCACTTTAGATAGAAACGTTACTTTCTGATAAAGCTGAAAAGCAGAAAAACTATTTTAATGCATTTTCTCTTGCTCCCTTTTCTCTCTCTCTCCCATGTTTTAACCATACTTACAATTTAAGGACTGCATCAGATGTGAGTCTGTAGCACAAGCGAGACGTGATATTAAATTGCAGGTCTTAAATATTTCTGATATACTATAAAACAGACTGTGCCAGATGCTTCATTTCATGATTTTTGGCATCCTTTCAGAGTACCAGGTAATGAATAACATCATGCCAAGACTATTGTGCATTCTGAAATTACAGAAGTATTTTTGCAGTGCAGTGAGCTTAAACAGCAGTAAAGTCTATACAGGATATTGATTCAATATCTCAGGCAGAGACACTTAACAAGCTGTTCACCAGGCATTTGAATTCTAGCACAATAGTCCCTCACCTTCTTCAAAATAAACTTTCAAAGATTTTTGAAGCCATTAAACTCCAAGTAATAAAGAATTTACACCAGAAAAAAATAAGAAAAAAAAAATCACATTGAGCTGCAGGTCTTTCCAAATCCATCTTTAATGCCTAGACTAGGTAAGGCAAATAGATAAGGAGGATGATGAAGAAGTTATTTTAGGTGCAGCCTGTAACATCCCTGCAATCCTCAAATCCTTGGGACATGCTTATTTAAGCGTCTTTAATTATGGTGTACAGTCTTGAAAGGAGGAACATATAAACAGCTGATGACTACACAATAATTATCTTATACATTGCCAGTACTCACTGTGATGGGCCAGAACTAGCATAGTATCAGCACTAAGGATGAATGTGCTCAATTTTCCTGCTGTAGTCAGCCAAAAGGCCTTACTGGTCAGGTGGTCCTCAGTCAGGTGGACAAGTGTCAGCCTCTTGCTTCTTGAAATAATTTCTCAGTCTAGCTGAGCTGGCATCTTCTTCCTTTTCTTTTAGATTTTTACATCCTGTCACATCAGACTTTTTGTCCTAATTCTCTGGTGATTTACATCTTGATTTTAAATTGTTACAAACTAGTATCAGCGCAGCAACCTCAGTTCTTATTGCTTTTTTGTTTCTCTTTTGTCACCTTGCAGATCTTAGTAACCTCAGCAATTTCTTCTTTACAGACATCAGTAGTAGATATTACTCATCATTGTACCAGTTAGCAAAACTGGGCTCCCAGACATATCAAAATTTGCAGTTCTGACTTGCACTGAAGGTAGCACTATTTCTCCATTGTTTCTTGAAAGAATTGAGAAGGCCTAATGAACAAGGTAAACATGGGTGAACAAAGAAGAATGGACAGATGTACCAAAAAAATCCCAATACTCAGTAAGTGTGGAAAAAAAAAATTCCCTAAGGGAAAAAAAGAATACAGTGTAGATAAATAAATATGAGTATAGAGACTGGGTAATACTGAGGGAATAGAAAAAAAGGTCTATATATTATAATAGCATAGAAGATTAAGTGGTTATTGCCTTGGGAAGATGACCTAAGTGACCTTCCTTCATTTAAATTAAGCAATGAAAAAGCCCCTGCTATTTCATGTAGCTTAAAACTTTCAGAATTAACTCAAAAATCTTCAGTATTCAACGGATTTAGTATTCGACATCTAGGACAGAAATCAGCAAAGTCTGTTACTAAAGTATTAGTAATTTAAAATTGTCACCTGACTCACAGATTTTGTCTTTCTTCCAAGGAATTGCCTTTGACTAGCTTTTCTCTCCAAAGATAAACAGTGCATATAACTACACAAATAGTTACCTACTTCCTGAAAAAGTTAGAAGTGGAAATTCAGGATAGTTGTATTCAATGACCTAAGACATACGCTAGTATCACAGTATTGCCATTTAGTTAAATTTTTCTCTTTTGGCTTACCAGGTTTTCATGGAGCAAAGGCAGATGCCATATCTGGTTTTTCTTCAGTTATGTGTACTTTCCTGTATAACATCAAAGGAAGGAGCAAAACACTAGGGAGACTTAGAGTCCTTCCTATCTGTGGCTCTGGAAGGAGAAGAGGTTGGTCTGGTAGGCTGATCAGCTACACATGGAAGCATTGCACACATTGTGATGACTGATGCAATTAATATATCTGCACTTGCTTTGTATTTACCGTTACTTACTATAACCTGATAATTAAAATATAAGCTTTGTTATTAGCTACAAGTTATGTCACCTCCTGCATTTCCTAGATCAGCCATCATGCTGGTATCATGGCCTAAATCATCTACAGCCTTTGCAAATGAGAATGTGATTTCTGGTATATACAGTGTCAGTGCAGAACAAATTTGAAACCACTCAGTGAGAAATTTTTCTTCAGATACTAAGCATTTATAGACTTACGTCCCAGTTTCTCAACTACTGCCTTACTTGAAATCTAGTTTACCTGCTTACTCTTTACATCAATAAAATAAATGCTATTTTTATTTCAAATATATATGTCCATCTGTTGGCATTGATAACAGTACTATGGCCAAATAGAATACAGGAAAATACTGTGTCTATTAGGAAGGATATTGTTTCCGTAGTGCAAAGCTACAGTAGGTACCTGAAATTGTTCAGTGTCCTAAAGTTAATCTCCTTTGTAAGTACTGGACATGAGATGCTCCACTGAGATTTCATTGGCTAAGTTCAAAACAAATAGCAAACTTAATAAGAAGCTTGCTTATTTAACTCACAAGATAAGGCATGGAAATTAGTTTGGAGGCAAATAACTAAATTCCTGGACTCTACGATGATTTCAAAGGTATTTTGTTGCCCAGATGTGTTTAGTGTATTCTCATCTTCAAACGAAATAGATTAAAGTTGTCCAGCTACACTCTTACGCGTTCATATGTGTAGATGTTCTTCAAAATCCTACTTGTAGCCCAAGTCCTCTGTTATTGGAGTATATTCTAGAGAACCAGCTTTGACATTAACAAAACAAAGTCCTGTTTTCAAGATCTTTTAAAGTTTATCAAATGTATTAAAAAAAAATAATTAGCTAGCATCACTTTTCATAATGGCTTATATTCTAACCTCATGGAATTTTACTTTAAATTTAGCTCACTATAACCATACAAACTTTTTAATGTTCGTCAGAATACAATCATGTATTCCTGCTTATTACATGCTGGTGGAAAACTAACCCCTCTCCCTCAAAAAAGCCATGCAATTTACAGTGCGTTTTTTAACTGCTCTATTCATACTGTTTACAATAGACATTTCCTGTTTTTCATAAAATATTACCTTGATATTTATTTTTATCATTATTTTTTCCAAAAAAAATTAGAAGATATTAATTTATGAGCATTTTTGTTTGTTTTTTTTTTTTTAAAAGCTTTGTGATTATTTCTTAATTGATATAATAAGAAAAGGTGCAGAGAAAGGCAAGAATGGCAGAATTTTGGGACAGGTTCTTCACAAGGAGAGATGAAGGCAACAAAGAACCATCAGCTCCTTGGATTTCCCCAGGGACAATGTTGATATCTGCAGGTCATATAAGTCAGAGGTATGATAAACTGCACTAATAAAAACTGACAGCAATAGACTATGAACAAAAATATTAAAAAAAACACCAAATAAAAAGTAATTTGTCAAAAAAGTATAATGCAATTATGAAACTCATTTTTATAAAACATTATAAAGGCAAAATATTAACAAGTCAAAGCCGGAAAAAAAAATGAAGAATAGGTCCATTGATATCAGTTAACCAGAAGCACTAAGCAAGGATTGCCAAAATGATACACTGGGGGGAACATTGTTCTTTCTGCATAAAATATACCCCACTTGTCATACAGCACCCTGGACATGTGCTTCTTGTCATTATTATCACTGCAACATTGGATTTTTGGTCTGACTCAGTAAAGCTGTTCTCACATTCTCATGCAAAAAAAAAAAAAAAAAGAAAAAAATCAAGTAAAAGCAGAACTCAGTGTTGCTATATTTCAGTGAAATATATTTTGGAGAAATATATTGAAGATATCTTCTGGCCCAGTAAATTTTATTTTCTAAGACAGAGAGAATAATTCCGTTTCAGAAATGTTTTCTGAAACAAAGGATTCCAACTAGTCAAACTTTGCCTTGTAATAGTTTACTGAGTGGAGTGAAACTGTGACACATTCACTTCAATTTACTATATATTATGTTATCACACAAGTAATTTGAATAATGTGTAATAATTTTGTGAATCTGGCATCTTTCTTAATCTAAGGTGTTCAGAGGTAATGCTGTACACACTGACTAATAGTTCATCCATTATTTATCTCTTTGAACAAAAAGAGGGAAAAAAAGATAAAAACTTGCACAATGCAGCATTTATGTTAATTTATAGCTCACAGTAAATTTTCATGTCTAAGCTGTAAGCCAGTAATACCAGAAGGCATATAATGGAAATTCAGATTGATTCTTAGCACTAACAGCATGCCCGATGCCCCTCAATATTGTTTTTTTGCTTACAGTTAATAAGATACACAGAAACCGTCCTTTGTTACAGCAGATAAAGTGCAACAACAGATATTATCGATTTGCACTTCCACGCTCTAGCACACCCGGCTTTGTAGGCAGCTGGGTGATCCTCTGCATCTGTGGACATCATGATTTTCACCTTTCTCCTGCTCAGGGTAAAATAGAGAGTTAGAATGTCACTTTTCTCAGTTAATCTTCACCATATGCCCTATCCTGCTTCTGCTATTAGAGTTTTCATTAACTTTTTCAAGTAAGCTACATAAGCAGTCAAAGGCAACTGTTGAATTGAAAAGAAAAAAAGAGTTACTTCTTTGTTCAGTATTTTAATTAAAACGAGGAGGGGAAAAGAAAGAAAGAAAGAAAAAAAAAAAAAAGAGAGCAGGGTCTAGTTTAATTCCAGAGAACTCCATAGAGAATGCAGAGAAGCTGAAGCAATTTCAAGGGAGCCAGAGCATTATTTACCAGGAAGGCAATAGAGTCAGCGCAGACAGAAACAGCTTCCAAATGCGACCAGTGAGGCAGGTTAGATCTTAAATAACAATTGTGCCTTGCTGCAGAAAGAGTTTCCAATTCCAAATGTGACTGGTGAGACAAGTTAAATCTTAAACAACAGTTGTGTCTCTCTGTTTAGATAATAAATAAGTGTTTAAAGCAAACTTGTTTACAAACCTCAGTGTGACAGAATTAACTGTAGTAACATTAGCCTATAATTCTAATCGTATTTTACAGGGAAATACTACTATATTGTCGTACAAAGACCTGAAGGTTTTCAAAGCTTCAATGTGGAATCCCTTTTCTACCAGTTCTCACCTGTAGAAACCAAATTATATTAGACTTCCCATCACTTGAACTAATGTTTTATTAAGAAGTAAAGTAAACCACAACAGGAAAATTTGTTAAAAAGGACCACACAGGACTAATAATCTATACAGAAGTAAACTAAATATTTGAAAGGAAATCTGTAACCTGACCATAGAGTCAATGTTAATGGAAAGATTTTCCTTATCTCCACACTCTAAGTCCACTCAAATATCCCATGTGAAATAGAGACCCTTCTCCAACATCCTTCTTAGTCCAGTGTGCAGCATCCGTTTCTTTCCCTCATATCTTGAGGGAGGGGAAGGGGGCTTTATCACTGCTCACTTCATCAGAAAGATTTGGGTTCCTCTCAGAAAACTCTCACTCTGTACTTGTGCTACATGAACTACATATCTGGCTCTTTCTAGTCATTGGTTCTTAAATTTTAGAACAGTCTCCCACTCTGAAGAAATGTGCCAGATCTTCACGAGTGCTCCTTTCCTCCTCTCTTCCTTCACCTCTGGAGAACCTGAGGACTGGAACACAGCAGTCATGGCAAAAACATCAGCCTGCTCTCTCCGCTGCCCACTCATGCGCCTAGCTTATTAAATAACAAGCTTGGAAACAAGCAAATTAAATTTTCCTATAATCTGACAGAATGATACAAGTGCATTTGCACCCAGGGCAAGACAATTAATGTTACTGAGAAAAATCTCACTAACATTACTTAAATGTGAGAAGACGTAGAGAATATAAGTTATATACAAGCCTTTTAGGTACAGAGAGTATTTATTTGAATTTACAGAGTAACTGTGCTTGCAAAACTGCAGATTTAACTTTTTAACTGAAAAACAGCATAATATGTTCTTGTAACCAACTCTTCAGTTAGTGTTAAGTCTATTTTAATAAGTGCAAAACAATTGTTTTGTTTTGGTTTTTTTTAATTGCAGTACATTTCTGAAACCAGAAACCGGCTAAGACATGACTTTTCTGGAAATTGCTAGAGAGTAATATGAAGATTAAGATAGTTTGTAAGAGCAAGAATCAGGTATAAAACATCAGATATTTAAAATGGGGACCTCTTCTTCTTCCCCCTTTTGTCCTTAATACTGTGTATTATATGACAGTCAACTCACTAAAATATTGGAAATAAATATATTTGTCCTATACTGCAGTATCTGAAAAATAGCACCTTTAGGAATTATGTCACAAAGCTGATAATAAATATTGGGATATTCAGAAATGCAATTTACAGTGATACAGTGGCTGTAAGAAAGCCCATTCCAATACACTTAAGGGGCTTAATCAGGGAAGTAGAGAATTTCAACAGATACCCTGTTAAAATGCCTACTCACTTATTTGTGTATATGTAAGGAATACACACCGCAAGGACATTGGGTTTTTTTTTTCCCCCATCTATTTCCACTACATTGCAGGAGTATTTAATTTCTAGACAACTATTTTTTGAAAACAAAAATATTTTGTACATGTCTTTTCTTATGTAGAACTCTTCTGAACTACTAAAACCTGAAAGAGCCTGAAGATATTTTAACAAAATCCAAAATTGCAGTCATGAAAAATAAATAGAAAATCTCTACAACTTTACACATCGCTGTGAGACTATGCTACTTGCATTAATTACATCCAAATATTCCTCAATACACCTGCCAGCATGACACTGAGCTAAGAAAGGTTGTAAAGGGCATTACAGGACTACAGATAGCCAAGATGTATCGAGATTATCAGTAATGAAAACAGAAATAAAATAAGAACATAAATAAGTATAGATAGCAGGTTGGTCAGTTTGCTTTTTTATTTTTAATGTGGACCAGATCTTCCACAAAAAGAAACTGGAAATTCTTTCAGGAATATAATTTCAAGTGTAAAGCACATGTCTACTATTGTAGAACATTAATAGTGTTTGGAGAAAAAAAAGATTAGTTTCCAGAACTTAAACTAGCTTAAATCTTAGTTACCTAAAATAACACATTCCCACGTTCTCCTTAGGTCCAGTAATTTACTGAAGTTACTTCTATATGTTCATCAGTTTCTTCTTAAAGAAATTTTTTAATATTTTTTTCAATTGACAGAAAAATAGAAAAAAAAAGTAGAGTTTGATACTTCTATTGAATTTGAATTTAATATAAATGAAGCACTGGATGAAGGGGTTCTTTTCTGTAGGTAGGTTTTTTCACTTATTTTCCTGCCTTCTTTTTCATTGTTTGTAATGTCATCTCTCCTGAGTACTACTCCATCATAAAATAACTCCTAAAGCCAAGTGTGACAAAGCAATCACACGCTTTTTCCTTTTTTTTTTTTTTTTTTTTTCAGAAGAGCAAATCTGAGAGTATAACATACCATGGAAGAGAATAAAAATCTTGCCATTATACTAAGTCCTTTTATACTCAACTGGAAAAAAAAAAAAAAGTGTTTTTTAAGCAAAAGAGACTACTCTTACTTTCCCTTCTGTGAATGCTGATGATATTGGTTTATCCCTATGTATTTTAAAGGACCCCTTACAAATACAACACCTGAGTTGCACTTCCAGTGGATTCCCTTTTCCTGAAACAGTCTAACAAAAAAATAAGGGCCCAGGACTGCAGGCAAAGCACAGATGAGGTTTACCTTTGCTTTTTCACCCTTGGGTACATTTTAGCTACTTTGCTACGTAACAAAGAGACCTCAATATCTTTTACCTTTCTTTTGATGATCTATGTTTTCAGGTTGATTCCTTTACCTGGTTCAGAAAAGGTGGTTGCCCAGAGAAGGTCTAATGCAGGTCCCTCTCCTTTTATTTCCTTTTTCTCCCTCTACCCCAAATCTTGCCACAGAGCACAAACATCATCAAGTAGAATTCATGTGATTTACGGTGAGAGTCATCAGCAGCTACTGGGTGGCTGCCTGCAGGGAGAGCTGACGGATGGGATAAAGTTAATCACCTCTGGGAAGGCCCTAACAAAAGAGGTGAAGAAGTCGTACTGGAGGAGACTGGCAAGCAGATACCTTTCTTGGCCTTTCAGGGAAACAAATATGTCTCTGAAGGAACTTGGTCCTGTGCTTTGTTGACATTTTTTTTCTTAATTCTAAGTAGTTTCTTCTTGGTATGTTTCTGCTGCTTATTTGCTGAGTTGAACAGCTTTGTGATATCAGGCATTGAGAACCATGTGAAGTAAGATTTATATTTTATAGCTGAATGTTATCTTTACCCAGTGTTAGGTCTTTGTTTCTCAGTTGTAGAAAAAAAAACTTTCCCTCTCCATATGTTAGAGGATGAGTGCTAATGGGCTGATTATTTCACCCCACACCAGCTGAGTATGTTAAGATTATTGATTTTCCTAACAAATTCAGCTGTGGCCAAATTTTAATGTTAATACTACAAAGCCTGTTTAGACTTAATATGAAAATAATGCATGCTGACTTGCAAACAATTTCGTTAAAGAATTATTTTCTCTAGCTGAAGCAATGCCATTTTTTTTCCTTAGGTAGATGAAAAGTTGTACAGACTTGCTCCAGTTATGCTGCTTCCTTATTTCCATTCCAGTGATATCCCTCATGTTTATCTGTAAGCTGCAGTCCTGGTGGCTGGTTGGTTTATCAGCATTTTGTGGGTCTATATATCCAATACTAATGACAAAAAGATAGCTGTTAGACTATGTGATGATCTTTCCGTAAAATAAAATATTTTGTGTTGTAGCCACATTTATATATAGCCACATTTATATATATGTGTGTCGATAAATGTATACATATGTATACATATGTGTACATGTGTATACACATACACATATATCAATTAATTAGAGTGGTGGTCTTCAAAAGGATGTGTGTATATGTGCATGTACCCATGCAGTGTCCATACACAGTGTGAGAAGAAAATATTAAAATTTCTGTAGTACATGTATATAATTTATGAACAAATAAATATATGTATATTTGGGGTACGTGCTCAGAAAGTTCTTACTAATGGGATGTGTGATCAAAAAAGTTTGGAGACCACTGATTTAGAGAACCAGAAATATCTGCATAGGGTTTGTTTAGAAATCAGGACAGTTTTATACTTTAAAAGAAAACTTTCCTTGACTGGCATACATATTCAATGCAACTAGTTCTTACCAATCCGATAATAATTGTTTATTTATCCTAGTCAATGGCTGAAGGAGTTAACTTCCATAATGAAACTGAGCTTGGTTAATGTGACTTCTATTGCAATGGTTTCTACCCTGTATAATTTGGCTGATCTGCTTACTGTCCTTCCCAGCCACAGAACCGACTTTTTGGTCTGGTGCTGTTAGTTGACCAGAACAAGCCTAAACTTTTTACTTTAGTCAGTGAACTGAAGTGCTTGCTGATGAAGCACTGTATGGGATTGTAAACAAGGAACTCTGTACGGATGCAGGACCACATCAGAACAGCAACTCACCAACAAAAGACTGGACCCTAAAAACTCTTTTGTTTTAGGAGTTTCACTCAGAAAATAGACCATGCTGTGGATATAGGAGCACATGATGATAATTGCATGCATCATGTCAAAGAATATTTAGTGAACAATGCAGACATCAGTATTAGAGAGTCTTCTCTCTCTGTGCTGGAATCTCATGATCAAAGATAAGAGATATCCCTATACTGACATATTTTAAGCCAACTAAATTAATTTTCATAACTAAAATGAAACCCTTGAATCAACATTTTACAAAGTGCAGTAGTATAACTTCTCTCTTAACCAAGTTATTCTTGTCAGGATAATTGCATATAATTGACCACTTTTCTAAACAGATATTTGAGTGAAAGACTTCTTATGCAAAGTTTTCTTGAAGAACATAATAAAATTATAGCAATAATAACATTTTGCTTTGTGTGTTAAAATATGTATTTAATTGGCAGTTTAATGCAGATGGCTTGTCATGTATTTACACACTATGTTGTCTTGCTAGGTTGTCATATGGTAAATAAATTCTAACTGGTGTATGCCCAAGGAACATCCACAGCTGTTGCAAATAGCATCAACTCTGAGGAAGATGCACAGAAATCTAGATGTGGCTAAAATATATGTCCAAACAGATCTTAAAATGGGATAGCAATCATTTTGTTCCTAATTATGCACATCACACTCCTCTCAAGCTTTGAGACATTCTCTTAAGAGTCTACACCTTTTTGTGTAGAAAGAAGAGAGATTTTTTAAATTGTAACGAGTGTCCTATAGATCAGAAAAATTGCCTAAGATTCTTCTTATCAATTCTCACATATAATGGAAGATAATGGGGAAAAGAAGGCTGCAGGGAGACCTGATTATGGCCTTTCAGTACCTAAAGGGGGCCTATAGGAAAGATGGGGAAAATCTTTTTAGTAGGGCTAGCTGTGTCAGGACAAGGGGTAATGGTTTTAAACTAAAACAGGGTAGGTTTAGACTAGATATAAGGAAGAAATTCTTTACAATGAGGGTGGTAAAACACTGGAACAGGTTGCCCAGTGAGGTCGTGGAGGCCCCATCCCTGGAAACATTCAAGACCAGGTTGGACGGGGCTCTGAGCAACCTGATCTAGTTAGCGGTGTCCCTGTTCACTGCAGGGGGGGTTGGACTAGATGACCTCTAGGGGTCCCTTCCAACCCAAAACATTCTATGATTCTTAAGCAAAATTCAAATTCTGTTGTTTTTCCATGAAATTAGAATAGTACTATTGCTTATTGTATTTTAAAGTAAAAATTAAAGCTCTTTCAGTAACTTTAGTTTTTGAGGGAGTTTTAGTAAGGCAAAAAATAAAAGTTGCCATAAACGCACAGAACATACATAAGCTTTGAATAATATAGAATAGCTGCTGTTCAAAGTATTTATGGTTAGCTGAGGCATAGTGTGATAAACATAAAATTGACAATTTCAAGCCTTGAATTTTCATTTTGCATAATGAAACTAATTAAAGAGTCAAAAATTAAATACAGTACACTGTAACAGTTTTCTATATTTTCATAACATCACTGTAGTAGTTCAAATGAGAGATGGTGCGATTCAGTGTACAATGATATTACATTTGTCAGTCAAGTGAATAAGAGGATTTTATAGACAACACGTTCTTACAATATATCCAGCAAAGATTTGAATGGTAAATCTATGATGATTTCTCAGTATTACTGTTGTGCTTTTGCATGTGGGTTTGCTGAGGCAAGAGGGCTTTGAACACCACCAAGTAGATTGAAAGTAGGTTTGCAGTAAACCTGATTTCTTTATATCCATCTATTATCCTGTCTTTATTGGGCAAACTCACTGCAGTCAAAAAGGATGTTATCTTACTGATTTTTTTAACAGAAACCAGTAGATCCTCTTAAATCTAGCCAATATTTTTTGTCACTGTATTGCTTTGCAGGTGTGTGGAAGAAGATCCTTGGCCAAATGTCTGCTTAACCTGATATTAATAAGGGAGCTGAAGTTAGGTATTCTGCAATTCAAGTGAGTGTATGATCTTGTTAAACATCTCGTATGAGGAAAGAAATGTTTTTTGTCGTCTGGGACACTCACCAATGTTAAAAGAAGTGCCAAGGTAAAATGAAGGAGAGCAGAGATCTGAACCTACTCATCCTTAAAACCATTATGACTATCTTACCACAAATGAGAAAAATTATGTCAATTCTCAAATTATTTGGAAGATATTGGGTACATCAGGTCAGGTTTTCTCAAAAAAAAAAAAAATCAAAATATTTCTTGGGACAGAAAAGCTTTTTAACATCCTTTCATAGGTCAAACATGCCACAGTTGTTTGCTCACTGCCATAGCATAATTCCTTTAGCACAGCAATTTATAACATTATCTAATGTCTGATTCCTAACGAAGAGGATTGTCTTTACTGTGTTTTGCATCTCACTTTCTTTGTCCAAATCATGTATGTGAAGAGTTTACCCATTTTGTTTTGTCAGAAATGTTTATTATCCCAGACTGTAAGGACCATCTTTTGTGCCTAATAAAACAAAAGATGTGTTATTTTGAACTTACATTCAGGTAGGTTGATTTTAGGACTTAAAATGCTGAGAGATTAAACAACCCATCCCAGTTTTTACTTACCATAGTGTAAACTATTAATTTGGGATTTGAACTTGGAAATGTTGTAACATTCGCAGTTGCCACTGAGATGCAGTTATACAGATATTCACCAAGACTGGATGCGATACTTAGTAAGTATCATTATTGTTTTTTTTCCCCAGTGAATTCAAAGAGCTTTGCATCAGTCCCCTAACCATAGTGAAGACTCCTTTTCTCATGTGTTCTCTGACTAATTCTCTATCTTCATTTTAAGACAGGGCAGAACTGTGTCTTTGTTCTCTTAGTGTTTCCGTATTTGTCTATTCATTTATGGCTTCTACTAGGAAGAAAACAACCATTTACTGTAGCTCCACCTCAAGCAGATTGGTGCCAAAAGCAATCTGAGGACAGTCTTGAGCTTAATCTGGGTATTTTCCTGGATTTTTATCCACTTTTCTGCATTAATCATCTTCTTTTTGAGCACGTGGGTTTTACAGTACATGTCAGTCGTGCACATTGTTCCCCTAATTAGCCAAATATAAATTGAGAGAAATATTTTTAATTGCATCTATCTCTACAGTTCTCCAGAAATACAATAAACAGATCTTTAATATCAAACCCAAACCATATTGCTTTTTGTAACTTGTTGTGCAGTTACAGAATTGATAAATGAAAAAATACAAAATATATATTCTTACTATTGTTTTAAGAACTGGCCCCATTAAATATTAGGTTACTATCTGGACAAAAATAAATTTAAAAAAATAAATCTTTTTAAAAAGACTATGTCCCATAAGATTAAGGTAAAAATTACGTTTCCTGGCATTCAAACAGTTTCCTTGTATACATACATTAAGCTTATTTATATTGTTATATAAATTGGAGGCTTTGGAGGAATAATAAGCATGCCCCTAAAAGGGCAGCAGTAGTTTTAAACTAAATTGTCAAGAAAAACTGTCCAATATCAACACATTTGAGGAAACAAAAAGTGACCCTGGATGATGTGTAAATAAGAATATTAATGGTTTCTTGAGATATGGAAAGTGGTCTTTTAAGAGAAGTAAAAGTCTTCAGGCTGCTCTATAAATCTCTCTCCTTAACCTGCAAGAGGTTGCATTCCTTTATCGACATCTAGCTGAGGAATTTGGTCTTCCCCTTACTGGTGCAGGAAGAGGACAGGGGTATGTTTAGGGACCAAAGGTTTACAGATTTAAGCAGCATACTTGAAATTCATAATTCTGAGCAGCTGAATAGCTGTCACTACTGGAGGTTCCTGGGCTCCAGTTTCTTTTATACAGGCATGATCACTTCGATGCTAGCAAAGACGATAATGACAAGACAGTGCTGGTTTGTGTTTCCCCGTGTAGTCAGTGCTAACTTCTGTCTGATTTTCTTGCACTCTCATGGCGGTAAACTAACCATATGGAAAAGTAATATTCTACATTTGGAAGAATTATCCTGCGGTTCTATGTCATTCCATTATATATCTGTTAATCAGAAATACAGAGACTGGACTTTTAACGTACTCTGTAGCTATCTTGCTATGTTAAAATCTCCTCCATTGCCACAAACTGATTATGTTTGTGAAAGCAAAAGCTCAAAGTTGTGAAGAATTTAAAATTTGAAAATGAAACTTTACTTGAGAAGAAAGAAGGTTCAAAACTCCCATCGGGTCCCATTCTGAGAAAAATCTCCAGTTTAAATGTTATTTTGAAGAAAATATTTTTTGAATTCCATATTTTTATTATGATTTGTAATTTATACAGAAAAAAATCTTTAAATTAATTTTAAAATAAAATAAATATTTTGTCCTGAGAATACTAAATTATATTCTTCTAACATGTTGCAATTTTCCTGTTTTTATGAAAAAACAAACATCCTAAATGAAAAAATGTGATGACATCTACCAAAGCTTAACGAGTGTTTTCTTTTTAAAGTGACTATTCCTTTTAATGATGTATGTCTGTACTGAAATTTATTCAACAAGCTATGCTGAAAATAGACCTATTATATTACTATGCCACTGCTATCCATACTGGTGCAACATTAATTCACCAGAGAAGAAAGGCCTGATATACAGAAAATAAGCCATTGTGCTAAATGGAGTGAATCATTAGTAGCGGTGAACCCTGAGGAGATTCAAAGCTGGATCGAGATTGACTAATGAGGAAATGAGAGGAGTATGGCTCCCATCCTGACTAATTAATCAATGAGAGCCCCATGCCAGAGTTTTGAACAACAGGGCAAGGCTACTGTATGGTCAAAGTCTTGCTTTTTAATACTTATTTTTTCTGCGTTGCTCTTTATTTGCTTACTCATGTATTGGCAAGCAATTCAAGCCATTTTCCAGCTCTCATCAGCATGGTGAAATAATCTCCTATGTGAAATACAAGGTATTTTGAAATTTAAGGTGGATTTTTGTAGTATATCACCATTCCAGACCCACTGGTTGCAATAGGTTGCTGTATACCATTATGCCACATGCAGGTTTCAAATTCTAACGTTGTTACCTGGAATACTTTTACCACATAACCACATTCTCTGTGGTTTTTGGTAGTAATCTAGCACCTGGCTATGTGGCTATGTTATTGTTTTCCTGAACATCTTGATTGAGGTAAATCTTGCAACAACAGTGCACGAATATTAAGTGTTTTTACATTGAACTTATACTCAATCTATTGCATAAAAATTGTATTGCATTTAGCAAAAATGTAATGTGCAGTCAGCTTGCACCTCCATGAAGAACCTATGGTGTGTAGGAAACATCAGATTTACTGAGCATGCACAGATCACTGTAAATAGGCACACACAGTCAGTCCTGGAGGCACTTGTTGATGCTAGGCACTCTTTTAATACCACTCTCTGTGGACTTCCATTTAAATCATTGTTTAGACCAGATGAAAGCAATCTAAATGTGACAAAACCAGAATGATGTATTCTGTGTCCAAGGAATGGCAGCACATGTATTCTTTAGGAACCCAGTCCCACCCATTCAGTAAGGGTATATATAACATAATAAGTATATTATGACTTCAACAGGTAAGAATTCTACTTCCCATAGGGTATTCGTTGCATTGTGACAATTTAATTTTCAAAACAACCTGACAGAATGGGAGTAGTTAAAGAATCCACTTTATTTTCCTTCAGTATCAACATTCTTGAAATAAGGCAGAGTGCTCTCGAGACATTTCTTTCAAGTGCATGGCTAATAAACAGCAGTGCCAAGCACAAAATGGTATCAACACAGATGAAGAGGAAAGCAAGCAACCCAGGTTGAATGGATGGAAAGTAGTTCTTGCTAGTTTATTCTCTTAACACTAGGGATAACTTTCACCCTGAATTCACGTTCAAGTATTATGCAACACATTTTTACCCAGCCTGAAGTTCAGCTGTGGGCAATCTCTGATTTACCAAATAATATTCTCAAAATCTCAACTGAAAACTATGTACATTCAAATAGATAAAAATAGACCAAGGATTCAAAATCTTTTATCTTTTTGTTGTCCCCATGGATTGGGTTGCTGTTGACTGTTCTTTGTGTCAGGCCACTTGGGTCATTAATGCTTCCAAAGAACAGACCATCAAAGAACGAACTGCTACTGCTGTAATAATACTAACTACGCAGGGAGGATACTTACGCAGGAAGCAGCATAAATTTACTGTAGTGTTATCATCTCAATAGATATTTTCACTTATTCTAAGGTGATTTCATAACATTAATGAGGTTTGTATTCATTTTCCTCACAGAAGTCACTAATACACTAGTTAAAAGTGAGTCATCTACTTCCCATGCAATTATCTCTGGATAAGATTTCTGCAGTGTGTTTATGATTCATTTTCCTATTACCTTACCACCTTGCATACTTCACAGCGTATTTATTATTTATTCAGAATAATCTGAAACCAAAGTGCCAATGTGGAAGAAAAAAACAAGTAGAAATATACATTTCTGGAAAGGTGTATAGACTATCAAAACAAATATTCTTAATTATTTTAAAACTGAATTTTAACTCTATTCAAATATCAAAATTGCTGACAATTTTTTTAGTGCTAAAGAAACATTTAAAGTGTCAGTATTGGCTTGAATCTTATATTGGGAGGAAATTTTCTCTATTCTTTAAAATTAACTTCTGGATTTTGTTCTGAACAATATCATAAATGCAACAGACACTTCACACAGCACATGCCTTCAGTCACCATGGTTATCTTAATGTCAGCCCTGTTGACACCAGAAATAATACACCAGAAATAAGTGCTAGTTCAGTATATATTGACAGAGTGCATCTAGCTGGAATGAGGTTTATAAAGGTGACTACTACAGCAAACCGTATTAGAATGTATTACTCCATTTGACTCACCCAAACAACATGCAGAAAAATGGCAGGGAATTTCAGCATGTAATTACCATCCTTTACACCCTAGAGAAAGAGATAATTTGCAATAAGCCCAAATACTTTATAATGGACAGCTGAAGGACATTCACATGCCACATATTTGTAACGGGCACAGGCATCCTACCTATAAGAAGTAATGAGCACATTTACAATGTCCACGGGACAGTCTTCTATTACATTTCAAATCTGTCTCTATCACAGAAAGTTTTTCCATTGGTTTAACATTTTTCTCTCTCACCAATTTTCTAAAAGCTAATGTGAGAGGGAAGTACAGGAAAAAGTTCTAGGGATTTCTGTATCTTGTCATGGACAGGCTTATCACATTCTCTAATAAGAAAGTGCAATGCCTACATGTCAGTCTGAGCTTTTTCTCCTCTATCAAACAAAAGTGCATTCTTGGCTCCTTGGGGAGTTCTTCTGTTTGCTGTTATGCTTCCAGATCAACACATCATTGTAGGTCAGGTTTTCTGTCAGCTGGAAATACAATACAGAGACACCCTGAGGACTTACTCTCTTATGCAATGGACTTAAATGATCCAATGTCTTTGCAATAAGCATGATGTAAGTGTCCTAGTTTGCCTGCCAAGAGAGTATCCTAAGGGTGAATTCAAAGCTTTTCCACCCCTAAACTTCATGCTTGCATTGAAGGTATCTTGAAAAACAAATGCAGCATTGGGTACAA
This sequence comes from Egretta garzetta, assembly GCF_000687185.1. Taxonomy (NCBI): domain Eukaryota; kingdom Metazoa; phylum Chordata; class Aves; order Pelecaniformes; family Ardeidae; genus Egretta; species Egretta garzetta. Next base: position 655,983 of record NW_009258952.1, read on the forward strand.
TTTTGCTCAAGGTCAGAGGCAATTCTGTAAGATTATTGAGTGGTTTCTTTTCACTGGTATATAAATTAAGCTATTATAAAAGGATTTTTTTTCATAATATGCATGTTTAGATATAGATACAACCCCAAAGGCACATATATACATATAATAGAAATTAACAGTTGTGTCAGAGAATGAGTGTGATTATTCACATATTGAGATTGAAGGCAAAGCTGTGACACCCGCAGTGGCAAAGCATGTTAACCAAGACGTAGTTACTATTTGGTTGCCTCGAACCCAGATACTTGCACGCCCACCTACTGTCATTGAGGACAGTGTACATCCATTTTGTAACATGGTAGCACTTCTGCTAGTTATAACCAGCAACCAGCACGGCCTGTTTGTAACACATTTAAACATAAATATACAAATAATATGTAACCAAGAAAAAGCACATGGAAACTTTTGGGACACTTGCACAAGTAGGCTAAAAGAAAAAGTGCAAGCAGGAAAATCTGCAAGATAAACCCAAGGGTTTAGAATAGACAGGAGAGAGTGTATTTCAGGACTACATTTGTTTGTCTCTTGTCTTTTATATTGAAAGAATACATTGTAAAAAAGGTAAAGATAATCCTGAAGAACAAGCTAAAAAAGATGTCTGGTAAAACCGGAACAAGTCCTTGTCCCCAAAATAAGATGAACGATGTTGGGAGCAAATGTGATCACCATTTTTCTTTTGGGGAGGGGTATAAGAAATGTAAAAATTACCAACAGTGAGAGAGGCGAGAAGAGCGAGCTAGAAAATGCCCATGCTTTTTCCAGCTTTCCTTGTGGAAGAGCTCTCAAACCTCATCACCTTGACCTTGGACTGAAAAGATCAAGAACTGTAGCTGTCAGCATTAATTACAGGGTATCAGCTCAGTGGTATTGTATGCCCATAGCTAATCTAGATTGCTGTGGATTAATTGTTTGACTATTTAGTTATAGCAACTGGTAATGAGTAAGAACTCAGCATTGGTGATGTGTATTTTTAAGGATTTAATGTCAATCCAGCACAGTGGTTTTTTGAAGTTTGAAAATGCCCTGATTTATCAGTCTTTTAGACTCTCCCATGACAACCGCCTCTAGCTGCTTAATTGATATTGATATCTATAAAAAAAATATTTAGATTTTTTTTTCAGTTGCAATGTGATCAATCATAAATGTAAAAGCTTTACATTATTCAGAAAGGATTGGCAAAGGGGGAAAAGGACACATGGCATTTTACTCCACAGGTGTTAACAAGGAAGATTTCTAAATGCTAACAAGTAACAGTAAGTTCCCCTTAAGATCTGTGGAGATTAGTTAAGAGGGCCAGTTAAGTTCAGGGAAAGTATTTGCTTCATTCCCATGTTCAAATGTATATACTGACATTATGATCAGATATTTACCTTACAAACTATATGACTGAATATCCAATGTGTATGATGGAAGTTTCACAGCCAGGTCTGTGTAGCTACCCATATGATAAACACTAAACTCAGGTGAGTTAAATCCCACTCCTGCTAGAAAAAGAATATATCATAAATCAGCATCCAGCAAGATCATAAAATAGAGCTAGAGCAAGCAACCTGAAGAGAGCCTTGTCTATGTTTGCTTCTAAACACTAGGGAGTAACTGGATGAGAATGTAGGTCCTGAAGGAGAGCTGGATGATAAGGTCCACCATAAAAGGCCACATCCATCGAAGATGGCTAACCATCAGAAATGGAAGGCAGGCGAGTGACAGGCTAAAAATTACAGATTTCAGAAAAAGCAGACTTAATAAACATAGAAAGGTGTTAGAAGAGGGCTCCTGGGAAAAAATAAGAAGTAATGACAGATAAAAGGGAAACATTTATGTCTATAACTGTCCTCACACATTTTTCTGATCAGCAGAATTACAAGCTACTGAAAATGATACCATAAAGATGAAAGTTTATAATATGTTGTTTGCTTCTATCTTTAATAAAAGAGTAAACTTGTCTAACTGCATAGGTAGGAAAAAAAATATAAGATCTCAGACTGCACTAAAGGAAGATGTTTTAAAGTACTGAGAAAATTTAGGTATTATTGGATAACCCAAGGTTCATGAAATTACCCTCACCTGCAGGCCTGTGTTCAGTTTGAGGCCCTGATCTTCAATGAACTTTAGATGAAAACAATTAAAACGCCTAGAGCTCTGGCAACATCACTGATGTGGAGAGGTTGAAAGAACAGAAGTTATTCAGAGGTGAGAAGGGTGAAGGATTATTCTATATTAGTCTTCAAATCAATAAAAAACTGTTGCAAATGAAAAGGAAATGAGATATTTTCTTCTTTTTTGTCCATGATAGGTACTGCAGAAAGTAATGGGTGTAAATTTTAACAAAGGAGATTAACAGCACATATAACATACCATGATCCTCTGCTGGGATATGAGGCTGGACTTGAAAGGTCCATCCAGCTCTACTTTTGTCTTACTTTACATAGTAAAATAAACCCAAAACTGTTCACTGTATTACTTAAAGTAGGGAAATTGTTGGAATTGAAATGTAAGTGCTTAAGATGTATATTAGTTCCCAAAGAGAAATGTTATAGTGAATTGAGGAAATTTAGAGTACTCAGGATAGTCATGCAAATAATTTTGTGTCTGCTTCTATAAAATTATTTACTTCTGTATGTGTCTTTAAGATCTGAACTTTTGTGTTAACCACTGAAAACTGTATGTCAGAAACTGGTGGCAGATGATTAATTCATACCTAGGATGAATGCCACAAATCTTATCAGTAGCATAAATTTTCAAGGCAAACTGCCAAAGATGAAAAGACACACCATTGTTAGACTTTCATGTATATGTTTAAAAATTCAAAGATACAAACTAGTTCACTGTCAGACCAAGATATTAATTCATGTTGACAAGAATGAGTTACAGTTAGGTCTTACACTGAAATGCAAAGCAATATTACAGGTCAGAATGGAAATCAAAGTTACTGTTGTCAAAATGCATTTTCCTTGAAAAGGCATCCTTCAAATAATTATTTATCATTTTTCCTCTTTGAATAGAGTTTGCTGGGAAAAAAAAAAATGGATTTTGACCTGAAAGAAAGAGTTATGGTATTAAGCATGACTATTTTTTTATGTGACAGAAGTACTGTAGGTACTTTATGAATATTAGAAAAAGTGACTGATATTGAGGAAAAGACCTAACTCAGAGACAGAAGCAGATGGGAGAAGTTACGTCTTATTTGTTACTGCACAAATTCCTGAGACAGTTTCACAGACCCTGAAAGAAAAGCAAGTGAAGATATGAAAGCCATCAACTGCACAGGATTATGAAAATTAAATTGTATTGCTTTTTAAAAATTATGTTCATAGTTGATTTATTTATGATATGCACACTATTTGGCTTTCCCTAAAAATCATGCTTGAAATCCATGAAGATATTGTCAAACTGAATTTTTAATATAATTAGAATGTAAGGGCAAATGTTCTGTTCCATGAAATCAGCCTTCAAAATCTGAGAAGGTTGTATATGCATATAAAATATCACCCTTTACAACTACCTGAAAGGAGGCTGTAGTGAGGTGGGTCTTGGTCTCTTTTCCCTGGTAACAGGTGATAGGACAATGGGAAATGGCCTGAAGTTGTGCCAGGGCAGGTTTAGGTTAGACATTAGGAAAAATTTCTTCACTGAAAGGGTTGTCAAGCATTGGAATGGGCTGCCCAGGGAAGTGGTTGAGTCCCCATCCCTGGGGGTATTTAAAAGATGTGTGGACAAGGTGCTTAGGGACATGGTTTAGTGGTGGGATGGCAGTGTTAGGTTGACAGTTGGACTTGATGATCTTAAAGGTCTTTTCCAACCTAAACGATTCTATGATTCTATGAAAAGAAAATCAAGTACTCTTTGCTAGAATAGCTATTATCTAGGCTGGTTTACATATAGAAACCTACAATGCATGTGTTTCTTTGAATACGTGTGCTCCAAATTAATAGGTTCCACTCATGTAACAAATTATTTGTGGAATAAGTATTTTAGACTTGATATTCTCAGAAATTTATGCACCTTTTTTCTATTTAATATTGGTCTGCATACACAAAGTTAAGCATGTGAGTTTCAAGGAACAGTATACTACTTCTAACAATTAAACATTCCAGCAAAATGGAAAAACAAACATAAAGCTTGGAAAAATTGTTTAAATACAAAAGGTTATTGCCAAAATATTTTTGCAAAATGATGAGTGACTCCTAAAAGAGACATTAAGAAAAGATGGGATTGCATTCGGATGTAATCACATCAAAATATTAGGGCAGAAGAGTCAATAACAAGAGTCCAAGGTTACTAAAACCTCCTGATGTAGAGCAGATATGACAGTTGCTGACCTTCTAACTGGATTTAAGCAGTAATGCTCAAGGATTAAGACTATATCTAATAAATCACCTCACACAAGTATTCCTTTAAAATGGATACCACAGTCCCCCCCCCAAAAGGTATAGTCCTCCATGCCTTTACAGATACGTTACAGGAGAGAGAAAAATCTCTTTATTTCTATAAATAAAAATGTTTAAAATGGAGGTGATCTAATAAAAACAACCCATTACATAAACCGTGGGAAGCATATTCCAGTTGAATAAAGATGAGAAGAGCACGAAGCGTGAAATTTAGGCAAGAAATCTTCGGTGTCTTTTTTGTCAATTGTTTTAATTAAATTGATCAAACCTACTCTTAAGTGGCAAAACTAAAGAAAACTTAATTGCAAAGAAAAAAATGTGAAAATTAATTTAATGATAGAATAGTTTTTGTTGGAAGGGACTTTTAAAGGTCATCTAGTCTAACCCTCGCTGCAATAAGCAGGGATGTCTTCAACTAGATGAGGTTGCTCAGAGCCTCATCCACTTGACTTTGAATGTTTCCAGGAATGGGGCATCTACCACCTCTGGGCAATCCGTTCCAGTGTTTCACAACCCTTGTCGTAAAAAAATTCATCCTTAAACTAAAGGAGGGTAGGTTTAGACTAGATATAAAACCATTAGTCCTTGTCCTATCACAACAGGCCCTACTAAAACTTCTGTCCCCCTCTTTCTTAGAAGCCCCTTTTAAGTACTGAAAGGCCTCAATAAGGTCTTCCCAGAGCCTTCTCTTCTCCAGGCTGAACAACCCCAACTCTCTCAGCCTTTACCTCATGGGAGACATGTTCCAAACTTCTAATCATCTACATGATCCTACATGTCTTTCCTGTACTGGAGGGCTCCAGTGCTGGACACAGTGCTCCAGGTGGGATCTCAACAAAGCAGAGCAGAGGGGCAGAATCACCTCTCTAGGCCTGCTGGCCACGCTGCTTTTGATTCAGACCTGGATACAGTCGGCTTATCCAGTTTTTCATCTACCAGTAATCCCCAGTCCTTCTCAGCAGAGCTAATCTCAATCCCTTCAACCCCAGCCTGTATTGATACCGGGGATTGCTCTGACCTAGGTGCAGGACCTTGCACTTGGCCTTGTTGAACCTCATGAGTTTCACATGGGCCCACTTCTTGAGCTTGTCCAGGTCCCTCTGGATGGCATCCTGTCCCTCAGGTGTGTCTACTACACCACTCAGTTTGGTGTCATTAATCTTAATCTGACAATGTGCTAGAGCCTAATGTCTATTAATATCACTGCTACACTAAGAGTTCTGATCCATCCAAACAAAGAAACTACTTGAGCTAAAAAATAAGCACATACATACTTGATAAATACTTGTTAAATCCAGATTTTAATCATTTTTTTCCCTTAATTTGTATATTTGGTGATTTCTCTTTGGGTCAGTGCTTATATTTTTGAAAATTTGTAATTAACTTGCACTATTTAGGTATTTTGAAAATAAAAAATATACATACATTTATTTTAAAAAAGACAGGAAAGAAAAAAGACTACAGCTAATACAGACTGTAGAGAATCATGCATAATTATACAGTCCATTATTATGTCAGTCTCAAGACATGCTTAAAGATATGATGCTTATTGAGAAGCAATCCTACTTACTGTTACTCTGTGTCACTAGTTTGGTGGCGTAATTTTCAGCTGTCTCTTGTGGATTGCAATGTGTTTCTGTACTGGTTGAAATCAGGACTTTGCTGACTCTACAACTTCTTAATCCATTTATTCTAAGGGAGAAACATCTCTGATGGATATTTTTCACTCCCTGGAACCTGGATTTGCAGTAAGAAAGCTTTAAAATGTGCCATTCACAGGTTCTGAGGTACACATTACTTGCTGTGTATTAGTGGAATCACAGAGGTATAAAGAATAATTTAGCTGTTAAATTTTACACAGTACTGTTTTCTGTGCTTTTGGAAACAGTGATATTACTTGAGAAGAGCATCCCTCTGATGTGTTTTTCATTCCAAAGCACGTGGAAAGGGTGATTTCTTTGTGTATGTAATACTATTAATAAAGGGAAAAAAAACCAAAACAAAAAAAAACCCCCAACAAACAGAAAAAATGTTTCCTAAGACATGAAACTGAGATAAGAGATTTGTCTCTGAAATTGTGTTGAAATCATTTAGGAATATGTGTTATATTATTAATCATCACTTTTTTTGTTGCATATTATTTAGAGACCTCAGGTGGATTATGTCCCAATGCTAAACATTGTACAAACACTTTTTAAAATCTTGAAAGCTAACTGATAAGATACAGCAGACAGATAAGACATGGGCATAAAATGTGGAAAATGAGAGGAAGAAAAGATATATTGTCAGTTTAATTTTCAGGAATTTAATGTGTGTACACTGGTTTTGGATTTGGCACTGGGATTTTATATCTTCTTCTAATATGTTTTCCCTTTGGAATTCTCCTCTGAAGGTTCTTCTGTTACAGTAATTTTGTCAATTGTCTTACAGCTACGTGCAGAATATCAATATTTTATGAAAGACAGGCACAGTGTCATAATGAATGATGTGTTTAAGGGTGGTCTGGCTCTAAGTAAGATAGCACAGAGTCCTCGGAGCATATCCCACTTTCTTCATTCCCCTCTCACTGCTCCTGAACATCCTTCTCTGTAGCATCTTCTATAGAAAGGTGCTCAGAATCACAGCTTTCATGGATGTGATCAGAGTGTATGTGTGACTGACTCCACCCAGAACCATTTGCATTGCCCAGTTTATGTCTCCTGGTTTACTCACAATTCCCTAGTGAATGCGGTATTTTCAGATATGCACCTAAGAGGGAGAAAACCAACTTGGGATGGGTACAGTCTGTCAGAAACTACAGCAGGGCCTGGTTGCACAAATACTTCTGCTCTGGATGTGCGGACACCTTGTTCAGTGTGATGATACACCCAGATAAGAAATGCTCTGCCAGACCACAACATCGGTCATAGTATTAGTTGTATCTCAGTATCATTCCTGACCATTTTTTTTTCCTTTACCTCTTTTTGTTTGAAAGGGTCAACCAGAAACTAACTGCCCTCAACAGGAAAAGCAGGCAATGTCCTTATTTTCTCCTACTGAGGTCTGTGAAACTTCTGCCAGACATCTCTTAGGGGAAAAAAAAAAATAATTCCATGATTTGTCCAGAAAGCAACATCATAAAGTTGTTTCAAATCTAATCTTTTGTGCTGTTTTCATGTTCATTATTGTTTGTATTAACACCAAGAACTGGAAAATTGAGAACAAACCTCAGAATTTTCAATTTGTCTTGGAAAAAACTTTTTCCACAGTGTCAGCTGCCAGCACTGGAAGCTTTTTAAAATAACACAATATAGAAGATCATTATAAAATGAAGCATTCAAGTTTTGATGATCTGTTTCCTCTTAATTGGCAACTGTGAAAAGCTATAGTAGTGCAGCTGTCATAATCTTACTCGGCTGTTACCTTCCAGAAAAAGAAATCATTCCATGATTTCCTCCATGCTAGCTAAGTAGTTTTCTGGAGACACAAATGGGGAAAAGGCTGCAGTCATAGTTCCTTTCAACTTTGTGTGAATAACTTTTTGATCAAGGGAAAAAATAGATGAAAAATTATTCATGAAGTTGAATTTCAGATGATACTTCTTCCATACTGCAGATGGAGCAGTTTTGCAGGAAAGTAATTTCTTATTGTGAGCAGCATTCATAAGTAATTGATTATTACTTTAATTAAACAATGGCTATCCATCTATTGGAAAAATTAACAGCTGAATGACTCCTGAAAACTATAGAATATTCATGTTGGTATGCACCAGCATTTAGTTTAACTGGTATATGTAACTTTCCTCCATTAATTAGTATTTAGACTATGTATAATATACTTATTTAGGACAACTCCATTTATTTTTTTTTTTTTTAAATGGAGTAACTCCCACATCCTTATTTTGCAAATCAAATAACTAATTGTGATGCTGTTGCTGTTGGATGAAGAATACTAAAGACCAAATGCAACTTTTGAATGAATAAGGGGTCTACAAGCAACCAGTCAGAGAATAATTTATCAAATGGTGTCTGAACGAAGGTTCATGTTTTGTGTTCATGAAAAAAAGTACATAAAATCCTCTAAGTAAAGGGTTCCAAATGTAAAAGCATCCAGCTCACATTGTGTATTATGTCCTATTTGCCCTCTCAGGTTCTGCAATGACTTTTTAAAATTTATTTGATTTCTAAAAAGACTAGATGTAAAAGCAAGGTTTCCAGATGTGAAGTGAGTATAAGGAGATGTTATTATGACTGTGGAACACTGTAGGAAGCCTGACTAAGAGGAAGTTAATCCCCGTTCTACACCCTACTAATCTCATTGAAGGGTCAAGTTTACAGCCCACAGAAGACATATCTATGAAGCCATAAACTATTCAATTGCTGATTATTTTAGCAGATAAAGTAGAAAAGAGGAAATGAAGAAAATCCTTGAGAAATGAGGCTTGAGAGTGGCAGAATGAAAAACAGAACAGAAAAAGGTCACAGTAACTGATATGAGTAAGGACTGCTGAATGTAAGAAAAAGTAAAATAAAACTGACAGTGTGGCACTAAAGGGACTAAGATTTCTTTATGGAGAGTCCCTGCATAACTGAAAAAATAATAAATAGAGACACGCATTTTCTGATAGAAAGATATCTGCATTTTCTGTACTATTGTTGTTTGAAGCTATTAGCTATATTACTGGAAATCCTATCATGGAACAAAGAGTGTGAAGTCCTAAACTCATATTCTAGCCCATGGAGCTCAATTAAAAATAAATCCTGGATGACAGTCAAAAGTCTCAAAATAATAGGAGAGTTAAATTTCCTAATGTCATTATGTCATAAAATGGGTCAGAAAAGAATTATCAGCCATGGTAAAAGAATAGTTCAGAATCAGCCATCTCTTCATTCAACAAAATGTGTCTCTGCTTAGAAATGAGACTTAATGCCAGGCGGAAAAGAGTTGGGGAGAGAAGTTTCTTCCCTTCCCCATTGGAGGAAACCTGTACATTACATATGATGTATGTATGGACAAAGAAATTTAAACAGGGTTAATGCAGTGTACCAGGTTTTATTTTCAGTTAAATAAAACTAATAGACAATGCAGTAATGATAATATAAAACAGAAAAATCAAATAAATAGAATTTGTAATATACATGTAATGGACACGATTTGTCACACTTCCATGAGCTGCACTATTCTAGACACAACATCAATTTAAGTAGTATACAGAGACAATTTAGGCTCTCAGACCCCACTGGCAACTTCTCAATCCTTGAGACACATTCAACCAAATTTAAATAATGGATATAAGTGGAAAAGATAATTAAGTTCCTACAAGTTATGTAAAGGCTAGAAGATAGTGACTCAGATTAGTGGACTGAGGAAAAGGAAATATAATTCATTAATAATAGAGTATGAGTGAGATGGCCAGCCAGTGAGGGCAGCCATAGCAAGTGCCCTTCCCTGCTTCATGGGATCACCAAAGAAGACACAAGATCAGCTGGGGTTAATTTAGTGGGAGGTAAGGAAGAGAGGACATGATCTCAAATGTAAACTGAATTAATTATTTTCCACAGTTTACCAAGCAAGACATTCATTCAAAAGAATAAAACCTGAGGTCCATGAGAACAGTTTGCATTTGCATCTCTGAGTTTACATGGAAAAGCAGCTTTACTTTCCATGTTATGAACCTGAAAGTAGGGTAGGGGATCTTGACTATCATGTCTCATTTGGAGACACTATGGCTGCTAATGTCTGCAGCTAGAGGAGCAGCCCACACCCCTCTGCACCTAGCTGCAGAGTATTTGCCATTGTGTTGTCTCTTCCCTTCTCCATAGGTGGTAAATTCAGTTATCATGTGGGTCAAACAACCATGGGGATTTCTAGCAAATATTCTTTTTCATTGCAAAAGAGTGTGGAGATGCAAAGAATGGGGCAGTACCAGAGCTACTACTGAAAGCAAATTTCTGAGTATTTCCAGTTGTTCCTTTAGTTTAGGATCCAATGGTTTGATTCAAAGTTCACAGAAAACAGGCAGAAATTTTTGAATTTTAGTTTAGTTTGGAGAAGACTGGTGCACTCCTTCATACCAGACAATATGTCTCTGGTTCCTGGATCATTGCAGAACAGCTTCCTGTTTGCCTTACAAAATACCCATCACCCTGGAAAACTTTTATTACTGACCAATGTCTTTGTCATTTCAGAGTATTCTAGTTATTTTCTACAGTTAGAATAAGTGGCTTACTAGAAATCTAAGAGTTGTACCTGTAATTGTGCATTGCTTTGAACAGTTTGAAAATAAAAGCATTTATTTATAGTTTGAAAGTCCACTTGCTTAGAATAAACTATTTATTAATATACTGTATTATGAAGTGTTGTATATGAAGAAATTCACCTATGGAGCATCTGTTAAAGTGAAGAAATCAAATTCCTTAGTACTGAATTATTACAGATCTATCTCTTTTTTATGGTCCTTCTGAGACCACTACCTTAAATCCTTAAATTTCTTAAATCCAACTTAATTCTTGGATTTCTATGTTATTCTCCCAGTGTGTTACCTGTCAATTTGGTAATGTTGTCTTTTAGAAGAACTTTGTTCGTGTTCATTTTACAAGTAAGATTCAACACATTTTTACCTTTTAATTTAGTTCTTTTTGCCTACAGTTTTGTTCTGAAAGGCTTTGGTGCAATGTGTGACCAACATGCTAATGCAACTGTACTCTTAAATAAACAGAATGAATAATTTGTTGGACTGATAACCAGACCTATACATTTGCACAGTCAAAACCATCGCAGCAGTATTTGTGATGCCATTTCCCAGATTTTTCTGCTTAATAGCTTCTGCCAGTCATTCATCCTGGGAGCAGATACCATATGGCTTAGGTACCCAGTGTTTCAACACTTACTAGAAAAATTAACAAAGCCTCCTAAGTGCAAACTGACAAGAAGACACTACATGAAAATAAAACCTAAAAGTGAACCCACCAAAGTAAATTTAAAAAAAAATAGAGGGTAAAAATCAACTATCATGCACAAAAGAACAGAGCTCTTGATTTTTTTGTTGGCTTTGTTCTGAAAAAAAACCCAAAATAAAACAAACAGAAGAAAACAAGCACCAAACCTCTCAGAATGTTTAATTAAAAAAGAAAAGGGGAAAAAAGAAACCACCTTGCACAATAAAACAGGAGTAGTAAAAAGATTGGAGGATCAACACTTCTTATGAATGCCAAAGATTCAATTTGAGGTAAGTATTGTAATTTCCAGTTTTAATTGTCTCCCCCATTTCTCTCTCTCCTGGAAGCTTTTCTTAACCTGAAAGCTTTCCTGAAAACATTTTCATTGAAACATGACCATTTGTTTATTTAAAGGGAATATAATTTCTAAGAGAAAAATAGTTTATTTGAATGAAAAAGAATAAAAACAAAGTAATGATCTACTGCTCCAACAAAACAGCACTTGGTACATGTTCTCTGACAAAGTGTTAATGTCCCATTGCAATGCATTTTTAATGACCTTCTATGGATACCTTACATATATTAGAATCATAGAACCATAGAATGTTTTGTGTTGGAAGGGACCTTTAGAGGCCATCTAGTCCAACCCCCCTGCAGTGAGCACGGACATCTTCAACCAGATCAGGTTGCTCAGAGCCCCGTCCAACCTCACCTTGAGTGTTTCCAGGGATGAGGCCTCCTCCACCTCTCTGAGCAACACGTTCTAGTGTTTCACCGCCCTCATTGTAAAGAATTTCTTCCTATCTAGTCTAAACCTACCCTGCTTCGGTTTAAAATCCAGCCCTCAGATCATTTTTGTAGCCCTCCTCTGGACCCACTCCAACAGGTCCATGTCCTTCTTGTGCTGAGGGCTCCAGAGCTGGATGCAGTGCTCCAGGTGAGGTCTCACCAGAGCAGAGTAGAGGGGCAGAATCACCTCCCTCGAGCTGCTATTCTTTGTAAAAGTTATCTCTTTTAGTGTTAATAAAATTGCAAAGACTCTTCATAAGGTAATAATTATAAATACATTATTACTAGTTAAGAGTTTCATATTTAACCATATTTATAACTGAATGCTCCATAACATGTTTAATATACATGCTGACTTGAGCTCATTCACTTCTAATTATTAAAATAAAGATGTTTTGAAGAAACTAGAAAATGCCTGCCACTTTCTTCTTTACATGCCCTCCTGATTAGACTTTTAATAGACTTTCTTCTTGCTAACAGAAATCATCAGGAAAAAATCAAATGGGGTCTACTGGTCTGTTTTCTAGTCATGTTTTTTCTAATAGAAATATTTATGGTAGTTCACTGGGTACTCCAGTCATATATTGACAAAGCATCTCTTGAACATTTTAAAACTTCTAATGTAGACCATTCACAGTTAGGAAGTACAACAATTAGATTTTCTTGGACAACCTAGATTAAACTGTACTTTTGTCTCTACACGGAAGTAGTGTCTGTGGGAAGAAAAGCAGCAAAATTACTTGTGTTTTTAAAATGTTGTACAAAGAACCATAGCAGTATAAATTCTGTCAACACTACCATTATCTAAGCAAGCACTTCCACAGGTGCATAATTTTGGGTGATGAAAATATACCTTTGTACATCATCAAAGCATATGAATAAATATCATATTGTTTGGAGAGTTTCATAGACTGAAAACTGAGGAAGCTAGGGTATCTGTGTGCATGAAATCCAAGTCATGTATCGTTCAAAATTTCACACTAACTTACCCAGTTTAAATAGATATCTGCTTATCTTTTCACTGTCATTTTCCCCTATTCTTCCTCTTTTTCTTTTCCTCCCAATACCGTAATATTTGATCACTATAAAAAGTTGTGTAGAATGAAGACTTTTCCTGAGATTTGGCTGCAGTGTTACGTCTTCAAGTCAGCAAGAGGTAAATTGTTCAATAGTATGCCACAGTATCACTTTCTGATTATTACTATTACAATAGAATTCTGCCCTTCTTTCTGCTGTGAGAAATGTAATAGCTCTGCTGTCAACTGCAAGTGCAATTTAAGCATGTGAAAACTGATCAGAAACAGCATTGACATGGATCTGTGTCTGATTGCAAATAACATTGTAAATAGAAAGTTTGCAGCAGGAAGTTGCAGTTTTGATGCCCAGTTACATGTACAAAACTCTATTTTTAATGTACATCTACAGTGCTTCTTTCACCTTTGTCACATAACTGTGCTAAGGCTGAAATATCTGTGGAGTGAGGTCCTTATTCACAGCAGTTTTAGAAATTCTTTTTACTTTACAGTTGAAATGTACTTGCATTTTTTACAAAGTCTGTCATTAAAAGTTGAAGTGGATTGCTTTGTAAGTTTGACATTTACAGCTTTCAGAAGTCTCTACTAAAGATAGTGTCATAACACTGGCTGCTGACTGTCTGGGGTAATAGTGTTCACTTGAGGTCAATCATATATTACAAATTTAAGATAAATTTTAATGTTAGGAAACTGTAAAAGTACTATTTAAGATTATAAATGCACTTCACCTTTTTAAAATTAAATGCAAAGAAAAATGAAGTGAGTATATTTGAAAGAACATGCAAGGGGATGCACACAGAACTTGATCCTACTCTCGTTATCCATGTGAATCAGGAACAACACAGCTGAAATCAGTTGAATTATGTAAGGGTTTCCAGTCTTCAGATATCAGCTTGATTCTGTTTTCTGATTTTTGATTCTTGATTTTAGCTTGATTCTGTTTCATTACGAAACTCAAAGAATTTGACTAGACATACATGGTCAAATATATCCCTATGAAATATTCATAGTTGCATATATTATTTATGTTCTTCAGGAACCAAACAAGTAAAAAGTGGTTATACACTTTAAAAAAATTGTCTAGGAATGGATTCAGAAAAAACCCTAGAGATTAAGGGCCAAAAATTCTAATCTAGAGGTCAAAGCATGGTAATAATTTGTGAAAAGATTTATAAACATCCATGGAAAAAAAAAATCAGTTTATCGTCAGAAAAGTGAACTAGTGGAGTTAAAGCTGAGCCTGGAGCCTACTTAGCTTAAAGACAAAAAAAAGGTACCATTTGAACAGAAAAAAAACCCAAACCCAAACCCAACCAAGAACCAAAGACAAACAAACAAAAATAACTACAAAACACTTTGACATTAAAATTTCCTCTAATATTTAAGGGGGGTTTTGGGCAAGTCTTTTTTACAGGAAAACCAACATTAATGTTGATTGGATTTTGGGAGGTGGAGGTGGTATTAATCTTGGCATTCAAAAGGTATTTGACTGTTTAGATCTAATATCTTTCTGAGCAGTGTTCATATTAGGGGTTTCTTTATACCTGTACAGTATGCAATTGATCAAATATCCGATTTAATATAAACTTTAACATAAATCAAATCTACCAAACAATATTTTTGTCAGTTTTTCTTTCCTGTTCTCTGACTGCTGTCATCTCTACTGGAATTTGAGACTGCAAAACAAAGCAGCAGATATGATGAGAGCAAATGCAGGGCAATCAGCAAGCTATCTCATTTTGCATTCCGTAAGAAATTACCTCTTAAATAAAATTAAAAAAAAATAAAAATCTGTGTGACAGAGAAGACTGGAGGGAGGCTATTGTGTTATCCTTCTTTTAAGTCTGAGCACAGAGACAAAGATGAGAAATAAGTAAATTGGAAATATTGACAGAGGAAAAGCTGACATTAAGTATAAATGGCCATTCACTGAAACAGAAGAAAAGCAGATAAAACCAGAAAAATATCCCAAACCCACAAATTGTTCAAGAGTCCATGAAAATGGTGAAGATTTATAGTTCAAGACTTGTCTTGGTATCATGAGGTTTTTCAAATTGCTTGCACAAAGTTTACAGAGATTATTGGAAGTCAGAGGCAAAAGTAGAGGACAGAAGTCTGTGATTATACAGGATTATGCATATGTTATTCTGCTCCTCCTTTGTCCTCCTTATTGTGTAGAACAGGGAGAAGAACAAAAGTACTTTATAGGAAAACATGAACTGTATTTTACTACAGTGCAAACTTACCATATCCAACATATATTTCTAAAGCTAATATCTTTATAGAGTATGAGTTAATGAATTTTCAGTGGTTTAGTAGCATTTTTGTACAATGTCTATAACAAAGAATCTTTGCCAAAATAACATAAATGAGAATGTATGAAATTAAAATGTTAATGTACCAAGGAAAGAAAACAAAAAGAGTTCAAGAACTTATCAAGGTGACAGCAAGTCAGAACTTTTTTTCTGCTAATAGGGAATCTACTTTCTGTAACTCCGTGAAGAATTTGCGTAAGCTGTTCACTGTTAGATTTTTTGTAATACATAATGAGTTTTGTTTTGCTGACTCTGTTGACTGAGCCCACAGCATAATTAGAGATTTTTTCTGCTGACTGAGTAGAAGAAAGTAGTATCTGGAATCGCATAAAGCTCGAAAGCAAAAGTTTAATCTGTACTCATGCAGAGGCCGGCTACAAAACTGATGAAATTTATTGTTAGTAAGCACTGGAGGTTTACAGACATCACCTTCATAATGTGGTATGATGAGCTTACCAAATCAAAGCTGCATCAAAGAGATACCAGGGGAAATCTTAAACTTTTTCCATTCCCCTTCAGCCTATCAAGAAGGCCTTGCTAAAATAGTGTCAGTGTACAACAACCATCAACTTGTCAGTGGGAATCTGAGGAGTTCCAAAGTGGAAGTGAAGGTCTATTGCAGTAAATTACAGGAATGAGATGCAATAGCCTGTTGAAACTCTGGTGGTTTGTAAAATTTCAATATGCTAAACAACAAAAGAGTTGATAGATATAGTCCCACTGAAATATAGATATAAGTATAGATATAGTCCCACTGAAATTAAGAAAAAGCTTATACATGTGGCCATACAAAAGTGCAAATGTACAGACAGCATGCTGAACTGTACTACACTTCCAGATAGTTTCCTACTCCATACCATCTCCTAATCCATAACAGGAAAAATAGTTGAGAAAAATCTTTTTTTTTCCTATGAATTTTACTTGCCACTGACTTCACATAGTTATGCGTTTATGTTCTTATTAAATTAAACTTTTAATTTGGACCAAGTTCCTTGTTTCATTAAATGTGAGGACTATTAAATCCTTCTAAACAAGCAGCCTTCCATAATGAAATGATTCCATTTCAGTTAATTTCACGAAGTATACACAAGAGACAGCAGTCCTCAAAATTCGCATGGACATATAATTGTAAGATTACATTTAATTCCTGAAGCTATCTAGAAAATAACTCCTTCACTATCTAGATCCTATATAAACATACACTCAAAGGGCATTTTCAAGGGCAGGGTATAATTGAATATTCTTTCTTCCCTAAGTCATCCATTTCATCCTGAACTTGGCTCTATGCACATACTAGAGAGTGGTGTTAGTCACTGAATTGCACCTGAAGTGTGGTCTCTGTTCACCACTTAAAATAGAGTATTGATTTTGCCATTCCCAATTTTGTTGCATTTTGTTTACCACAACTGCACTTTCTCTATCTTCCCCATTTACCTTTAGTTTGTTCTTTTTTTCTCTTTTTTTGTATTTTGTGTTTATCCCTCCCTTAACATAAAGATTTTTGAGCATAATAACAATATCCTTTCTAGATACCAGTAAAAGGTCAACATTTCTCTTCCTATTACATCACCTGTGATGCAACTATGAAGAGTGGATAAACCTGATAATTCCATCTGCACATCCCAAGAAAAACAAACAAACCCCCATATATTTCAGGGCATAAACAATCTTTTGAACTCTGGCTACTTACACAGTTGTGTACAACTTAGCAAAATCTGTGAAAATTTTAACTGATTATAAACATAGCCAAACATGTTGGTGAGGTAATGGTTACTAAATAATATCTAGACAAGAAATATGTCCATACTTGGAAGAAAAAGACTCAAAGCCTCTTTTGACTCTTGTACATTCTGTGACCTCCACTTAGAGATATCTTGTTCTTCCACTCAACACCCAACATTTTGCAGATGCTAAAGTCAAAACTGCATTTAAAGGATAATTTTGCATTGGTATAAAATCATTAATATCCGGTTAATATTTTGCTCATGGTGTCTTAGCCCAGTACTCCCTAATACATGCTGACTCTCCCCAAATGATGTGCAATTGTACCATTACTTTCTTGATTATACATCTTCTCTGGACAGTCATTTAGGAATAATTGTTTAGATGGGACAGGGGTATGAACTGGATGAAATCCTGGGAAGGCATCCTTCTTAATTTTTCCTGAAGAATTTAAAGAAAGTGAAAATGTTTTTAGTTTAGCACTTAGAAACTGCATTTCAGCTTTATGCAGTCCTACTCAATACTAGGAATTAGAAGGAAAAAAATGAACCTATAAGGCCCAGATCCTCTGGCCCACAATACTTTCTTTGTGTCATTTAGAAAACCTAGAGCGAACAGTGCTTCTCTTGGGAAATTCCATTTTTGTGAGATGAGTCAGAAGAGGGAAGCAGGCATGATGGTTAGCAGATAAAATCTGAATTGTGTCTGATGCTCAAGACTCCATGAGGAGCTCACTGTACGCATACATTGAGTTACATGCACAGGGGAATATTTTGAAACTATATGCCTGTGTACTGAATGACTAGAGAGTTACCGATGAACGTGCACCTTCTCCCTCCCAGAGCATATAAAGCTAAACCAATCTGATACACAGAAACAAAGAACAAACCTACTCGTCTTCAAAAAGCAAACAATTTGCTTCATCTGCCTCATCCAACATTGTCAGAATCTTCCCTTCAAGTTTGTAGATGTGTAACTGGTAAAGGACTGTTTAAACAGACCTATTCTGTGAACAGCAGGAGCTCTGAATATGATTTGCCTTCCCAAATGGTCATGCACTGCCTGGAATATAGATTAACCTGCAGTGTATTGTATGTGTCATTTCTAAATTTAGATTTCCAGTTCTTAGGCAAGCTATAGATTTCCAGGCTTTAGTCAAACTTTGCAAAACCCTTCATGCTACATAAACACAGTTTTTTGCAATAAAGCCCAACAACTAAATGATGCAATGTATGACCTGATTTTGTAGACAAAATGTCCATTTTGATTTCATTCTTTTTTTTTTTTTTTTTGAAGCCACACTTGGTTAAGTGCACAGAATATTTTAGCAAATGTCATAACTAAACTTTCAGAAAGTAATATGAGATTCAGATAAGAATGCATAGTTCTGCAGTTGCTTGTGAACAATCTATGTCACATGCAGCATGGTTTTAATACTCCTTTTTGTCTTTTTGTCAATGAAAATTGAATGCCAGGGAACTGTTAATGGAGGAGTTTATTCTCTTTAAAATGTGTATAGATTTATACGAAAAATTCCCATTTATTCAGATGACAGTCCTCATGATTTCCTAAGGAAAGGTGTATTCTACTGTGAAATATAATTTATCTGAAACCTCAAGATGCTCTATAAGTGGCTAAGCACCAGGTTAGGATTGCAGGTAAATAACCACATCATTGACTAGGCCCTGGCCTGAGGTTTACCTAAGAGAACAGACTATTAAAAGCTATTGGATATGACCTAAGAAGCTGCTGAACATGATAGATAACTGTGAGAAGCAGGCAACAGCTGTAGATAGTGTCATAAGGGAAGGCTGGATTTTACACATGGTTACCAGGGAGGTATGTGAGAAATGGCTGAACTTCACAGCTATTTGGATGGGTGTACTGTGGATCTTTTGAAGCTACTTGTACCTAGGTAACCCTATCAGTTGCACCATATGAGGCTGAGGTTACCTAGGTAAAGGTATCAGAAACACAAAATTTGGGCATGGGTATAGCAAAACTGGGACCAATAGAGAAAAAGCAATGGTACTGGGTAGTTTCACTGGGGAAGAGACAGGGAGCCACAAACACCTTAAAAAGGAGGGTTGAGAAATGGGAAAAGGGATAACAAGGTGTGCAGAAGTTTTCAGGGTTGCCCACGAATATCTGCTGGGCAACCCTGTGCTTGATCACAACATCTTGAAGAGGGTAAAAAACCAGACTAGTCATTCTGACCCCACCACTAGGGTCACCCTATTTTTGTGATCAGGAGATGGGTGGGGGGCAGGCAAGGTAGGCAAAGGAACATCTGGACAGTCAGAGAGAGGGATTGAGCAACCTGGTATTAATGGGTCTGTACCCATTCCCAGCCTGGCAGCATCAGCAGCTACGTGCTGTGTCATAACACCCAGTATAGATGCTTTTTAGCACTTTGGCATGGAGGTTTGAGCATGAGTCAATGAGCAGGAATCCCAGGGTTAGCTATCAGTAGGAGAGCTCTCAGCAGTATGCTCCCTATCCCCTGCTTCAACGCAGATACGGCATGTGCTCTGCCTTTCCCAAACGCTGGGCTATGGAGAGAACTGCCACATGGGATGGATATAACTCCATGACGTCTAAACAAGAGGCTAGGAGCCCTGAAATTGGCCAGGTTGGATGGGGCTCTGAGCAATCTGATCTAGTTAGCAGTGTCCCTGCTCACTGCAGGGGGGTTGGACTAGATGACCACTAGTGGTCCCTTCCAACCCTAAACATTCTATGATTCTATGATTCTATGATAAATTCATCCAGTAAATGAGCCCGTAGGAATTAAGAAAGTGGAGAATAGGGAGAGGATGAATGCTACAGGTTATTTTTCAGTTGAACGAAATGAGCTTCTAAAAATACCTATACCAAAATTAGTTTAATTCAATCTAACACTTGAGTGAGTATTTATTCTGAAATTGGAACCTGGATTTAGCTAATGACATTTGCTGAGGTTTTATCAACCATTTTATCTTCATTCTTACAGATTGCCTATCGTGTTTTATATTTTCCCTTAAGACTTGAGTTGTTATGCTTCTAAAGGAGGCAAACTGAATAAATAATCTGCAACAATCTCCTTTTTTTTTTATTGACATGATATTTTAAAACTGTAAAATGTCCAAAACAATAATTAAAATAAATCAAAAAGTTTAAAGTACTGTAAAGCACTATTTCCTGTGAAAATTCTGTGTATGGGGGAACACGTGTATGGATAAGGAAAAGAGTTCACATTAATTTTGCATAACCCACAGGCCTAGGTCTCAGGCACTTAAATCCTATTAATATGACCTCAAGCTTCTTTGGTCCAAAATGTAGATTTTTTCAACACCTCATTTGGTAGACTGTAGGGAGTAGATCCTAAATGCACACACTTACCTAATTAGACTACAGGCAGTATTTAATACCCACTACATCTTTACAAAATCTTCTCTTGATGAAACTATCAAGATCCATATGTTTGCCAGCAAAATTACCTAGGAGCTTTACATTCTGCTGCTGGATGTACTTAGGACTATTGCCATCATGGCAGGGCTGAGGATTTTGTCAACTTTACTTTATTAGCTGAGGCTCAAAAGAAAGAGTTGGAAGTGGGCATAATAGCCTGATGGTTAAAATGCTCCTCTTTCTCCTGTGCCTGGTTGCCAGGCTGACCACTGACAACCTGCTCACCAAGGAGGCAAAACACATGACGGATCACAGCATGCACCCAGACAAGGTCTCAGCTGAGCTACAGGCCAACACCTTGGAAATGAGAGAGACTGAACTTTAAATGGAAATTCTTTACTCTAAAGCAGTCTTCTCCTTTGGCACCAAGAATAAAGGCCCATCTCTGTTCTCACAGGTTCTACAGATCTACCACACTCACATTACCCAAAGCAAGGAATAATTTGAGTGGTGTTTGAAGGAAAGCACTACTTCTACTAGAAAACCCAAACCAAGCTAGCACATCGGAATGTGGAGAGTTGCTCCAGACCAGGCAAGTCTTTCCATGCAGAAGCCACAGTTGAATATGACCTCTACAAGGGCTTCCCTCCACACAGGCAGGACAGCTTGGCTGTGAACTGTGAAAGTGACAGCCTGCTCCTGACCATAATCAATAGGACCGAGACCACTGAGGCATTCCACAGTGAAAACACTACAGTCAGTCATGGCTGATTTAAAGCAGAAGGCTAAAGTGTGAGAGGGCCCTTTTCTGGACTCATTTTCAGATGTAGCCAGATAGGAGGCTCTCTTCTGTCAAACCTTTTAAGACCATTCTCTGAGCTGTTGCGCATGTATTACTGAGATAAAGCTGGAGATACTGATGAAATTGTAATATCTTTATTTTTCTGTCAATTTTATTATCACCAATACAAATCATGAGTCAAGGCTCCTATGTTCAAAATGCATGAGAAAACACGACACAGCTGATGTATAATATATTTTTCCTCTATTTTTTTTCTGAACAAGACAGATTTCTATAAATAAATGACTGAGATACCTCAATGAACTTTAATTCTCTCTCAAAATTATTCAGTAATTACAATTCAAGTATTCATTGATAGACAAAGATTTCAGGAGTCTTGGTCCCAGTTACGTAAAAGCTACAGCTTTTCTTAATTCCTATAGTAAACTGGAACAATGAAGGTGAAGACTTAGACCTATAAGCACAACCCCCCTTTCTCTGAATCAAATTAGTGGAATTCATTCAGGCTATAAAAAAGACCATCCACAAATGTAGCTTAATTTTTTTTTTATCCAGCCCCTACTGCTTTGTAAATGTGGTACAATATTTACAAATAGGAAGAGTGGTCAAACAAAAAGACAGAAAACTGGCAAACAACCTGGTCTTATCACAGTCAAATGCTGAATTCAAATGAACATGCATGTTCATTTATAAGAATTTAAAATGCCACAAAAGTAAAGAAAGTTGGACTGAATTTCATGGACTATTTCAATGTCAAGAATTTCTTATTCTGTTCATATGCTGATATTCTATTTTTAACAAAACAACATATCCATTGCTATACAATTATTGCAGCAGTTTCAAGATGACAAAATGTCATGGTTTAACCCAGCTGGCAACTAAGCACCACGCAGCCGCTCGCTCACTCCCCCCCCCGCCCAGTGGGATGGGGTAGAGAATCGTAGAAAAGAAAAAAAAAGTAAGACCCGTGGGTTGAGATAGAGATGGCTTAATAAGAGAGAAGAATAACAATAGTAATGACAATAATGGTAAGAGAATATACAGAATATATAAAACAAGTGATGCACAATGCTATTGCTCACCACCTGCTGACCGATGCCCAGCCCATCCCGAGCAGTGATCACTCTGCCAGAGCTGCTATCACTCTGCCCACGACCGACCGACCGACTAACCCCCCCGAGCATGACATTATATGGTATGGAATAGCTCTTTGGTCAGTTTGGGTTAGCTGTCCTAGCTGTGCTGTACTCCCAGCTTGTTCTGCACCTGGCCGAGCAGGAGAAGCTCAAGAAGTCCTTGAGTAGTCTGAGCACTACTTGGCAACAACTGAAAACATTGGTGTGTTGTCAACATTCTTGTAGTAATAAATCCAAAACACAGCACTATGCTAGCTACTATGAAGAAAATTAACTCTATTCCAGCTGAAACCAGGACACAAAATATAAGTATTCCAAAAATTTAGAGTATTGAGATAAGATGATTTATATTCTTCCTAGCTGGTATATAATAAACCTCATGTCATTACTGAGTAAATCTAAAATATTTTTCTAATAGCCTTCATAGTCTTTTCTGACATTCACAAGTACTGTAATTTGGAAGAGATGTCGGTTTATTTAATATGCCAAGTGTAAATTACTGCTGATTGTTCCCTGGGACCATTCTACTTCCATCACATTCAAATAATACTATGACATTTTCTGTTTTGACATTTTTTTTCTTTTTCTTTCTCTCTTTCTTCTTTTGTTTTCTTTTCAAATTCTGTTTGGAGAAAGAAATACAGAAAAATGTTTAGGGAGGTGAAAACAAGATCTTTTCTACTGCACACAGGAGCAGTAAACAGCTTGCTTTGCTATTTTCAGCTTTCAGTTATGTATGAAGAAGTACTGAATACTTAGGTCTGTTATGATCCTTCTGCCTTTGGAGTCAAAGAATATACTTAATAAACATCTGTCAGAGGTGGTCTGGATAGAATAATCATAGAATCATTTAGGTTGGAAAGAACCTCCAAGATCATCAAGTCCAATTGTTAACCTAGCACTGCCAAGTCCACCACTAAACAATGTCCCTAAGCACCTTGTCTACCCATCTTTTAAATACCACCAGGGATGGGGACTCAGCCACTTCCCTGGGCAGCCCATTCCAATACTTGATAACCCTTTTGAAGAAGACATTTTTCCTAATATCCAATCTAAACCTCCCTTGGCACAACTTGAGACCATTTTGTCTTGTCCTCTCTCTTGTTACTTGGGAGAAGAGACCACTCACCTCACTACACCCTCCTGTCAGGTAATTGTAGAGGGCGATAAGTTCTCTCCTGAGGCTCCTTTTCTTCGGGCTAAACAACCTCAATTCCCTCAGCCGCTCCTCATAACACTTGTACTCTCAACCTTTCACCAGCTTCGTTGTTCTTCTAAACTCTAGAATACACTAGATCTAGCTCAGAGCAGAAAAGTAGATCTCTTGAAACCCCTAAACTTAATGAAATCTACCTCTTGCAGAAGTCCAGTCAAAACTATAATGCAAGACTGATTAGACAAAACTCACTGCATGTTGCACTTGTATAGACAAGCTCCATTTATTTAGCTTTCCATTTCCTAAGGATAATGCAACACCAACATGCAGAAAAACATGATAAAGAAGCACGCATATGAACCCAACAAGCACTTAGAAATCCTAGGTTTAGCAAGATTCCCAGGTTTAGCAAGATCTAGCTATTCATTACAGAGCACCTTTAAACTCTTCATGAGAAACAATGAATGTAGATGGTTGAGGATAGATGTTTGTAACTTCACATCATTAGCCAGGCAATGCTCTTACTCTGGAAAAATTCTTCTGCTTAAGCTGCTGCTTTATGCAGAAGTGTAGGACCAAGTGAGCATTGCCCATTGTGGAACATGCAGGTGTAAACAGGGAAGCAGCTTCTTACCTACAAGTTCCAGCAGGTAAGCAACTTCTTACCTACAAGTTCCAGATCCTAAATTTTTGCTGTAGTTTCTGATTTGGATCTCAACTTGGCATTTACTTTGAGTAGAGTAAGGTCCTCCAGGATCTTAATAACATAACATATGCTTCTTCACAGGCTACCGTAGTGGAGAATACACCTCAAAATATTTGTCAGTGGAGCGACATGAATGGAAAAGTGAACTCTTCACAGGCTACCGTAGTGGAGTTTGTCAGTGGAGCGACATGAATGGAAAAGTGAACTACTTGAAGTGTGCACAGTAGCAAAATGGTAGTGACCTGAGAAACAGTTCACAATGTGTTTGGCCAGTAGTTTACATGGTCAAACTGTAAACCCTCTTATTAACCCATTACCCTGATGGCAAAAAACCTAAGCTGGACACAAAAGAAACAGGAGGTCTCTTTCTGCATATAGCCCATTTCTAATAAGCTAGAGCTTTAGTATATGGTTTCCTCAGAAGAGTCCTATCCTACAGGTATTGGAAAATGCATGTCTCTCATTTCCCTTCTCAGTTGCTAAGGGTAGCTCTCAGTTCTGTAACTTCAAAAGGTAAAAATGTAATTATAAAAAGATCAAATATAAAGACTGATTGATTTAAAAAAATTCTGTCAATAATAAAATTCTATGGAAAGTAGAATAGCCTGAAATAGGAGCTAATTTTCAGAGCCCCATTTATTAGAAAAAGAATCTAATGAAGCTTGTCTAACCTCAGTTGGGAGATATAAGACTAAATATAAACACTAAAAATAAACTTTTAATTTGGCGGTAGTGAAAACCCAATTTAGTTTACTAGTTATTGTTAAGATGTAATAAATTGTCTTCTGAGACTATCTCAGCATGTAAAGGTCAGAGGGTATTACACATCACTTCTCAATTTATGGTGCTGTGTCTTATTTGAGCAAAATAATTTCTTAGCTGTAGTCGGTGACAATAAAATACAAAACTTCAATTTTCTTTCTCTATTTGTCCGAGTGGCTTGTTTTAAACAGCCGATTATTTTTTGCAAACTCTTTCTTTCATGCTTTTTTATAGCCGCTTTCTCATATTATTCTATACATCTTTTCTTTATTTCTTTCTTCCATTCTGCCATACTTTAACTGTGTTAATTTGAAATCCTCTTATGCATAGATGTTCATTTCCTTCTCCTATTTCTTCCATCTCTTTTCTTATGCTACCTTTCTTTCTCATTGTATAGATTATAGAAATCTTTCTGCTTCCCAGTTATCTATATTTCTTCTATATATTTGGATTTAAATTGCTTTAACACAAACTTTCCTCTTCCCTCATCACTTCCTCCTACTTCCCCCCTGCCCCAGTACATCTCTTTTGTGCTTCCTCTTTAAAAATTATTTTAAGTAAATGAGCTAAAAGACTCATTATTGTAGGCTCTTTTAATTCATTCATCTGACAGTTGCTTCAACTAAGCTTCAGCTAATAGATTTTCAAGTGTTTTGTTCACTCTGACTTAGAATTTCCCAAGTGGCTGAGACTATCATTCCCTTTGGGGCAATGATCCACAGCATGATAAACACCCATTATTTTCATGGTCATCTTTCATTTCTTTTAGTCTTTTGCTGCTGCCCTATTACAATAAAGCAAAAGCTTTACAGAATTTTTCTGAGAGACCTTTTCTCTTGAAAGGCTGACTTTGCTCATACTTTCTAAGCATGCTCTTTCACTTAGTGTGCTTTGTGGGCAAATCTGATGCCCAGGCTCTCACAAAGTTCAAACAATGATAGACCTGACCACGTGAAATAACTTCCCTTGAAATTGACAGTCTCTTCACAGGGCAGTGCAGTGCAGTCAGAGCTATGCCTTTCACAGTGTCTTCCATCCAAAAAAGACCCATCAGAATCCATGCTCTCCCTGGTTTCACCAGTGTCCCAGCCTCACAAGACCTATACACAGGTGCACTCATTTGCTATGTAATTTTTGTGCTGACACTTCTTAATCACATAATCCAAAATCATGACACTCCCAACTCCTGCATGCTTCTGCACCTTTCCTGTGATTCAATAAGTGAAATTCCATGAACTAGGACATAAAATAGTTTATTAATATACCTAAGACTGGTGAGATTGAGACAACAGAGAATTCATTGGTAGATATCGTAATGTATATTAACGTGCCATTACTTTATGTGCTGGAGAAACAGGCATTAATCAAGAGAAAATGTGTGACAATTCATTAAATTGGTGCCTGTACTTCATATAAAGGACAGCAAATGACACATAGTGAGGAAAACCAGACTTCTGCAGCTGTGTATCAAACAACTAATAGCTTAATTGCTGAGCCAGAAATGTTCAATAGAGGTATGGACGGTGAAGGAAACTAACAGCTTTTCCTACTTCACATGTTCCTATTTACACAGACTTCCATATTATAAGTCACTCAAGACTAGGAGACAGCTGATGCTCATAACTTCTCTCACTAGCCAAGTTACTATAAATTCTAGCCATTTTGAAACAGTAAGAGTAATAACATCCACTGTGACAAAGTCTTTTGGAAAGAATGGGAATACAAATGAGGAATCCCAGAACATTGCATTTACATCACATCTCCCTTGCAACTGCCAACAAAGATGTGATAAAACTAACACTGACTCTTATAAATTATTCCATTAAAAATAAAATTAAAAGAAAAAATACTATAGTAATGAAATGCCCCCCAAAATTAACAGATTCCTTTAAAAGAAAGGTTAATGGTGATCTTTTCTGTCCTCTTCTACTGCCATATTCACAAACACAACTTCTGGTGACTCAGGAGTATATTATTAAGGTTTAGAATAGGGTATTTAATTTAATACCCTATTAGAATAGGGTATTCAGTACCTAAAGGGGGCCTATAGGAAAGATGGGGAAAATCCTTTTAGTAGGGCCAGCAGTGAGAAGACAAGGGGTAATGGTTTTAAACTAAACCAGGGTAGGTTTAGACTAGATATAAGGAAGAAGTTCTTTACAATGAGGGTGGTGAAACACTGGAACAGGTTGCCCAGAGAGGTGGTGGAGGCCCCATCCCTGGAAACATTCAAGGCCAGGTTGGACGGGGCTCTGAGCAGCCTGATTTAGTTAGCGGTGTCCCTGCTCACTGCAGGGGGGCTTGGACTAGATGACCTCTAGGGGTCCCTTCCAACCCAAAACATTCTATGATTCTATGATTCTATTTTCTCCTCTCTCCCAATAGGGCAGACATACAGTCTACCCATCACACGCGTTCATTTTGTCTACAAACTGCATATGGACCAGAGCAGCATGTACAGACATAATGCTTGGCCTACTTCATACAAAGAGTTACAAACCAAAATTTTACCACCCACCACTTTTTTTCTCTGTGCTAGAAACATTTCTCTCTCCTTTAACCTCACAGATCCATTTTTATATCTTCTAACTGCTGAGCATTCCTATGGCAAGCAGACACCCATGTAACACTGTTGACCCAAGCTACCCCATACAGCTGAGGTGAGATATTTTAGATTTTTTCAAGGACACATTCTTATTTTCACTTTAACTATAAGTATGACTTTCGGGTAGAGGCAATAATTCCCATCATTTCTTGGTTTTGCTCAGGTCACCTCACAACACAATCACAGCTCTCACAAAATGCTTCAACTCATTTTACCATCCTTCAGAATATTTATCTAGGCCATGCTGATAGAAGCGGAGTGTCTGAAGATAATTCTGTGACATGAGACCTATCCAGCAACAGAAATTCAGAACCTCTGCATTTCTAGGTGTTGAGACTTTTGATAACGAACAATTTCAAATAATCCAGACTAAAAACAGGACTACATCTACTATAAGTGATAAAATATATCACTGTCCCCATCATCACCCATAAGGCAGATCAGGTTTGTTATGAAATCAGGGTTTGGGGTATAATAAGAAGGAGAGTAAAGATGAAGTATTCTCCTAAAATAAAGGAGTCCTATAAATGTTTGACTGGACTGAAAATTTGCTTTTTTGCTTTTTTATTATAAGCTCCTAAGAAGGAAATCTTATTCCTATAACTCAATCTATTCCTAACACACAAAGTAATAGTCATGTTTCCCTGATCAGGTATTTACTGAAGGATACAAAAATCCCTTTTGTTGCAATTCTTCCTTTGTCAGGATGCGCTGTAGGTATGAGCTATGGGCTTTAGAGATGGGACTGTATTTACATTGCTGTGTAAATCCATTAGCAACACCCATGAGCAGAGGAAAAACCCAATGTGACATGGTAATTTTGGCAAATTCTAATTGATTGTAATTAATTAATCAACTTGTGATGCAGTATTTCCTTCATATTCTTTCTGCTTCACCAAAGGCACATCTTTTAGCATTGCTTCCAGGATGTCTTCTTTCACATTCCATTGTGAACTTCAGATTAAGAAAAAAAAAAAAAAACAACTATATTTCAAGGCAAGGTCTACCCATATGGGCGATTACTTATTTTTTCAATATTTAAAATACTTTGGTCCTTTCTTAGTGCTCTTTTGAATCTTATGTAATTGGGAGAGATAATATTATTTATCTGAGCTCTGGTGTACTTTCTAATATTTGCTACATATGTTTCTCTCATCACCCTGTTTATTCTTGTTAAGTTTATTCTTCAGTCTTCCTTTCCATATCAGATGCATTATACCTCCCACACTCAATTGCCTCTGGTGATAGTTTGGTTTTCAATTTCTTTAAACCCATCTTGACATTTATTCAATCCACTTACACTTATTACTTGATGACACATATGTTTTTCTAGATGTACATTAACTGGAAGTTTTTAATTTCTTTTCTGGCATGAATATATATAATTTATTTTAACTCATCAACTAGTCCCTGCATTCTTTTCTAATTCTGTTTAAACAGTGTATAGGGGGAATGCTGAAAGTTTGGGATGAAATCAGATATGACGAATGAAGGAAAAGAAAGCACAATATTATGCTTTGTGCAAATCAGATCAAAGTCAAATATTATTTATTGTCTAATTTCCCCTTGCACACATTGTTCCAGGAAGGAATTGTGTGCTGTGTCAACAAATCTAAAGATTAATTTATCCCTGAGACTAGATGTGACCCTGTTTATTTCAAGGTAGTTTAAATGTTCTCTTTTGCCTAATGATAACTAAATCTCTAGAGGCTCAGCTTCAGCCAATCAGTCTTAGCCTGATCGATCTCCCCCTAACTTTCCAATTGTAATTTCTGAGAAGGCCTTTCCTTTTTCATTTGAGAGAAACCTAAGGAAAAGGATTTTATTTGCAGAATCTGTGGTAAGGGCAGAATCCCCATGCACACTCCTCCCTAAAAGCCCTGTTTATGGCATAAGCCATTTTCTTTCAACATCAGTTTTTGGACTAGAAAGCATGCAGCACCCCTTGAGTATCTTATTGAGAATATATTTGAATGAGGCAGCTTTCACTTTCATGAAATTGCCATGCACTGGAAGCATTACCAACGTGCATAATTCTCAGGTTTACTTAAACGTTCAACAAATTGATGTCCTATGGGTGAATGGTTCTAACAATTACTTTATGGACCAACAACTACTGTCAACTCTGCCAATAACTGCAGTCTACTAGCAGTAGTTCATGAGTTCACACCCAGAATGTCATTCTGAACCAGTAACAATTCATTGCTTGTCCTTGGCTATTGGTTATTGATACAATTGTGAAGCTTTGAAGAAAAAGAAAAAAACAGTGCTGAGAAAAAAAAAAATGAAGCCTTCCAGTTTTTAAAACTTGCACTAATTTGACCACTTTAGAAAAATCATATAGAGATAAAACATCACCTGGAATGATGGATGTTTTATAGGGACAGCATTGCATCAAATCTTCCCTCAGACTGTGAAGTTCTGTAGGAGGACTCTCTCTGCACTTAGCAGTCTGCCACATGCCATGCAGCTCAGAAAATGTGTCAGGGTGTAGGATGGCTGTGGAAGAGATGTGTTACAATACTTGCTACTATCTAGTTTCAAGTAGCAAGTGCATTATACTGGACTCATTAGTGCTGTGATACATTGCTGTGTCCATACCGTGTAATTTAAAATCATCAGTATTAACATTTCTATGATAAGGTAATATCACAAGGACACAGACACACAAGCTGTGAGTCAAAGAGCATCACGTACACAGTGCTAACACCTTTTCCAAAACAATAAATATTTCTTTTTTCCCAAAAGAATCTTGAATGCTAAACCCTGAAAAGCAGAATGGAAATATTCCAACACCTTTACCAACAAACTGTGGATAATCAAGACTTCACTTTCTTCTGTATCTCTGCAGTAAAACCTTAAACTTTATAGCTGAGGCGTGTCAAAGAACTGTCTTATGCCAGTCTAAGAGCAGAGGTTCAAAGGAGCTTCCCTATATTCTAAACTTCACTGACTTTCTAAAAGCTGCTTAAAGTTGACATGTTTTGGATGCTGTCTGAAGTGTCTGCTGTGACGCATAAGCACTCATGACAGTCCTACCTAATAACTCTTTAAAATTCTTTGCAGTCTCATGAGGGAGATGTCCAGATTGATTCTTTGGCCCTGATCTTTCCCAAATGAAAGGTTCCCTCTGTGTTTTTGCCTGAGCACATACAGGAAAAAAAATCAGCACAATAGTCTTTTCTATAAGTAATATTTTCCCACTCTTTCTCCAGCTATAGATAAAAGGTCACACACTAGGCACAGGGTCATATTTCTGCCTTAAG
This sequence comes from Egretta garzetta, assembly GCF_000687185.1. Classification (NCBI taxonomy): domain Eukaryota; kingdom Metazoa; phylum Chordata; class Aves; order Pelecaniformes; family Ardeidae; genus Egretta; species Egretta garzetta. Next base: position 687,010 of record NW_009258952.1, read on the forward strand.
GTAAATACTTTTCAAGCACTCAAGGCAAGCATGCAGGTCAGATTTATAGAAGTCTGGTTGGAGGCAACAGGACATCTGAGCCACTTTACTGTCTGTACAATATATCTATGGCAGGTAGAGACTCTTCAGAAAACCTGAAGAACTACTTTTTAACTTACTTAAATTGTATAGAAAAGTTATTAAAAAAAATATATCTATCTGGGTGAGGTTATGGACACTTTGAGCAGAGAAGGAACAGTGCTTGGGAAAAAATGAGACCAGTAATTCAGTATGTGCCAAAGAAAAGCACAATAAAAACCAAAATAAAGAAAATCTAAAAGACAGAAAACCAACCAAACAAAAACCTTAAAGAAATGCTTTGGCATAGATCACTTCTCGGCAAAAAAACAACATAATCAAAGAACAAGTAACCTCTCCTTTGATGTACGAGCTAAGTTATTTCAGTCAAAGGCATCTGAGCAAGACAATAGTGCTGCACAGACCAGACAGAAGAGGAAAATAAAACAAAATAAACCAAAAGTTATCCAAGATAAAGATAAAGCTTTTACAGGTAATAGAGATTGGTGCTGCTGGCAGTAGCTTCGGCCATTATGGAAGAAGCACTATCCTCTGCCATGTGGAATTACACAGTTTCTTATGGATCGGAACACTAAGGCATTGGAAGTTAATTTAACTACTGATGACTGAAAAACATTAAAATAATTGAGAATTATGGGAGTCTATTCTGTAGTGTTGTTGGGATCCTGAGAGCAAATATCTAGTCAACTTAATCAGCTAAAAAAATAACAAGGGAAACTCTAATAAAGAGTGAAAAATATAGTCATTACTAAAAACGTAATTTCTGTAGAGTGTTTGTCTCTCTGTAAAAGCAGAAAATGGATCTAGAGGAGATATCTCTACACAACAACAGAGAGGGGACATTTAAATTTAAGCAGTGAGTGCAGGGTATTGGCTTGAATTATTTTCAATAAAGTTGGTAATGTCTAAAGCAAAATAATGCTCTCATCAACAGCTGCCTTTTCTTTGAGATTTCCTAGAAAGCTGAAGAGCAGACAACTCATATCTAATATGAACACTGGGCTGATAACAACTGGACCTTCACAGAATCATAGAATCATAGAATGTTTTGGGTTGGAAGGGATATTTAGAGGCCACCTAGTCCAACCCCCAACCTCGTATGTATACAAAAAAGGAGGGGAAAGGTCTTAAGTTAAGAGCAAATTAAATCTTACTTAAAAAGTAATAAACTGGTAACTCACTAGATCTTAAGGATAAATTTATGAGATCCAATATAAATGCCATTTATTAAAAAAAAAAAATAATTGTAAAGCCTTGCCACAGTCCACATCTAATAGTAAAAAATAGTTACATCACCTAAAAATGAAGTCTTGGTCATCTAGGCTTTCTTTCTCTAATATGCTGTGCATAGAAGCATTTCTATCTATAGCACATGTACACAGAATGATCAAAAGAAATAGAGACTCCAAATCTCCTTTTAAAAGTCTGTCCAAATGCTGTTCCTTTTAACCCATAAAGTAAACAGAAGTCACAGTTTTCCTGTTTATTATTGATTTGAAACTCTGAAGATGTGTTCTGTGAACATGCTTAATTATTTTAGATCACCAGCCATTCAAAGACGTTAGAGGAATCATGAAGGACATGTGAAAATAGTGTTTTTTCATTAATTTAAGAGGGAAGCACCTCTTTAAAAAAAGGATTTCACTTCATGTCAAGCACTCTCTGTTATTAAAGTTCACCTACAGAAACAGGAGATTTTGTTCATTCCACATTTGATTATACCAGTAGCACAGCAGGAAATCCAAATTGGTATCTCTACCTTCATAGTTTTGTGAATGGTACCCTAATATACAGTGACTTCTGACACAGAGATTGATACTTTCCTGTATGGAGGTTAAATACCTCTCCTCCATTGTTTTCTTCACAGCCCTATGAGCAAAATATGATGCCTGAGAGGGCACGTATAGTGTGTTCATGTGGTCCAAAGACAATAACCCTACACTTCTGCTCTCAGCCTGAGCTGAAGGGCTGATGGACCATTACAAAGAAAGGAAGAAACCAAGTCATACTGGCTGGTGGCTGGATGTGGAGGGGCAATGCTCCACCCTACATGGGGATGGTGGTCCCTTCCCCTGTGTCTCGGGCTGTCCTCAGATTCTGCAAGAGAAAGCTGCAGTTGACCCGGCTCCATTTACTAAAGACAGACTCCTGAAACTGTGGTTGCATAACAGGCTACTAAGATTTTTAAAACAATCAGTGTAAACTCAAAAAAAAAAAAAATTAGGACAGTCAGGGACATTTTTCTTAGTGCCAGTTGTTCCCAGAGGCTACATTTTTCAGAAAGGATATGGTGAGTTATCTCTAGGGTTGACAAGGCCAGATAACATGTCAGTTATTAGGAGCAGGAGGATTAATGGACATCCACCAAAAATATCATGTTCAATATGTTGGTTATTCAGGGATGAGGATGATTGAGTTTGGAAGGAAATTGTTAAGGTATCTGAAAAGTTAATTTGAAATGGGAGGAGGTACCAGGCACTAGATCTTATCTGAAGGTCTTATTTGAAGCAGGAGTCCAAAGCATTTGTCAGTTCTACAGATGCTCTAATGCATGATTAATCAGAGTTGGAAATGGACGGAGATGAAGGGATATCCCAGAGCTGAGAAACAATTTAATTATGCTGTCTGGAGCAATGAGAGTGGATTCTCCTTCCTATGCCTTTTAACACTTCTGTAAAAGGGGCAGGCAGTTGGGCATGAGTTAAAGAAATATGAATAGGAGTCAGAAATAAGGGAGGAAGGATGGCTGATGATATACCTTTAGTATGTGAAAACAATTAAGGAAGGTGTCTTGATATGCACTGTGCAATTTATTGCCAGGGAGTTCCCACAAGAGCTGAGCTAATAAATTCATGCCCTAATTAAGCCACAGCCCTTTTATCTTGTTTTTCATCCTAGACACAGAGAGAAATCTCTGGTGGACGATAACAAACATGATATTTGCATCCAATAGTTTGTAGATTCTAGTCCTTCTAATGCTATGGTTTGGTCAGTTTGTCCAAACATTTGTTTATGAACATTCTTTCTTCATATGCAATCTTACATTACCATTAAATTCAGCTAGTGATAATGATCCAGAAATTTTGCTAGAACTAAAACATAACTTCTATATCCTACCTTCTTTTTCTTTCTTTTTTTTTTTAATTTTTCTTTTATATTTTCTTTTTCTGAGTCAGCTCATCCCATTTTCTTTAGAATCACCTTACCGCCTATCCTCTTATTTTCTTCTCCCTCTATACTACCTTACCCAATTCTTGTCCCCTCTTTCTTATTCATCTTGAGTGGGTTTGTTATTATTACACTATATCAGTTATTGGCTTACCTCCAAAATGCATCA
>NW_009258952.1:690439-707387 GCF_000687185.1 Egretta garzetta
TCTTTCCCTGGAGAGTACATTCTGTAAGATTTTGAGGATTTTTGTCATGATTTAGATTTTCCCCAGTCAAAGTCCTTTCTTCACTACTGAGTTCAAATGAAAATTTAGCCCTGTACCTAGTGCTTAACAAAGATGGTGTAAAATGACTGTGATATTCCTTGATTATAACAAATCATAGAAATATGAAAAATTACAAAAATTGTAAAAATTACTTTTACTAATGTATTCAATGCTATCTCTGAACTATGCACACAAATGTAGAATTAGCTCATCACAATGAGCTTTTCTTTATTCAGTTTTCTCATATTATTTCCCAAAATCCTTTTCATCAATTCTGATGCAATAAAACCACTCACAGTTTTCTGACTCCTAGTTCCTTCTGCCATTTGTATTTGTTGCCTCCTATGATTACATTCCACTTTAATTTGTTCTGAATTGACGGAGTGATGACTTTCTATATGAACTGCTTAGTTAATTTATGAAGGGAGGAAATAGTATGGACCCATTATAAATCCTTAGGGCTCAGCCTTTTTCTGCAGTCTCCTGTCTGGGATCTGTGTTCATATTGCTATCAAGTAGCTCTAGGACAGCCTGTTACCTGGAAGATCCAGTTTAGAGTGGTATGATATAGACAAGTCAGGAAATGGCAGTCCATGTAGCATAAAGCAGTATTTTTAATGCATTATTGACTTCACAGCTCGACTTGTTATTGCCAGGACAGTAAATACTGAATAGAGCTGGAAGCTCAGTTTGTGAGTCGCTAGCTTTTGAAGACGAGTTCCGTTGGACACAAATACGCATGTATGGAACAGCATAAAAAGCAAACAGAGGTACCAGCAGGACAGGAGAACTAATACTCAGTTAAAAGTAGCATAGCTGACAGGCAAAACAGAGGGTCTTCAGGTGGGCAGATGAATAGGAAAGGGATCTGATAGTCATAAGCACATTAAAAGCATGAAGTACTTTTAAAGAAAAAGACGATCTATCTGACTTCTCTTATAACATAGATATTCAGAATAACAGTTTTACACTTGATGTTTGCAGGGGAGAATTTGACAGTTGTAGTTTGGTGCAAGAGGATCTTAATCCAGTAATCACAGTGAAAGCATAGAGGCTGTTCAAAGAATGCAATATTCAGTGTGAGTTAGGGTATCCACATCTGCCTCCAGTTATTCTCTTGCACTGATTTACCTTATTTTAACATGGAATAATTCCACTGAAGGATAGAAATACTGAGCTCTGCAAGAATAAAAAATGGAAGTTAATATTCCAACCTGTCAATAAAGAAAAATAGCAATTTATCTTTCATAATTTGTGCCAATCTTACCTTAGAAAGTAACGAAAATTAAAGCAACATAGACACAGTCCAGCTATATTCTGAAAAGGTTTTTACTTCAGCAGCCAAGGAGATTATGAGTTAGATGGTACAGAATGCTTTGAAGTTATTGTTGTTGTTGGGATTTGTATTTTTAATAACAGATTAAGTAGATAGTACCTTTTAAGAATCAAGGTGTGGTGGGATGCTGTGAACCAAAACATCATTCAGAAGGCACAAAGCTGCACTTGCAGTCTGATTTATGTTGGTCGATAGAAGATAACTACCTCATGTCTGCTTTTATAGGAAGCAATTGATATACTTGATGAATTTTACTAAAGCTTAAATTCCAACTTTGGACAATGGCACATTGTTCCTGTTCTATTACTTGCAGGGTAGCTGTAATATATTACTGCAGAATAGCATCCCTCTAGTGTCCATTCACCTGAATCATTTCAGTTCTCATCCATTATGCAACCGGAGAAATGAAACAAGCACCTTTATCTCTACACAGTCTGTAAATTATGAAACGTTGTACAGCCAGCCAATGTGAATGATTAACTGAGATCAAGAGATAGTTCACAAAAATGGCTCATTCTTCTCAATCAGAACCACAACTTGGTATACCAGATCAGAAAATAATGTCAAATGTGAGTATTCTTATTCTGATCCCCGGTAAGAGGTATTGTAATTTCTTGTGTAACAACTTGCCATTGCAAGATCATAAAAATAAAACTATTTTAAGGATATTATTGTCTATATAAAAGACACCTCCTTTATACAGAATCGTGTTCTTTTTTATTAGCAAATATAATGTGAATGAAAATCTATAATGATCTTTCACAAAGAAAGTACAACATTTTGTCAGTTTGAATCTCGTGGCAAACTTAGATCACATCATTCACTGAAATGATAAATATCTTGCTTGATCATTGATCTTGTTAATGTCTAGCTTAATCAAACTTATTCATTATCCTAGATTTGAAAATAATGAGGTATAAATCAAGAAACATTTAGCAGCTTTAAATGTTTTCCACTTTGCCTTTCACCTTTTGCAAGCCTGAAAAAAAGTGTATTTTTCACATGGTTCCTCCCTTATATCCGAAGTTATGTATAATCTATTTGTGAAGGTGTTATTTTCCACAATAAAGCAGAGCATTTTATTTCAAATTATTGACCACCATTGTCTGATCCATATTAGCACTGTTTTGGACTGAAATTATTGATAATTTATATTGGGTTTATTACAATTTCTCTTGCTAAGGTTGTGGTTTTTTTTTTAATCGTCTGCTACTTCTTGTGTAAACATGAGCTTTAACTTGTGAATATTTACTACAATCAATCTTAATTTTACTAATATAAATTGTGTCACTGAATTCAATAAAATTGCTCAGGTATGAGAAGTCACTCATTTTTTCAATTTTTGCTAATTCAAGACCTAAAAAAATAAGCATACAGGAGCTGTAGTGATCACTGCATGACATAATTTTGTGCAGCCCTTGACACTTAATTTTCTTGATCCCTGATTAGGTTCTGTTATCCCACTGGGCAACAAATTGTTTTAAAAATTCACGCAAAATTCAGTGTTTACAGTACCACATAGCCTATCCTTGATTATAAGGGTCTTCTAATAATTCAAGAAAATATGTAATTTATGTAAATCTATACATGAAGACTTTTCTTATCAAGGTAGTTCTATTTTGCTTTTAAGCTGAATTGCATTTCATCGCTTGTACATAAAACATCTCAAAGTGTGATGCCTTAACAAGTATGAACTTTTCTAGTCTGACTAATTTAAGTGTCTTTGAAGTCTGGTCTTATGCTTAAGAAAAATGATTCTCAGATTAGAAAATGTTTAAATGAAACCTCTTTTGAATACTCATCTTTGACTTTTCTAGCAATGGAATGACAATTTTTTTTTTTTTCCAAACCTCTGTAAGATTTCAAGGAAGTTGTAATGAATATCTTTGAATGGGGCTCAATGGTGAATTGGAAATGTTTTTTCTATAGTCATTCACATTAATTTTTAAGGGATTTAATTCCTGATTTTCTTGCCTGGTCACAGCTTTTAATGACTAAAGTAAAGAAAGTAATAATTGTTAACCACAGCAAGCCACACCGCTTTATCAAAAAATAGTTAATATTAATTTCTATCAGACTTTGAAAGACAGGAGGTAAAGGGCAAGAAATGGGTAAAACGATGCAATAGAAGACTGCAAGATGTATACATAGTAGAATAAATTAGAGCAAATCATATAAATTATGAGCAACAGATCAGGCAAGGCCATAAGTATTTTGTGCATGATCTCTCTTCGGCAATATAAATGAGTGGCACATTACATGGCTCATGATGCTTTACTATATTTACACCTTTTAGATTGTTTCCCTATTTGAAGTCAGCTTCAACAGGACTGCAAAGATTAAGTTTTGAAGGAAAAATAAACCTTTTACTGATTACTTTCCCATTCATAATACATTCTTGTCAAATATGTCCATATACCTAACAGTGTATGAGACAGTTGTTGGCTAGGCACAAATGTTCTAAGCACATGCTTTAATTTGTCATGCTCCCATATTACTTACAAGCTATTTCTATACGCATTTTTTCACGTGTACATATCACTGTGTTGCTCAAAAGTAGGTGGGGTTTTTTTAGTTCTCAGAAAAATACCAAACAAAAACCTTACCAAACCTGGAAAAAAGGAAGAGGAAAAAAAACAGTAACTTACTTCCTTATTGAAGAATGACATTACTAAAAAGTTTTTTTCTTGAGAAAAATTATTACTTTGAGATTCCTGAAACCTAGGAATATCTACTCATCTATCATTTGAAGGAGCCATTCTGTAGCATTTTTGTTTAAAATAACTCACACACATTATGCAGTAGCTATGCTCAGAAAGATGGCTTTATGGCCCATAGATATTTAGTAGCTCAACTGCAACTGATCTGTCTGATGAATAGGGCTTTTAACTACATTATGATTTTTGGAAGATTATAAGTGGAAGAAAACTAATTGAATTGGCTTTTGAATTGGCTGGAGGTTTGCCGATGTTTGACAGATAATGAAAACAATTTAAATCACCTTTAACAGGAGAATTTCTTTGACTCTGGGAATATCACCATGAATTCACATACTATTCCCTGGGGTGCCAGTGGAAACCATGCTTTTAATTGCTAGTGTTACATATATATGAATCATATTGTCAGCAGGATATGTAGCAACTGCACAGGGCCCGCATAGTACTGTAGAGGGAAGCTGTTAAATTGGGAGTGTCTTTATGCCAGACTAGAACAAATAGCTAGACTGTGGCAAAGAAAAAATCATTCATCATTCATCTTAACTAAAACAAAATCTTTTTCAGGTGCATTGCATAAAATTTGGTGCTCAGTAGGGCAATCAGCCCTTTAAATTTCTCGCTGTCTAAAATTCATTAATTTCTTGCCCAGAAATATGATCTCTAAGGTGAATTTCCTATTCTTCATGTTGGATAAGAATAAATCTTAATCAAAAGCCCAGCTTGAAACCATTCATTCCACTACTGAGTTTGGCAGAAGATAAGTCATTAAAACCAAGATTGACTAAATTGCTATTGCATCCATCTTTCTTTCTGGGGTTTTATGATGTTCTCATCATCATATATGAACCTTTATGTGTTTTACAAGTAAATACAATGGATTTATTTCATTCTCTCTTCCTCTCTCTTCCCCTCTCTTCCCCTCTCTCCCTCTCTCTCCCCCCTCCCTCTCTCCCCCCCCTTTTCTTTATTTCTTCCTTTCTGTGGCACTTCAGTTCACTTTTATTACATTTGTATCATCTTTTGTAATACTTCAGAAATAGTATTCATGCATTATAGCACCTATTTTGTTTTATGTATGTAAAACTGGTGGGCAGTCATGTAGATAACTATCACCCAGACACAAATTTAACTTGCACTTGTTGTAGTATTTAAGATAGACTTCTCTTACAAAGAAGCTACTACTCTGTAGTTTCAAAAAGATTTTAATCTACAGCACTGGATCTTCAAATGTGGTGAACTGTGGGAGCCCTTTCATAACACCCTTCCACTGTATTTTTCAAACATAGTCCATACAGCATAGGTAAAAAAAAGAAGGTGGTAGCTACTCATCAATAGTAGTCATTTTCTGTAAATGAAAGTAAGCAACTGTTTTTTGGTTTGGGATTGGATTTGTTTTGGAATTTATTTTTTTTTTTTGTAAAACAAGAAAACAGCTCATACCTACACCAAACAAACAAACCCAAACTTTGAAACATTCAAAAAATTTACTTTCATCACAATTTGATTGTATTTTAATTGGCAATATCGTTCTATCCTGTACATAATATGATGAGTAAATTTGATAAATCAAAAAACTATTTTAATCTAATTTTATTTTCAATTTTCCTTTTTCAGTCATCTAACAGTGTACTTTTATCTCTCTATACGCATAGCCACTTGAGGTTCCTGCATATAGTGTTCTGCTGAGTGCTTTTTTACAGGCGGGCTTCTCAAAAGCACTGTAGAAATGGAAGAAAAGCAAATGTTCAATCCTTTCCCTCACCAGTGACTTTGTGGGGTGTTCTCCATCTGGCATATTTGCACAATGTTCAGACATACTGCCCAATCTTTATCTATAAACAAATACAAATATAGATATAAGCACATCCTGTAACGATACTTCACTATGTAAACAGTGTTTATATACATCGCTACATATTTCTAACCCAGAAGTGAAACACCAGGTGAAAAGACACACACACATACACTTACACACCTGCACACACACTTACCAAAGTTCACTTGTGTCATACAGAGAAAGCCCTGGGCATCAACATGATGAATGCTATTCATGGCATGCGTCATAGGAAGGAAAATTATGCACCAACGAGATTCTCAAGTAAGAATGCCTTAGTAGAACATGTTCAAGGACGCTCTTAGCCATATTGAAATTTAACATGGAAAATAGGATTTTGCCATTATTAGTAAAAGCCCACACTCATTGTGTTGACATAACAAGTCTCAGTACTTGTCTAAACTTGTATTAGCTTGAGCTGATTTTAGCTGTAATAACAATTGCCTGGTGCTCAGATATTATTGCCTACATTTGTTTTCACTTTCATTTAACTAACTTAATAAAGTTTTGTGTTATAACATCTATTGTTAATTAATAGACAGTAATAACAAGTAGTTATTCTGTTTAGAGTGAGCTCTGATCCTGGAACTTAGTGTAGAAGACACCAAGCTTAGGCAGAAAATCACAGTGGTCACTTCAGGAGTGCATGTTTGTGAATCAGATTAAACTAGTTTTAATAATAAGAACAGTGAACCAGATACAATCTGGAAGTTAAAACCAGTCAAGACAATGAAGCAGACTGTCCTCATGAATCCAAGACTGAGAAAGAAGAAATCCCCACCATGAGCATCATACCCTCCCTGGTGAACACTTCAATATGCCAATGAGAGACTGCAACCCTGAAATCCTCCCATCCTTCTGCAAAAGGTTTTGTTGGCTGTAGGACCCAGAGAGACATTGAAAGGTTGAGCATTTCAACAGAGAAAAGGGGCAGATACTCAGAAGTTCATATAAAGCAATTTTTACTGTAATTAACAAGGCTATCTGTAACAATTAGACCACTTGGACTGTAAGTGTAGGCATTATAGTAACTTGACAATTATTAACTGTTTGTTGTATTTTGCTTGGGCTGCTAGAACATTAATTACTCTATGACAGATTATTGTCTCCTCATATAAAGTGTGTTCCCTTTTTGTCCTCATAAACATATTGAGTGTAATAAAAATGATTGAACAATGCAAACCTAATGAATCTGTTTTTTCTGGAAAAGTATTTTCCCATTTTTCTTTTCAGGAAATAAAGGGTACAGACAAGAACCATGTGGAATTCCCTATGCTTCTAATCTTTCAGAATAGGATGAGTCTAGCTGGGAGAAAAAGACTGTCATTTTGATAATGTTCATGGTTTATGAGACTTCTAATAAGAATGGCCATTATCAGTCATTTAAAAAATCTATAACTTAATTGTAACAAAAAATGGTTTTGGAGAAGTCTGTGCCCACTTTCTGTAGTGCATAGTCAGTAAAGTTGTCAGGCCAATGGAAGTAAAGCAGAAGGCAATGTTCAAAACAACTGATCCTGAAAATGTCAGTGAATATTGTCTGACTCTAAGCTAAGGGGTTTTCTCTGAATATTGGTACCTAGAATGTCCGTCTCTACTGCTATATATATTACCATGCTCCAACTCAAAACGGTAGACACAAAGACCAACAAGGAAAAATTAAGTAAGATCAAGAAGATCCTTTGCTCTATTTCATATTGACCTGAAAAAAACCAAAAAAAAAATGTGTATTCCCATACTAAAGATATATGAAGTCAACACATGTTGGTATCAATTTTTACTTTAGGCTCTTTGCTGCACCTGTGTCCTCTTCCAATCACAGCTTGAACCATGAATAGATATCTGGCAAAACACCACTGATTGTAGATCTGCAAAGAAACATCACACTTCAAATGTCATTTTGCCTTTTCAAAAGATAAGACACGCGATAGTCTAATTTACGGTCACTACAGCTACAGAATGTGAGAAGTCTCATTTAAAGTTAAATAAATAGGCCAGAGGGTGGTTGATAAGTTTTTCTCCTATATTTAAGAAGGTCTTGGCCTCCTGGCTAACTGTAGGTCGCTGGTAACAGCAGGACTCTTCCAGTAGGAAAAAAAATGCAAACTGAAACAAAATAAATATGGAAGCACTGTCCATATAAAGCTATGCTAGAATTACTCTGAGTTGGAGTTATAGTCCTGTGTCAAGGTCAGACCTATAGTCTGAAACTAAAACCAGGGAAGGACAGGCGTATCATCCAAACATCTTTATGTGAAGATAAGGGTTAATTAATTAATAACCATCTCTGATGACAGCATCACAAATAGGTTAAATACCAGCTTATTTGTAATCCTGTGTCCCTGCTGTGTTTTCATCAATTTTCTCCTCTGAACCAAAAGAATGGCAGTGTGGTACCTGTGGTCTTTCCATGCTCACCTTCAGATAACTTAGATGGTTTCAGAGTGGTGTTGCCAGCCATGCCTGCCAAAATGCACTGTAATGTACCAAGACTTCTTGATATTTCCATGTTACTGTGTTATTTGTTACATTCTTAGCAAAATACATAGGGGACTAGCAGAATATTCTGTTACCATTTTTTTTTTTTCCAGTCAATCCAGTACACAGCACACATAAATTCTGGTATATCAGCTCTCCTGTTTTCAACAGCCATAGACATTTCAACTGTTGGAGTACTGTATCTTAAATATTAGAAGATTTTCTGGAATTATATTTCTAGACATATGCTTGACAGCCAAAATTACTTTTGTAGACATTTATCACTTAGTTTCTGTTAAGGTTCATTTTAAGAAAAATCCAATTCCAGTGTAATGAGAACTTCAGGCACTCTACAAAGCTGTGAAGACTATCCAAAAGACGAGACACTGTTCCTTTTATGTCATACATGTAGGTATATAGTTTACTTATTAAGCTAAATATAAGAACAGTTAAGGATTTTTTAGTCTTTAAGGTGTAAAAATTGGCTAGGGGAGGTAGGGAGAGGAGGGGAAATTGCAATATGAGTGAGGAAAGCTTTCTCCATTATTGATTGTTCCAATATTGAAAAAGAAGTAGCTTCACAGTTTTTAATCTCAGAAGAATGGTTGAATGAAACATGGTTTTCATTACAAAATGGAAAATATTTGGCTCAGAAATATATTTTACATTGTGTTTAAAATTGCAGTATTTCAGCACTTCTATTAAACCAGTTTCTGTGTTCTCTGTTTTAAATCCTTTTGCCATACTCTCACAAATTACCTACGGATCTTCCTGTTTTATATTTCTGTAGGTCATTCTGTAATGTATACAGTCACCCTTGAGAAATACCTTTTTGGATATTCTGGAAAAGACTTCTCTCTTCAAAAACTTTTTAAAGTATTTAGTTAAGGAGAGCAACTTAACACAAAATAAACTGAAGGCACTTGACAATTATGTAGACCTGAAGCTGTGCCTCCTAACATCTTGTATGAATGTAAGGTGGATGAACAACTAAAACCATAATAGCAGGACATGTGTATTTGTAATGAGAAAATGGAAAAGGGACTGTACCAAATTATTGGAGCTTCATTCATGAAGTGAAAGATTCCCTTTCTTCCTTTCTGTATTGCATTGTCTTGGCCCAGCAATCAAGACTACATGCATATTATTATATCCTTTTCTTTTTTGGCCAAATATTCAATGTTGTATGTGGTATCTAGTTATCACCCACCTTGGTTATTGTTAAATCCTCCTCTTCTGGTCTTTTTTATGTTCACACTGTCTTTTAAATTCCTCAAATTCCAAAATCATAGAAATAAAATTTCCAACTTGTTTCTTAGAAGGCATTTCTCAGCCTTTTAGCTGATATATTTTTTCCAAAAGAATTTATTTGGGTTTGTACTTTTTCTCAATGTCCCTATACAGACATGACCAGAAAAAGAACGATTTCATTTTTGAAAAATATTGATCTTGAGATACATTATGCCAATGCAAAAAAAAATAAAAAAAAAAAATAAAAAAATTTGCAAAATTACAGATGCTCCATGACAAAATATAAAAGAGGATTAGAGAAAAATAACCTACAACTCATTTTCAAAATGACAGCCCCAGGGATGAATCTAAGAGAGATTTAAACACGCATTTCCCATGTGCCAAATTCCTCAACTCCTGTCTGATCTGGGGATTATCATTGTTTACTTTCTTCTTCATCTTTAAAAACAAACAAACAAACCCTCTGATACAGGGCTTTCATTCCAACAAATTATTTTTTAAGGCCAAATCCAAAATCAAGTGAGTGAATAAGAAGTTTCCAGAAGGGTTAATAGGAAGACTTCAGGTGACTTTAATGGGATTTGACTTGGGTTCTTAGGATAGAAGACAGTCTGCTGGTATATATTTTCCAACTGCACTTGGTATAACAGAACTCTTATCCTGACTGAGAATGCTGCATGCTCCAGCAATGTAAGAAGTGAGTAGTAGTAACAATGCAACCATAGGCAGGATACACAAAAGAAGTTTAAGCATGAAAACTAGGTGTAAAGACACCAGAACTGAAAGATTTCTGTGATGTCAGCTACCAAAAAGCTTCGCGAGAAGTTAAGATTTTGTTGAAATGCCAATCTTAATTATGTTAGTAAGAGTATGCAAAGGAAATCTGATTGTTTTCCATATGATTGGTTCCAAGTTCCATGCTTCAGCCTGAATGTTTTTGGTCTATTCTCTACTCTCAGCCAGTTATTGTTATAAGCTTAGTTACAAGAAACTCAAATCCAAACTATTTTTAATAATATTAAGAAAAAACATGACCCCAAGTTTGGCAAAGTTGCCTAGAGCTAAGCATATATAAAAACCTTGGTAGAACACAAAGGCTAAGCACAATCTGGGTTTTGGTGTAAAGCAAACTGTTTCCTAAATAAATCAAATATGTAGCATGTGTACTCCTCATTCTAAGGAAGCCAAATATAGGACTGTTCTCCTTTTGTTATAAACATATTGCCTCCAAAGTTATTCTGGTTCTTTAGTTAGTTATTCTAGCTATCAAGTTTTAGTGTCAAAAGAAGCATATATGTTGCTGACTCTCAGGAGGACATTGGAGAATTCCCTGTTAAGTCACAGATATTTCTAAAATTTGACCTAAATATTGTTGGCAGATTACTTTTGAGATTAGTCTATTACTTTCATGCTGGCAGACATTTCATCTTTCCTCTTTGTTTTATCTGTCCATTTTCTGGGATGCTGGATTTTTTTTTTCATATTCTGTTTGTGTGACATCCACCACCCGAGACCTCACCATAGACCCATTAAATTACAGAAACGTTGTTAGGAAGGTACCTTTGAACTTTCCATAGTCTAACCTACCTCTCAAAGTCAAGCTATCACTAACATGACCTCAGGTTAGCCATGACTTTCTCTATCTGACTTATAAAAACCTTTGGGGATGTAGATTCCACAGTTCCCCTGGCTATCTTGGGCTAGTACTGCACTAATCTCCTACTTAGGGTAAGAAGCTCATAGTTATCCTACCCCAGCCTTCTCCATGGATGTGATACCCAAGTTCCATAATAATACAAACAGCTGAATACATACTTAAGTAATACCAAAGTAATTTTAGAGAAAATGAAGATAGGACTTTCCTTCACACATCTATGACACTAACATTCTGGATTTATACATGGAGTATTATAAGTAGGCATATAGTGTGACCTAGAAGGATGACACTTCCTGTTAAGGTTTTCTATTATGGGAAGTATCTAGCATGCATAGCACACACTACATGACCACAGGACATCAAGGCTTCTTCACTCTTATTTGGGATAAGTTTATTTAAGAGTCTCACGAATTTGTGGTTGTTAACTGATGGGTAATAATCTACCATGTTACTGGCATACAAGACTTAAATACTTCTCTGTCTATATAAACACAGTTGAATTCTATGCAACAGCAAGTACAAAAAGCAGCAAAGAAATGACAGCAGTCCACTATGAACTAATGCTTATATTACTTTGTTGTTTTATGTGAATAAGCTTTAAGACTTGGTGTCTGTTTAAACTTTGGTGGTATGGAAATGATGAAGTGACAGAAGAATCACTTCAACAGCTTTTTAAGGGGTGCACTGATTTGTATAAGGTAGGTTTACTCATTACATTCTGATATTTACTTCATCATAATACATTTTTAAAGGTCTTATAAGGCATTTTATAGTCTTACTGACTTTGTGATTGTCATGGTTTAACCCCAGCTGGCAACTAAGCACCACACAGCTGCTCGCTCACTCCTCCCACAACGGGATGGGGAAGAGAATCGGCAGAGTAAAAGTGAGAAAACTTGTGGGCTGAGATAAAGACAGTTTAATAGGGAAAGCAAAAGCCACACATGCAAGCAAAGCAATGCAAGGAATTCATTCACCGCTTCCCATAGGCAGGCAGGTGTTCAGCCATCTCCAGGAAAGCAGAGCTCCATCACACGTAACAGTTACTTGGGAAGACAAACACCATCACTCCGAATGTCCCCACCTTCCTTCTTCTTCCCTCAGTTTATATACTGAGCATGACGTCATATGATATGGAATAGCCCTTTGGTCAGTTGGGGTCAGCTGTCCCGGCTGTGTCCCCTCCCAGCTTCCCATGCACCTGGCAGAGCTGAGAGCTGAGAAGTCCTTGGCCAGTCTAAGAACTACCCAGCAACAACTAAAATATCAGTGTGTTATCAACATTCCTCTAGTACTAAATCCAAAACACAGCACTACACCAGCTACTAGGAAGACAATTAACTCTATCCCAGCCGAAACCAGGACAGTGATTTGTTATAACAAAAAAACAGGGCACCTAGAAGGCCTAAGGGATCTTATCACTATGCCCCTTCATAAAAGGTATTCTATGCCTAATGCTAGGGACCAGAACACATTTCTTTTGCCCTAACTTTAGTTAGATTTCTTTGGAAAATTGTACCAGGTTGCTGAGTAACATTGAAATGGAGTGCTTTAACATGTTATAGTTACTCTCAGCTCCACTCCTTGCACAGGCTCAGGGTAAATTAACAATAAAACAGAGCTTATGTATGCAACCCACATATACACAGTATAGTTAAAAAGATGATAATGTCAGATTTAGAGAAAGAGAAAAAGAAAAAGAAAACCACCTTTGATAACTGACAAGTTGCATTTCTCAGATTGGCTTGTTATCACACTACCATGCATGACTGAAGCATGAGAGGATGCTTATTAAGCAAAGTAACCATGAGATGTTTCACCTCCCAGTGGGGTATCCACTTCTTGTGTCAGCCCTACAATGTGAGTTTGCCTTTTTAGAAGACATTGGAATTTTTGAGGCATCCGCAACTTCCCCACCCAAACCTTTTGGTCTGTCTGTCACATTCAGAGAGAAACCTTATTGGCAAGGGAGGTCTTCTAAGATAGCATAACAGGATGTTTGGAATACAATAGAATAGATTATTTCAGTTGGAAGGGACCTACAATGATCATCTAGTCCAATGGTTTGACCAATTCAGTGCTGAACGAGTTAAAGCATATTGTTAAGGGTATTGTCTAAATTCCTCTTAAAGACTGACAGGTTTGGGGCATCAACCACCTCTCTAGGAAGCCTGTTCCAGTGTTTGAGCACCCTCTCATGATCTCACTATTTTCCAAAAGACTTACTTCCTAACTTTGTCTAACTTCTAGAAATTTTGCTACTTAGGTTTGGTTAGACAAAATCAATTATTTTATTTAAATCAAAATAAATTAATTTATTTGACCTGCTTTGGAAAATTCTTTTGAAAAAGTGGGCAGAGGGTTGGTTTGATTTATTTGCTCTTGGAGCACGACCACAACAGTAACAAAGACAGAGAATCACACCATGGTTTCACATTAAACCCTTTATTGGAAATATGGGAATAAGTCCTGTTTGAAAAAAAATGTTATGACTCCTTTAATATAGGTGGTAGGCACATGAGACTTAACAGGTTTTGTGACTCAAAAATACTGTTACAGGAAGAAGATAACAATTGTCAAAGAAAATATGTAAACGTGGAGAAATTTACAGAAGGGGGAAAAAAGCAAGTTAATGAGGAAATTGCAATCAGTCTTCTCATCATCAGCCAGAAATAATTACCACAGCATGCTACCATTCAGCTGTTGATTAAAGGTATTTGCTTAATATATTTGAAATAATTATGCTTGTTCATAGGGCTCTGTCAGCACTTCTGTTAGGAACTGTGTCCCTCTGGGTTTTGTACCTTTAAAATTTGTTCAGGATGCATACAAAATTTCATAAGTTTGAATTATAACACTTTTAGTCAGATTTGATGAAAGTCATGTAGGGATGTACTGTGGTATGCTTAAAAACCCAAAGCTCTTCTCTTGCATCTTTTGCACATTCTTAGTCCCCAGTGAAGCAAAAAGAAATTACAGAAGCGCAAGAGAATGCAAAAGTGCTCAGAAAAGACACCAGGGATTTATATATATATAGTATATAAAATATCTAAGGGCCTCTGCATACAATTATCATTTATGAATTAATGATTATGAATTAATTTTCTATTGTGCTTGAAGATGTTAGTTTTTGATTTATAAAATCTAAATTATAGTATTGGCACCAGCTTTTTGCACAGAAGTATGATTAACTTCCCTATGCAAAGTTGCATTCTTCATGAGGAGACTTAAAATCAGCTAGGACTTACTTTAATTCCCAGTGCTGACATTTGTTAATATTCCATTTCATGCTGCAAAGGCTATTAAGATCTTCCTGGATTGTTTCAGAAGGGCTAGACAGTTTTTTAATTTAGTTTGTGGTTGTACTAATGACTTGCTGAACACATAACTCTGTCTACCAAAAAACTGTTTTGTACCTGCAGTTGGGAGATTTTCATAGAATAGAATCATAGAATCGTTTAGGTTGGAGAAGTCCTTTAAGATTATCAAGTCCAACCGTTAACCTAACACTGCCATTCCACCACTAAACCATGTCCCTAAGCACCATGTCTACTTGTCTTTTAAACAATTCCGGGGATGGGGACTCAACCACTTCCCTGGGCATTTTATATGAATAGATAATGTGTTAGAATTCCAAAACACTGAGTAGAAGTAATGAATAAGATTTTCATTTTCTTGCTAAGATATTGGAAAGAAAAACAAACAAGCAATCAAACAAACAAAAAAACCACTTAAAGCTTAGCCCTCCATTATTCTTCATAATGCCTCTAATTGTTAATGGGACCATTAATTTTCTTCCATTACTGTTGATATTGACATTGTATGCTCAATGTTACAGTAACATTGTGCAATAGAAATGCATGTTCAGAAATCTGAATTCAGCCTTGGTGTCATATATTTATCATATTACATTGTAGGAAACATATAATGATGATTTTGCAGCCATATTCTGGCTGCAGTGCAACAGATATGGACATTTTAGCTGCCTCTTGTCTAGAAGAACTACAGGCAAACTATCTCTGTATAGCTTCAGGACTATGTAACAGCTATAGCTGTAACAGCTATATATCACATGGGGTGAGAATTTAAATATATCCTGGTATCAGTTGAATCAACTATCCTGCCATCATAGCTCAAGTTCTTTGGACATGTTTTTGCTTAGTCACCTACTACTTAGCATCTACAACTTGTTCTTAGGATCTACCGACATCCTTGTCTACATCCTTTGTAAGCCTCTAACCACTCAAGTGATGCATTAACCTCTTATAACAAATATGGCATTACCTGAATTATTTTATTTTACAGGCTATTTTACAGTTTATAATTCAGATCAAGCTGAAGTTTGGACACTTGAACACATGGCCACAAAACAGACATCTTCCTTCCTGATTTCTGAGACACTATTTGAGTACCAACTCAATGGAAAATAAGATCTATATCTATTCCATTCCAAATGTACATAGCTCTTTCAGGGATCTGAACCCCAGTTTCCCACATTTTGGATTAAAGTCCTAAATATTCCGTTTTTTGGCAATTGGTCCTGACTAGACTACTTAAATAATTAAGTATTAATTGAGCTGTTAAAAAGGCAGACTAATAATCCAGAAAGGTAGGAAAGAGCAAATTGACATGAAGGCCTTCTACTGTGTGACATCTGTGTGATAACATATACAAAGTGTGCTAGCCAACAGCCTATTTCCCGTTCCCAGGAGCAGGCTGCTTTACTTACTTCTAGGCATGTGTTTATAGCTCAGTAGAAGAAGTGTGTCTTTCTGGACAGAAAAGATAGCAACTGACGGGACAGCAATGGGAAAATTATTCATCCACCTTTTTTAGCCTTTTAGTCCTGTCTAGGCCCCCTGGTTTTCTCCTGAGCGGAGTTTCGAATATAAGGTCTTAGTGGCTTAACTCATTTCACTTTATAAGCGCCCTTAGCCCCTAGCTCAGGACTAAGCAGGAAAATGTTGGATATTCAGTATCTGAGCATTTTTGATGGCCTGTTCCTCTGTGTGTCTTCTAGATCCAACTTCGTTCTGCCAGGCCCTGATGATATGCCACGGAACAGAGTGTTATTTTCCTTCTTTTCCTGCACAAAGATGGTGCCTGAGAAGGATTTTGAAGGGTGTCTGAGGATTTTGTCCTTTAGAACCATTACACTTCTCACTCATCTCTGGGGTAATTCCACTAAAATTACTGATCCTGCAGTGAGAATACTGCTTACATATTTTTGCCTTATGAGTTCAATGTTTAAAATGTCAAAGTTATTCAGCTGGCCTAATATTGAACAAGTTTTGCCCTGCTGGCAAATCTATCCTTCATTCATATAGTATTATACCATGAGCAATATAGTCCCAGATGTATATTCAGCCAGTCAATAATAAGGTATAATAATCCTAATGATTTTAAGCCACCTTGCAGACAAAGGTTCCAACGTGCTATGAAAAATGCAACAGATGGGTTGAAAGTAAATATGTGCCATAAAAACAAAAAAACAACAAACCAACAGATATGTGGTTATACGAAAATCACATTTTTCTTTACAATGCCATAGCTTTAACACAAAATATATTTCAGATCAATAGCAGAAAACTATGTCCAATTTCCTGATCTGTTCC
>NW_009258952.1:707402-795336 GCF_000687185.1 Egretta garzetta
CTGAATGTGTGTGCAGATGCTTTAGAGGTAACAGAGTATAAGAAAGTGAAAATTCAATTTGTAAAGAGAAAAGTAATTACGTGAGTTAATAATTTTAAACTAGGAATGTAGACATCACTGTTTGTCACAAAATATCTCTAACAACATTTACCCTTCCCCATAATCTACAATTATTGACCAGAATGTGCCAGAAAAACTAAGGAAAGTATTTAGAACCACAATCAGAACAATCATTTCTGACTGTTATTGGCTCTCTTTTTCCCTGAAAATGCAAAAAGTATGAAAGTTTTCTGTCACATGATGTTCGCTGTTAACATTCTATTAACATTAGTTGTATAATAAACATACCTTTTTTTCATGAATAGTCCAACTTCTTGTTTATAAATCATGTCCACATGTTTAAAATCCACATTTCCAAACTTCAAAGCAAAATGGCCCTGCCATCCCTCTTAATATTTCTTTTGACTGGCATCCACAGGTTGCAAAGGTCTATGCAGACACCTGCCCAGCTACAATTGTGATCATCTTGAATTAGGTAAAATAAAGTTGCCTTTATTTTCTGATTTTTTTTTTTTTTTTTTTTGTCCTCATGTTGATGCAAATGAAATTACATCGGTGTTACTGAAGTCTTGTGAAATGCCTTGTGAAGTTTCGGAAGACCATTTTTACTTCTCTTTAACATACTCAAGTGGACAGATTACAAATATTCATAAAGTGGTTTAGCCCAACATCCTCATTTTAGGATAGGATTTAAGAGTTGTATTTAAATTTAACAGGAATAAATGCTGAATTGCTCTAAGTCAGGAGAATCTTCTCTGATATTGCACAGACATGATCATAATGTTATTCTAAAATGCTTTAGCGCCTTCCCTTGGCCCTAGATAAACTCTCCCCTCCTCCAAAGCCAAAGCAAAGGAAGAGGCTGAACTTTTTTCATCAAGCTGCCTACTGTATCCATATCTGCAGTATTTCATACCTATGTAACAAACCTTCTGTGTGCTAATCACATGGCAGTATGTTCCCAGAGAATCATTTTGCAGCCTTTGAAGGCTCTCACATGTGATGACTAAAATTATAATTGTCTTATTTAAATGGGACTTAAGTCCTGACATTCATGAGGCTCTGAGGATATACTACACTGCTTATTCTTATGCAAAAATTCTTCTCGTTCTCACTCATTCTTGACCCTTTTTTTTTCCATATCAGGCTGTCTATGTCTATTTCTAACTTGCTATAACTAACTTCCCAT
The DNA here is from genome assembly GCF_000687185.1 of Egretta garzetta. Taxonomy (NCBI): domain Eukaryota; kingdom Metazoa; phylum Chordata; class Aves; order Pelecaniformes; family Ardeidae; genus Egretta; species Egretta garzetta. The sequence goes on from NW_009258952.1 coordinate 708,652, forward strand.
AAGAGATGTGCCTCTTCTGCTTGTTGATGATTTCTTGTGGAGTCCATTCAGGTAGCTTATATAATGTTACTGATAAAAAAATATGTATTTCTTTTTAAGAATCTATAAGATTGCAATCTTTCTTAAGGTGGATGACTCCAATTTCACTGTTGCTTGAACTATGAGGTTAATTATATAAGGCAATATGATGATAAATCCTTTGGTCTTCATTCTTTTATTCATGTAGTCTCGTAGGGATTCTTGCTACATTACAGCTATTCATGTCTTTTCACCTAATTATATAAGGCAATATGATGATAAATCTTTTGGTCTTCATTCTTTTATTCATGTAGTCTCATAGGGATTCCTTAGTAATCTTGCTACATTACAGCTATTCATGTCTTTTCACACCTAGATGATGTTGGGGAATTTTCATTTCATTCATTCAGTCTTGTCCATATATATATCACATATGAACGTGCAAAATTAGATTAATTATAAGTCAAAAAAGAACACATATTAAAATATACCATAATGTTTTCATTTCACTCTGGTTCATCTATACTACATCATAACTTAGAGAGTCAAGCTATCACATTTGCCAGTAGCTCAGCATAAGTTTCTCAGATAAGAGAAAAAAAGCATGTATTTGACTTCTGTCAAACTGTTCATGTTTATATGAGAAGTATGATTACAGAGCTAGTCAATCGTCAGTAAAACTTTTCCATTCCTATTTACATTAAAATGTCAACTCCCATCTTTAGAAGGTCCATTAGAGAGGAGCTTTGTTATAGACAGACTGGTCACTTTTCTGATACTACTACATCATATATGTCAGTTTAAACAGATATCTTGCAGACTCCAAGCCTAAGTTTTAAGGTAACAAGGATTTCCATAGTGTAAGTGATGATTTGTCATTTTTTATTGTTGATATTGTATGTCACTGTCACACCTGTCTCAAACTTTAAGCTGATTGCAGATATTTCACCTGAAATGAAGATAGGAAATGGAGAATAAGCTCACTGCCAAACATGTACAGGGCAAGCTACAGTCTGCTGATCATCCTTTCAATACATTCAAAATAAATTCTGGAAATATAGAATTAGGAAATATCTGCATATCTTAGCCTTTGCTCATCCACAGTACTAGAAACAGAGTAGACATCCAAATACCTTTAAATGTATATAATCCATGATTTGCTGTTTCAGCTTTATTCTCTCTTTTTTCCAAAAGAAAAACATTTCAGTAGTGGATGAACCTAGGGGTGTCTGTCACAAAACCCAAATGCTTTATGTGCTTAAAGATATGCAGCCAACTAAGTTTTCACCAACAGAGAAAGGCAATCGAACATGTTGTTGAATGTGCCCATGTTGATGTTGCTGTGAAGGACAGCTTCTCTTGCAACCTTCGTACAGCTATTTCTAGCTGCCCCACTTAAGTTTGCTGTGTGGTCCACACTGCTATGCATACAAAGATTATGCCTTTATATATTAATAAATTCACCTGCATTTGCTTTGTCAAACATGTTCTGTCTTTAATGTTCAAGCAGTCCTGAGAACAGAAACTAGATTGAAGGACTCCTTGCTGCAGGAAAGCTGGGGAATGATCCCTCTTCCCTCACACCCTCTCAATGTCAGGAATGCAGAGTTCTCTGTTTCAGAGTGACAAAGCTTAAAGGAAGGTTCAGTCAACCCTACATCTCACTGTAAAGGGCACATTTCTCAGAAGGACAGTCAGAAGTCTAGCATCCTTCATTTATTTGACAAATTTTTGGTTACTGTGTTATTTGAAAAAAGGTGCATAGCAGCATCACAACACACTGAGAGAAGCGGCTGGCTGGTCTAACCTCTCCTATCATAAGAGGTGATTTAGAAGAGTTTGAGTTCCATCTGTGAGAAACAGTTTCAGACTTAGCCTATCTTTGCTATTTTGAATATATTGGCTTAGACTTTCCAGATCTCAGCACACTGAATGTGGTGAATTTTAGTCATGAGTGCCTCAGGATCCCTATGAATTGTATAGGAAGTGTATAGGTTTAAGATGCAAGATTTACACCATAGATAGAGAAACCATATGCAACTTTTTCTGATATGAAATAGTAAATATACTTGTAACTTCTAATTTTGTAGCATTGTTGTTTATGTGGAAATTGTCGAGATTACAAAAAAATCTCACATACAAGCGAGTTCTTGTGTTACTTATCTTCCTGCATGTTTTATTAATAACAATCACAACTCTGTAAAAGTTACTAGCAAAGTATTAGTATTTTATGTTGTACAGAAGGATAGTACATTTTTATGTAGTTTCCATAACAACCAGACTATAAGGTAATCTTAAATAATTTGCATTTTACTGCAGTGTACATTATGGATGCCTAATATTGTGTCAAAGAATAGATTCAAGAGGAGTACTTTATATTTTATTATTTTACCTACTAAGTGAACTGCACAGTCATAAAGAGACGTTATTTCTATTAAATGGCAGGTCTGAGAAATAAATAACTGTCTATTTACTTAAGCAGGCATCTAAGTTGCTTTCAGGAAATATAAGCATCTAAGTATCTGCCATCAGGTGCGCTCAGACTGCCACCATGTTGGCAGAGCAGAGCATCATGGACATGCCACAAGCAAATTTTAAATTGTAACTTGGGTTTGTCTAGTGCTTTGGAATTTATTGTGTAGAAATCTCTTAATCATTTTGCTTCTGTATGCTTTTTAAACAACTTTTTGAAAAACTGTCACATAGTACTTATTGGATACTTGAATATGTATAACTTGCATTTATTTGATAGAAAAAGGCTTGTGTCTTGATTTCAGCTGAAATCAGTTATCTGTGACCATCTATTCACTATCTGGTTATCTTTTATTAAAGTATCTCATTTTTTCTACAACGGAGAAACATTCTTTCTAGTTTTGTTTTGGGCTTTTTTATGAATTGCTGTATCTCTTAAATCTGTGTCTATTTTTTTTTAATCCACATTATTTTCTCCTTTCTATTATATTCTTACAACTGAGTTGGTTTTTGAACCTCTATAAATGCCTTTTATTGTCTGAACTGAAGAGAAATCTTTCTCTGTGCTACAATAAAATTTTTAAAAAAAATTACCAACATTAAGAAATGTTTTGCAAGGTACTTTAGTCATATTTATGAATGCAAAGACTGTAATTGTACTACCTTCAGTCTGACACCTTCCCTCACACTCTCTATAACGGGCTTCCAACAATAAGATTTACCATGAGGCCAGCTGTGGAGCTATTGTTAACTGTACCAGCACGACTTTGGTTTGACTTTACTATCCTTACTCTAGCAGGCACATGTCATTACTGAAGACTTTTATAACTGTCAAAATTGTCACTCCACCTTTTTAGCCTGATGTAAAATAAAAGTTACAGTTATGCATAGTTGTCACTATGCTAGAGCTGATAAAGTTGTAACTCTTGCTACTGATCAATACTAATTTTTTTTTACATATGTGAAAATTAATGCTATGTTAGACCTTCTTAGTGTGCTGGCTCCAGACTTTCCTGGACGCACAATGTAATTCATAGAAAAGGCAGATGAATTACAAGTTCAGACTGGGTGAGGCACCGTGTCTCAAAGTGATTGTTCCTAGAATGGGAGGCAGTTCCAAAATATCTCTTCATCGTGGTTTTCTTAGTATGATGCAAAAGAAAAAACTTAAAACTTAAACTTCCCTTTTCTCATGTTACCAAAAAAAATAATCATTTGCGGAGGGGCAAATGAAAATACGATGACATATTTAAGATAGTAACTTTATTTTTGAAGTAATATCTCTATAATTGCTCTGTAATGACCATGAGGAAAGAGTTAAAAACAGAAACAGGAAAGCGAATACCTGTTTCTAAATGGTACTTTCTCTCCACATCACAGGCAACTGCCATGACATTAAAGAAAGTAATGAGTTAATAAAGACCGTTCCATTTATTTAGCATCTTCTTCACTGGCTTTCAGAGCATTTCACAAAACCAAGCTGACTCTCCAGTCTGCCACCTTTGGGTTTGATGCTGACTTTTACATACATTAGTAACAGGCCCACCTTACAGTGATTGGCAATCTCCACACTGGTAGTTGTTGTATGAGATAGAAAGTACATTTGTTTATTTAAGTATTTATGGTGAAAAGTAATTTTAATAGGAGATTTCCATACAAATAAGAAAAAGATCAAATACTGGGGACTGCATTAGCATCAATAGTTCACATTATCCAAACATGAAGCAGCCCTGTGCTAGAGGAACCCAGCTGGTAGACTATAATGCAAAGCTATGACAAGCACTGGCAGTTACCTGGACAGTTCTTCCTCTGGGGCTGTGTCAGCCATGCTGGGAAGGGAATCTACATACAGTGCGAGTGTGGGTAACATTAGAATCATAGAATCATAGAATTGTTAAGGTTGGACAAGACTTCTAAGACCATCAAGTCCAACTGTTAACTCAACACCACCATGCCTACTAAACCATGTCCTGAAGTGCCACATCTACAAATTTTTTGAGCACCTCCAGGGATGGTGACTCCACCACCTCTCTGGGAAGCCTGTTCCAATACTTGGCCACTCTTTCAGTAAAGAAATTTATCCTAATATCCAATCTAAACCTCTTCTAGTGCAACTTCAGGCCATTTCCTCTCACCCTATCACTTGTTACCTGGGAGAAGAGACCAGCACCCACCTCACTGCAACCTCCTTTTAGGTAATTGTAAAGAACGATACGGTCTCCCCTCAGCCTTCTTTTCTCCAGGTGAAACAACCCCAGTTCCCTCAGCTGCTCCTCATAAGACTTGTGCTCTTCACCCTTCACAAGCTTCATTGCTCTTCTCTGGACATGCTCCAGCAAGTTAATGTCCTTCTTGAACTGAGGGACACAAAACTGAACACAGTGTTTGAGGTGCGGCCTCACCAGTGCCGAGTATAGGGGAAGGATGACTTCCCTGTTTCTGCTAGCCATACTATTGCTGACACAAGCCAGGATGCTGTTGGCCTTCTTGGCCACCTGCGCACACTGCTGCTGTCAACCAACACTCCCAGGTACTCCTCCACCGGGCAGCTTTCCAGCCACTCTTCCCCAAGCCTGTAGTGTTGCATGGGGATGTTTGACCAAAGTGCAGGACCCGGCACTTGGCCTTGTTAAACCTCATACATTTGGCAACAGCCAATTGATCTAGGCTGTTCAGATTCCCCTGTAGAGCCTCCCTACCCTTGAGCAGATCAACACTCCCACAAAATTTGGTGTCATCTGCAAACTCACTTAGGGTGCACTGAATCCCCTCATTCAGATCATTGATAAAGATATTAAACAAGGTTAATCCCAGAACTGAGCCCTGGGGAACACCGCTTGTGACCAGCTGCCAACTGGATTTAACTCCATTCACCACAAGTCTTTGGGTACAGCCATCCAGCCAATTTTTTACCCAGCAAAGAATATGCCTGTTTAAGCCTTGAGCTGCCAGCTTCCCTAGTAGAATGCTGTGGGAAATGTTGTCAAAGGCTTTACTAAAGTCCAGGTAGACAACATCCACATCCTTTCCCTTGTACGCTAAGCTGGTCACCTGGTCATAGAAGGAGATCAGGTTGGTCAAGCAGGACCTGCCTTTCATGAAACCATGCTGGCTGGGCCTGATTCCCTAGTTGTCTTGCACATGGCTGGTTAACACATCAAGATGAACCACTCCATAACCTTCCCCAGTATCGAGGTTCAGACTGACAGGTCTGTAGTTCCCTGGACCTTCCTTCCAGTCCTTCTTGTAGATGGGCATACATTGGCAAGCCTCCAGTTATCTGGGACCTTTCCTGTTAACCAGGACTGCTAATAAATGATGGAGAGTGGCTTGGCAAGCTTCTGTTCCAGCTTCCTCAGTACTCTCAGGTGGATCCCTTCCAGCCTCATAGACTTGTGGGTGTCCAGGTGGCGCAGCAGGTCATTAAGTCCTTCCTCCTGGATTATCGGGGGGTTATTTCAGTCTCCACCCCTGTCTTCCAGCTTGGAGGGCTGAGTACCCTGGGGATAACTGGTCTGACTGTTAAAGACTGAGGCAAAGAAGGCATTAAGTACCACAGCCTTTTCCTCATTCTTGGTGGCAATGTTCCCCGCCGCATCCAGTAAAGGATGGAGATTCTCCTTGGCTCTCTTTTTGTTGTTAATGTATTTGCAAAAACATTTTTTTGTTATCTCTTACAACAGTGGTCAATTTGAGTTCTAGCTGGGCTTTTGCCTTTCTGATTTTCTCTCTGCATTAGACTACACTGTGGCTGCTCTGCGCCTTGTTCAAGCATCTGAATTTTAAGAGTTTAAAAACTAACAAATACAACTGAAATGCCTACTCCTGCCTTGCTTTTCATCTAATCAGAATGTTAATTTTAGAAGACTGGCTTATGTTTGTTATCAGCTTGAGAAAAATGCTGCCTTCATGTGTAGAAAACTATGTTTATGGTGTAGATGAGTGCTATCCCTGGAGCAAGCATTATCTTCATGATAATAACATCAGTAAACAATGCTAAAGAGGAAAAAGGAACCTGCAGCTGTAGGGTGGAGAACTTGAGAGAAAGCAAGTGGTGGGTGAGCGCCTGCTGCTGCTGCTGCTCTCATTCGTGACTCTGATATTAAGAAGTAGATCAGAACCATGAATATTTAATACATCAAATTAACCTAATCTCAAAGTGCAATCATTTAGATTTATTTCAATTCATGGCAATAAGAGAAATAGCGTTATCATGGAATACACCATTAAAATGAACGAAGACCAAAACACTACAGGAGCACTATGAGGTGTATGAGAGGATGTATAGAATTTTCTTTCCAGTTTTCATCATAACAAGCAACTCAACTTTAGATGCACTGCATTCGTTACATGAAAAACAAAGACAAAAGTCTTCGACCGTAGCCTGTTAGCATGGAGGCTCAACAATGTAGCCCTCGTTCATATGAATATTCTCTACTCAAAAGTCCTCTTACAGAAATCAGTTTACTAAAGGGAGAGGTTTTATAACTCCTTGGGAACAGTCACACTGCATCAGTGAGTCCGCCCATAGTACAAAACAGCGAGGGACAGGCCACCAACACATCGCCCTATATGTCCAAGTACAACTCACATGAGTAAGGGCTTGTCTGGTCAGACGTCCATTAGACTTGCATGTTAATGGAATGATTGGAGTTCAATATTTTAGTCGGTCTTTGCCCCCATCTGTACCTAAATACTAACTAGAGTGGTGTACTTTTCCTCAACATAAAAAATATTCAAACTGCATCAAATATTTTCATTTTAACATTGTCATAGCAATAAAACACATATTTTTGGAAGCCTTAAATATTGATAAAATTAGGCTTATTATTATTTTTCTTACTCTCAGAAATAAATTTTATTCTATTTAGTCAATTTCTTTACCCAAATAATTTTTGTTGCCTCTTCAAATTCCCTACATCATTGAACCAATGGTGTTCTTTTTATTATTATTTTCCAGATGCATTTAGCCTGTACTGAGCTAAGCAGGGAAGATTTTTTAAATATTTCAAATGAAAGTATTTTGCCTTTACGTTTACCTGTGGGGGTTTTGCCATAATTTACAGGTTTTATAGAATAAAGCAAGGAGATATAATATAGATTACATGTTTGGCAGGTAATAATGAAGAAAATGTAGCTGATTCTGATATAATCCAAATTATAAGAAACTTGCAGATAGAAGCACAAAAATGTTACTTCTGAACTCAGGCCATTAATGACTGTCTCACACCAAGATTTCAGCCACAGCTCCTGTATCACAGGTGCAGGAGCATGATCATACAAACTATAAAATCTATGTAAGTTTGAGAGGCTTTCAGAATAACAAAGCATAGTGCCTACAAGTCCTTTTGATTTTTAATTGCTGTTTGCATCCTCTAGGCAGTATTCATAAAGCTTATGAAAACGCCAGCTGAGATGAGACTAAATTCAAATTCTACCCTCTTATCTATCCTCTTTTATTCACCCAAATCTTATTGGTTTAAGTTGGAGCAGCACTCATGCATGTGTGTGAATGTCTGTGTGGATTAATATGAATGAAGGAAATTTTCATATGACAGGATTTCACTGTATTTTTCCCTCAGGATTTTTCAATTGGGCTCTACTGAATTTAATGGAACTTTGACCTCTGCAGTCATTACAGCTAATAAGAAAACAGTAGAGAGGTTCATTGATTCACATCTCGGAGGGGTACAGTCTCAGTTCTCATACTGCTGCTGCTACAGTGTATTTCTATGGGAATGCTTTTAGAAATGCTATCAGTAGAACTTAACAATCATTCTGAACTGTCATGTTCACTAAAGCTACAGAAAGCTTGACCTTTAATCAAGAAGAAGGAGCATCACAAAACATCACTTTATTGTAGAGATAATGTGCAATTCACAGTATTGCATATTACAGCTTCAATTCTTTGATGATTATGAATCTTGTTTTTCACTCAGTTGCTTCCTGTTGTAATATTTTCTATTTTTGTTGCTAATATATTACTAGCATATTTACAAAGCAAGATTTTTAATTTAAAGGATCATTAAAAAATATGTCTGTCTATAGAGGGGAATTTTTCAAGTATTCAATTTTAGCCCTCTTATCAGACTACTTACAGATAACTTTCGCCTTTTCTATATGGATCATCTAATCTGGTGGGTTTAGTTATCCCTTAATTTACAGCAAAGATATCTGCCAGTCCTTGTCCTCATTTTATGTTAATTCTCGGCTATCATTCATGTATCTTACCACTCAGAAGACTCCGATTCCATTTAGAAACACAGTCATTTCAAGTTTTAACATGCATCTTACTTCTAGATACATGAGAAAAACCTAGGTGACAGGTAGGGCAAGGGACAGTCTGCCAGGAGAGTTTGAAATAAGCTTGGTCCCTTTCTCAATTATTGTTTTCCATTTCTTTTCTGTGACTGACCTTAGAGTAGTTCTGATCCTGTGTTTTCACACTCACTGATGACTACATGCATATATGCCTAGCATAGTAACAGCCACAGACAAAAATGCTAAGTTTTGATAAATGAGGAACATTATTTTAATTAGATATATAATTGTTCTTTCCGCTTTAATTTATAGTAGGCTTGGGTTTAAATTTTTGCAGTTTCTGATGGAACAAAAGACAAGTTTTACTTGCTTTATGAATGAATTGAAAAATTGAATTCACTTTTAAACATATCTCTTCATGTCTATACATTATTAAAGTCACTTTTTGGTCAAAATCTATTTTTAACTCTCAACTCTCTTGTTACAGAAGATAAGCCAACATGATTAAGCCTTCTCTGAAAATGTTATTCTTTCCAGACACAAACATCTAACAGCACAGCTACCAGTCACATGAAGTTCTGTCTGTTTAGTGTTCCACTGAGACTTGGACTGGTTCCATGCCACCCATAAGAAGAATCCAAGAAAGGTTTTCTGCATATGTTCCAGTAAGCTGTGTTCAGTTCAATATTTAAAATATGTGATTGTATGAGCAAAATCTGTACAGAAACTATTTAAGCGTTATTACCCTCTCCTTGGAGTTTTTCAGCATTACATATAAAGATTACACGATGCTGTCGGGTCCTGAGCTTACTGCTGGGGAGCAGCAGGAGTGGGCTGATCCACTGCGGGGAGCTTCAAGTTGGGAACCAGAAGGGAAGTGCGGGGCTGGCAGGATACCATCCCACCATGTCAAACAAGTAAAGCAGAGCAGGACCAGTGGTGGCGATGGCGACCAGGGTCAGATGCAGACCAGGGATAGCCAGATGAGTCTGTAGAGATGAATCATACCTGAAAGTCAAACCCACAAGGTAAGGTTAGGATCAGCCAAATACAAGGCAAGGCACAGCATAACTGCATTCAAGTTCCAGTCCTTCACCTTGGTCTTTCCCGGACATTGCTGCAGATCTTCTATGCCTGGTCTGCCTAGCTCACCCCTCAGCTCCTGGCTCACTTTCCTCTTTTGCAAAGCAGCCCGTACCTGCTGCTGCCTGACAGAGATTTCATTTCAAGAAGTATTTTTTGCTGGGTTTGTTCATTATATAGTACTACTATTCCAAAGCATCAATATCCAAAAAAGAGATTAGGTACTAGGACACTCAGCCTGAGAGCAGAAAGAAGTTAGGTTTTTCTCCTTACAAATGTGGCCTCACACCAGGTGACAGTCTTACTTAGTTTCGCAGAAGTTCTCTCCATCTGTCTCCTAGCTAATGAATCTTTAATCTCCTTTCTGTGAATCACTGAATGTTTAATTTAATTTTAGTATACACGTTTCACCCTCAACTGCTGAAAGTTTAATACAGGAATTGTCCTCCTAACAGGAACTGCAACGCATGAATCCTGCTTTCTGTCTCTGGAGTCCTCAACGTGAGTGCTTTAACCTCAAGGTAACCCCGTGATAGGAAAATTTTGTGGTTTGCTGTATGGTACAAGTTTGAATTTCCTTAAGAAGTAAATGGAATTAAAATGATATAAATCAATTCCTGAGTGAGTGCTCTAGTTTAGGCTATTACATGAAATGCAGTTGCTATCACCACTTCTGGAGATGTTTTAAAAGAATGTTCTGTCCACAATTGCTCTTTGGTGAAAGCTAATTCTGCCCTGTGCTCTAAGAATGTTTTAAGGATTTCTATGAACCGGAGATCCTGAGAGGTTTTTGGGGGACGTAAACCAAGGTTTTGCTAGTAGATGTACAAGCAAATGCGTTACCTTTCAGTACAGTCCACCTTGGAGAAATGTAAAGCAGAGAAAAGGATTTTTAGGGGCAAGAAAAGAGCATAACCCAAGGAAATTAAGATCTGAAGGAACGGTGTCTGTCTCAGTTCCTTTTTGATTTTTCCCTCGGGCTTGCTGATGATTCCTGTGACTGCTGTTGCTTTTCCTTCCCCTGCTGCATGCTACTATTAAGAAAAGGAAGGATATCACATGTAATAACCAGGGTCTGGTCTATGCAGTGTCTCCTAACCCAAACAGTTAGAAACAGATATTATCCAATCCAGTGTGGTGCCAATGACACATGAGAAAAGCTACTGCATTTGGTTGTCACGAGCAGGAAAGAAGCTTTAAACTGCTTGATCCAATCTCATTCTGAATGTTGTAAGTCAGACTAGATGTCGATGTCATAGGCATTTTCTTCAAAAGTGGTACTGCTTAACACATCTATTTTTTCAAAGTTTTCACTATATCCAGTAGATTTATTCTGAAGGCTTTTCTTGAGGGGGATAAGAAAAGTTTGGTTAGCTGATGACCTGTGCATTGGTCTTTGGGCAACATTACAAATAAACAAGAAAATGCCCAATTTCCAGGCAGCTTCACATTTTGTCTATTTTACCTCCCTCTCTCGGAAGTTATTATCAGGTGGGAATGAAGATTGCAGCTCTCTTACCATCCATTTTAGCCCTTAGGATGATGATGAATCATAGCTTCCACAACCTTTACCAGTTAAGGCCCTCAAGGAAACAACATAGTTTCTAATTTTAGATTAGTTACCCTGATTAGAAAATGTTTTTTAATGAAGATGTGTTCATTAAATTAAACTTCATTTTAAGTCCACAAAGAAAAAAGTTTTCTCAGTCCCTGTTCTAGTTTTCAAAAGCAATGAAAAACATAAACAAACAACCTGGCATTACTTGTTCCTGCTGTATTTTGGCGTATGAATTTCTTTTGCTCTTTCTCCACTTTGACTATTACACCAATTTATGATCTCATTTCAATTTTATTTCTTTCACCTACACTAAAAGAAAGTTTTTCAATTCAGTACTTTCAGTTGTTGATATATTTATTCTCTTTCCCAGCAATACTTCATTTTAAAAGGACAATATAGTGTAATTCTCCTCTTAATAGTCTGTAGAAAATAAACCTGCAAAATAAATAAAAATGTAACATATGTATGGGTAACCTTAGGTTATTGCAAACTTGTCTTATTGGACTTTAGGAATATTTGCAATTATATTTCTAAATATGATGCTGAGAATAATATCTCCTGTTCCATTTTTTATTAATTAAATGTTCATTTTCATTAACATATTTCAATAACAGATATTGAAAGTGTTGAAGAGAAGATTAGACTTTATTTTGCAAATCACATGTAATTGAATAATTTTTTTTCACGGTCTAGAAATCCATCTTGTTTTGTCATTCTGTATTTTTTTAATATTACATAAAATCTGAAAGGCATGAGTGTTATTAAATTGTTGTAAGTAGTAAAGCATATATGAGGAACCTTTAATGACAATGCAAGGATGAAGAAAACCTATACATTGTACTATGGCAATTACTTGGAGTTGATTGGGCAGAAATATTCCTTTCTATTGTTAAATGATGTGGAGATACATTTTGGGATGTTACAAAAAACAGGTTTGTATCTCAGGATACTGAAGTGACCAAAGCTAACAAAGAGGCATCTTTGATACTCTGCCTGAAAGTGAAAATACTTGAAAGATTCCGGAAATACTAAAAATGTTGTTATTATTTTAAATTATTATTTTTGGTGTGTGCTTTACCACTCTGGCGTCTTTATTCAAATGTAAGAAAACATATGGGACTCAGAAGTATTTTACTTAGTACTCACATCATGATTCTATTTAATGAGTTAAACCTCTGTTTACTCTCTGTGTTTTAATCACACTCTGAAGTGATTAAAACAGTGTAAGTTTCTTTTTGTTGATAATATGCAATGACCTTGTAAATCCATTCTAGATACAACTTTTTTTAACTGCATGAGTGAGGAAATGTTTTACATATAGGCGTGGACCCAAGTGATCCAGTTGAAGAAAAATTAATACAACAAAACCAATATTGAGAATACTCTGTAAGCACACACAAAACTTTATGCTTTAAGAGAATACTGAGATTAAAAGTCAAACACTCAAAAGTTAAGAAAAGTCAAATCTTTGTGTGTGACGCATACTGACTACAATCAGGTCACCTCCTGTCTTCTTTTTACTAAAAATAAAGAGACCAAGCTCACTTCATCACATAATATTCATCATGATTCTTTGTTCTTTAATCATTCTCAGAACTTCTTTCTCCGCCCTGCTGTTTCTGCAACTTCTTTCTCATATTGAATTGGACAAATGTTATGCACATAGCCCTCCTCCTATTTAAGAATACCTTCTTTAAATAGTCCATGGCTGTGTTGGCCCTTTTAGCTTTCTGCTTAAACTGCAGTTTAGACTAACACAGCATAAATTAGACCTGTTGCCAAAGAAATTCTTCCTAGAGAATTCTGCTCGCATCATCTCATTTTTGTTGGCATAAATGTTTGGGCAGCTATGTGATGAATTTTGTCAGTGAAATAATCCCAGTAAAACCAAATAATTTGTTCTAAAGTCCACAATTGGCTTGAAGTGTTTCCCAGAAAAGCTACTGTGTGGTTCTGCAGATCCTGGCTTAGGCAGAAGAGTGGATAAATATAGACAGCCAGCCAGTGGCAGGAAGGAGGGCTGAAAACATCAGCTTCTGTTGACTTAAGCTGGTTTTAAAAGTAGTAGGTTTAGGTTGAGGTTTTTCCAAGATGTCTGAACCAATCTAATAGCTGGCTTCTGCCAGAAGGGATTGTTCCTCCTCTTTTCTTTCCTGACTTCTGCTGCCTGGCCAATCCTTTGCTGAGCTTTTCAGGTCACTAAACCAGAAAAAAAATATTCTGAGGGGGTCAGATTACTTTTGTGCCCCCTTAGTGCATGACCTCACTGAGCAGGTAAGCACAGTCCAGGAAGTGGAAAGGAAGTGGCAGGGATGTGCAGATGAGGGCATGGGGTCCTCCGGCCTCTTCTAGCAACATGTGCATTTGCATAAGAGCAGCCTTCTCAGGAAACCTCACCCTTACTGCTGTGCTGCTTATTAACGTACATGACTGTTTTTCAGAACCCAGCCCTCAGAGGGTTTTCCAGAGTCAATACTTCTCAAAATAAACCATGCCTATCCCAGAAGATATCCTAATCCTTTCTCATGGAACAGCAATACAGTAACAGCACAAGCCAGAACAGAAGACACTAAAGTGCTAAAAATATATCTGCATGGATATGATGCTGTTTAACTCAACAAAGACATTTTCATTTAAGGACAAGAAAATGTATCATTTTCCTGTTTTCAGCTGAGTCAAACCCTATACGTCACTGGGACCTGTCCACTCAATGATGTATCTCCTCCTGCAATTTCATGGGTACTTTTTTTTATGGCACTATCAGCTGCCTGAAAAAAATTACCAATAGTGTAGACCCAAGAACTGATCCTTGAGTGATGACAGTGGAAACATAAGTGAGCATTTCCCATCCAAAAGGAAGGCTGGAGTACAGCTTACCAGACAACTTCCAACATAAGAGTCTTCCATAGGAATCTGTAAAACCTGAAATATTTCCACACAAAACCACCCTTGTTTGAAAACTGGTGTGCCCAAATCATCCTGGTGTTTTACATATTTGATGATCTGTCCAGGTCTTCAGCTCAGAGGTAAGCAGCCTAGAAAACCATTCTAAATACAGGCAATTGACAGCTTTTGCACTCAGAAGCCATTTTGGAGGGTGATACTTCATCACAAAACATTTCAAACTACTGAAATCCACTATTAGAAAAAAATTTCTTTGCTCTTCTAAGCTTCAATTTTGAGATTTCCTGGTTGACTAATTAATATATGCTATGTCTACTTCAGTCAAAACAGAAAATGCAGCAGTACTACTCAGAGCAATTTTATTTCCCTTTTCAGGAAAATACCTACAGCTACCACTGAATTTGAAAATTACTGTTGGACAGATCTTTCTACAGTATCAGTCTCCCTCATCTTGTGATTATACAGGTGTTATTCACATTAAAGAATGTTTATTTCTTACTCAAATGCTCAGGAATTTCACTGGGGAAAAGGTATTTGCACATGACTAGAAAATATCAGGCACCTCTGTATTTTCTCTCTGACAGATTCAGTCTACCTGCTTGTGTCATGCTAATATGATACAAATAATATTTATTAGACCTTCTGAATCAGGGGAAACACCATCTGTCTTGTTAGATACAGCTTTCAATGAAAAAATATGCAAGGAATAATTTGTGGAGATTGTATTCTTCGTGACTTAGCTAAATAAGGAACTCTGTGTTTTCTTCTCACAATTTATAATGAGAACAAAAAGCCCAAACTGTTGAAAAAAGACATTTATATTTTTAAATGTACTACTTCAGCAATTTCTAGGGAGTATAAGTGTGAATAAATGCAATAATTTAAATTCACGGTGTTTACTGTGGCATAATAACACTGTCATTGAATGAATTTGGTAGGAGAGACAAAGGAAATAAATTGCTGAAAAATGCAGTTAGAAATGTGGCATAGTGTTTAGAATTATAAGCAAAAAAATCAGTTTCATGATGAACACAGTGTTTTTGTTTGTGACACCATTTAACTTCAGAATAGATTATAGCATACTCGCAATTATGCCATATTTATGAGATTAATTTCTAAGATCCAGTGCCTTTGACTTGTGCAACGAACTGCATGATGTCCATGCACAGTTGATGGAAGGCTTGTTTTGCACAATAGGCATGCATTCCTTAATATTGATCTGATACTAAAAGAGAATTAGTCAATTTAAAGACATGTCAACCCTTCACTTTTCAATTTAAGTCTTCCCTTATTGGCACAAATATCAGTTCAGTATAAGATTTAACTTAAAAAGTTATTTTGAATTGCATTTTTCAAGTAATGAGATTTCACTTTTCTTTCTTCACTTCTTAAAACTGACAAGTAGAATTTGTCTGCAGAAGAGATGAAATCATGTATTTAATATGGTATTGATCTATTATCAGTACAGGCAAGAAGATTGCAAGGACTGTTTCTGTTAAAATTCTGCTTTTATATCAAAAGCTCAGTAAGTTTTAGAATCCTCAACTTATAAATATACAAAATCCTGTGTGTATGTCTGTGTTTCAGCTGGGGGAATCCATAAGGAAGGGAAAAAGTAGTAATTCTGAACAGATACTAGCTCTATGACATGCAGAAATATCTGTTGATTGAATTAATAAATAATGCTTCATGGAATGTGCCAAGATAAAGACCATCATTTTAGAACAATAGTTTAACTGGGAAAAACAAAGAAGCAGACTGAGGCAAGTATGTTTCTACATTAAGTGGATTATTCTGAGTAAGGCTCAGAATTTTCTTGAAAAAAATGTTATTTTCCTCAGGGGCAGATATTTTTGGTAAAATTTATTCATTTTCTTCAAGTTTTAATCAGGATGTTCTTTTTGGTACATAACTTTAACTAGTAGTAACAAGCATAGAAATTCCTTAACATAAAAGGTTTGCCCTGGATTTTGCTTTTTTCATTCCAGAGAAAAATTAAAGAATTTTGAAATCTCAAAAGCTATTATAGAGTCATTCCTATAGAGATTTAATTTTTAATAATTACCCCTGAATACATCTCAGTAGTAGATTTCACTATGAAATTGAACTTCATCAGAGAAGGGACATTATGTAAGAGCTGTTCAGAAGAGCTACAGAAGGAGGGATACTAGCCTCCATTCACAGGCTTCGTAACTGCCTTTATATTTGAAAATGGAGAAGAGATGGCCCAGAACGACTTGGGAGTGAATAATTCCAGGACACAGTGGCCATAGTAGACTGCACAAGTGAGTGAAGGGTGACCTGTGCCCATAGACAAGCTCACACTATGAACTAGGACTGATTTTATCAGTTTCTGGTTCTATATATCAGTTTCTGGTTTTATCAGTTCTCTGGTTCACTGAGAAGAAGCAGGCTGAGGTTTAGCAATATGAATCAGAAATGTTTTGGTCCAAGTACCCTAAAAACATGGGAATTAAACGCAGGGGTACAAAAGTCAAGCCGGTATAGGCCAATTTCTTTTCAGTGCTTTGAATGATAAAAGAAATTATTTGCAGTAGTTTTGGAATGGAATAAAAAATTACCAGGACTTTGGGATCTACTAATCTGAAGCAATGAAAGGCAAAACAGAAGTTTTAATGCATAACAGAAGAACAGTTTAATACAACTTTTTTATTGTGAGTTACAAACCTTCCACTCTGGAGCCCTGCAGGAAGATAAATTGCAATAATGACAATAAATGCTGGAAAATAATTTTGACTGTCTGTAGTTCTGCCCAGCCTTGGGCAAGACATTTTATCTTTCATTATTTGTAAATGCAGACCTGTGAGACAAACGAGTGGTATCACACACAGGTTATGTTCCTTAAGAAGTGTTCAAGGTGGTGTTATACATAATAAGTAGGGTTTTTTCAGCGCATACTTAACAATAGAAATAAATATTTTTATCTCTCATTGCTTACATAGATAAGATTTAATGAGAAAGAGTAATAATAACACAGTAAAATACATAAATGTATACAAATAGAATGTGTCTTCTGTCATGGTTCAGCTCCAGTTGGCAACCAAGAACCACGCAGCCACTTGCTCAGCCCCCCACACCCCTCAGTGGGATGGGGGAGAGAATCAGAAGAGGAAAGGCAAGAAAACTCATAGATTGAGATAAGAACAGTTTAATAATGGTATTATTATTATTATTGTTGTTGTTGTTGTTGTTGATGATGATGATGATGATGATGATGATGATAAAAAGGAAAACAGCCAGAGAGAGATAGAGAACCCAGGAAAAATGAGTGGTGCAACTGCTCACCACCCACCGACCAAAGCCTAGCCCATCCCTGAGCAGTGATCACTGCCCCCAGCCAATTGCCCCCAGTTTATATACTGAGCATGACGTCATATGGTATGGAATACCCCTTTGGCCAGTTGGGGTCAGCTGTCCTGGCTGTGCCCCCTCCCGGCTTCTTGTGCAAGTGGCAGAGCAGGGGAAGCTCAAGAAGTCCTTGACTTAGTGTAAGCACTACTCAGCAACAACTAAACCATCAGTGAGCTATCAACATTCTTCTCATACTAAATCCAAAACACAGCACTATGCCAGCTACTAAGAAGAAGATTAACTCTATCCCATCCAAAACCAGGACATCTTCCCATCCTTGCATTGCAAAAGCTCCCAATGAAATGGGCTTGTTTTATAAAGACTGAGCAATAACTCTTGAGGTTGACTACAATATCCAACGTTTATTTGAATAGGGCTGAAGTGTATAGAAGAAAACTACTGAAAAAGATTGGGATAGATTGTCCATTTTTATAGGCCCTTGGTGAGAATTTTTCAGTCCATGGGTAGTGACTTTAAACTACACCTAAAGTTGTTATGTGTTATAGCCTTTTAAAATGTATTTCGGTTCACAACGGGCTGCAGCATTTTATAGGTATTGGTATATTACTATACAACATCACACGGTTTTGTCAGCTATTCACATGGATGTCTCATTAACATTGTGTAACCGTTTTAGTTAAATGGAGGTGAAAAATGTATTCACTTCCGTTCTGCTCCTTAAATTTAACATTTGATTAACTCAGACGGTTAGTAAGTTCACATCTCCCAGGGCCCTTGGGAGACTTTAGAGTGTTTATATTTACACTTGATGTTCTATCATCCTTTCCACATTATTTCTCTGTGTTTGTTTCCAATGCTGTGAGCTTAACAGGCTGCAAATTTGCAAAATGACATGTCCCAAGAGCTAAGTGAAGACTCAGTTCAAATTTGTCCACATCAAAGTCTTTAAGTAGAAAGCAGCTTGATCTACATACAGTTTTCTCTTTTAGATTACACTCCAGTGACATGTTATGGTTGTGACTGACTTGCACTAAGCATTACAGAGCTGTAAAAAGTGTTGATTAAATAATTTAATGACCAAGTCAAAACTTTCATGTATGAAGATGAATAAGCACCTCACTGGCTGCCTTTGTCTATAGTTTTACCCACAATGGCTTTTTGATAATTGCTATTTGACTGTATAACTAATGTTCTTGGACATTTCGGTATGAAATGTCTCCATAAATGACTATTTATAATGAGCAAAAATAAGAACTGTTTTGCTGCAAATTTTTGTGATTAAGTAAATAACATGTCTTGCAAAATTGAATTTACAGCAACAACACTGGAAATTCTTTAATTACATTGAATTTTCTTATGAATTTTTTTCATAGCTGCAGTCAAGCTATATGATAAATAACAAGTATATCTAGCCAACAGCACAAATTCTGTGAGCTAATCTCAGAATCTTAGTGAAAGGGATGGGCTTTTTGCTTGGTCGCACTGACAGGTTAAATAGTTTCCTTGGGGTACAGAGAGTTTGAGATTGCTAAAGGCTCCTCCAACTACTGATAACTGAGCATTTGATGATACTTTTTTTTTCCTTGAATTATAAGAGGATTTATAACAAGGGAATGAATGACTGTGTGTGACGTTTAGACATGTACATTGAGCAATCAGTGACTGAAAGTAACATTACACGGAAGATGACTAATATGTCTTAACTGTACTGTAATAACCAAAACACAATAAAAACACTCCCTTCCCTGCTGATTTTTTTCCTGTCATCTGGTAAAAAGCAGAGCAGTGCAGCAACATATAGCTCTGCCTTCTGACCTTACTTTGCAGTAAGAACCATTCAACTAGGATGATAATGATAGCATAGGTACAGAAGAGGAAAATAGGGAAAAATCATAAAGCAAAGGTAGCAAATGTCAAAGTGACAAAGCTTTTATGTATCACAAAGCTCACAGAGGAAAAATGTCTTGTCTTACTAAATCTGCCTCTTTCACTACAGCATACATCTCTAAAGAGCATTGACTGCTGCTGCACACTGGACTAGCAAAGGAACTCAACTGTAACTGTACCATGTAACTGAAATTGCTCATTGCAAATGAAAATGACTTTCGGTCAGAAAGAGTGATAGGTGTGCTATCAAACAATCTAATAAAATCTATTCCTTTCCTTCACCAGCCAAGGTTTTCTGGGAAGTAGCTTCATAGAAGCAAGCACAGTCCCGTCTCTCATATTCAGCTAAGAAATCAATTATAGCTACTCATTAAGCAAAACATGCTGTATTTTAAGATGCCCTGTCAGAAACAAGGAAGTAATATAATTTGATTTCCAAAAATAAAATGCAAGAGAAAGAAGTGCAGTTGAAGTAGCGGTACAGTACACTATTGTATAAAAGCCTCATAATGTAATTTGACCCTGATGTGTCCTACACCACCAACTTAGTTTCAGATTTTAAAACTTCACAGTTACACAAATATGGATGATGTTAAATAACATCAGACATAGCATTTCCTGTTGTGGATTTTTGTTGGAAAACTAACTTTACAGCAAGTATTCTCCATATTCATCTAAAGGTTATCTGTGTGCTTCAGGAAATATCTTGTTACATTATTTCATCACCAGTATTCTCAATCTGATTATCTTCAAAATGTGAGCATGAGATGTATTTCGTGAAAACTAGCTCAACAACAGTATAAACAATATCTGAAATTTGCAAAAAACATTTATTTTTCAATCTAAGGCCCACAAAAAGTGATGTGTACTCAAATATACAACCCTTCTAGAAAGCTCTCATTCATATTGAAGCAAAAAAATACCAAACCAATTTCAGCATTTCAGTTTGCCTGGATTTTTTTCTAAATGGAAAATAAATATATATGAACATTTTCCCATAAAGCTATGGTTCCCCAGCTCTGAGTATTCTGTACTCGTTTATACATGTGAACATAGGTATAAATTATATCTACTTCCAGCATGAGGGTTTTTTTTTTTTTAATCACAATATGCACTTTGATGGAAAAAAAAAGAAAGAAAAGCCTGTAGATATCATACTAGAGAGGAACTAGAAACTCATGTTCTTGGAGCATCTATTTATGAGAAAGGATAAAAGAACCTCTTAGATGGCCCTGCCAATGCCATGCTTGGGAGTATTTTATTGGTAGCTGAATAGTTGACGTGGCATAAAACACTCTCTATGTTTTATAATGGAATCCAGCCAAACAGTGTATTCATTTTCTCTTCCCAAAGAAGCACAGTAACTAACTGAGTCACCTTTTCCATCAGGGGTTAGAGAAGTAGTGAAGAATGCTTAAAATGAGACCTTAAGTGAAAGGAGACAAACTTGGCCTTAACCACTGAGTCCTCTTTGTGGTAAAGTTCCTTCTTTTGCTTTTACTATAAACCTGCTTTGCACTCAGCATTACAGGGCTCAGAAGCAGTCTTTTATTTAGAAAACACAACAGAAATTCCTCAAATGGTTTTGCCTCTCTTCCACTCATCACATAGTTTCTGTTCAACTTTCCCCTCCCAAACGAATCTTCACTGTTGGCTGACTGTGGCAATTTAAATAATCTTGAAAGGTAACCATTATTTAAGCAAGATCTCTGGGTTAACAGGAGATACAGAAAATTCTTACAATTTACAAACTACAAGAACTGGTCAAGAATCAGAATTTAATTTCTAAGGAATGCCAATATTTGACTTTAGAAACATCCAAGCATGTATTTTAGAACCAAAGAGATGCTTAAAACAGTGCATGAATAGATAGCTTTCTATACAATGTGGACACTTTTTTTTTTGTACAAAAGTAAAACCAAAGTGAATTTAAATGCCACTATCATAAGAGAATATGGGCATAGCCTTGAAAACATACAGACTTCTTTAATTAAAATAGCATTGACATATACCAGTACAAAATATTTTAAAGAAAAGCATTTAAAAAAAAATGGAGAAAGTCTACCATTTTGAGAATTAATTTCCGTACTTGGACTGACATACTGCCACTTGCTAACACTTTGAGCAAGTTTCCATAGCTCTCTTTCAAAATTTAATTTTCATGAAAAAAAAAATATTCTCAATAGACTTTTAACACATTATCAAATATGATTATTCCTAGTTAGTGAGACCCACAATTTGAGGAAAAATTCTGCAACATATTTTTACATTATCAGTCAAATGCTTTGTATTTTTGTCAGCTCTCCTTCCTGACTGTTCACTGACAGAAATTAATAACTCAGGCAGTGCATACTTTTATTTTCAAGAAAGCACTGCATTTCAAGCTTTAGGTTGCAAGATGCTCTTTTACTACCAGTTGACTCCATGAGATTTCCTCTAGTCACAGCCTCCTTTCTGAAGTAGGGAAAAGGTCCCAACCCCTTATGTAGTCCAATTATCTGGAAAGTTATTGTCTGCCTTTCACATCTAGTGATTTCTGTAAAAAAATGAAGCATCTTAGAGACATTTTTTCAATGGCTGTAGTCAAGTATAGCTATTTTGCCAGATATCTTTTACAGTCATTGGAAGCATTGTGGGGTTTGTGGGTTTTCTGAGAGGGAGAATGATTCTGGGAAACGTTAATTCAGGTGCTCCAAGAAGAATCTCTTTTTCCCTCTGTTGACCACAGAAAAGCCTGAAGACATTTACAGTTCAAAAGTGCTTCTCAAAAAGTGCCTATCACTACAAAGTACAAAATCTGACACTAATTTTCTTCATGTTTATTTATTCAGCTTGATGCGAATGGGAAAAAAAATTATAAGCATGTTTTGCTTTAACAAAGTTCTTAAATCCCTGTATATCTTCACTCTGACTTAAGCAGAAAAAAAAGTTTAGGTTACAGTCTAGTTTTTTACTGAACTACAACTTGTTTGAACTTCAATATGTAAAAATACATACTGGCATATTTTCAGTCCATGCACTGCCAAAACAGCTGTAAACTAGACTAGATATAAAGAAAGTGATATAGTACTAGAGACAACAGCTGAAGCTTGTACTCAAAACATGTTTAAAAGCAAGATGTTTGCCAGCTAGGGAAGGCACCCCACTGGACCTGTTTTTTGTGAACAAAGAAGGACTTGTGGGAGACATGATGGTTGGAGGCCATCTTGAGCACTGTAATAATGAAATGATAGAGTTTTTGATTCTCAGAGAAATAAGGAGGGGGGTCAGCAGAACTGTCACCTTAGACTTCCAGAGGGCAGACTTTGGCCTGTTTAGGAGCCTGGTTGACAGAGTCCCTTGGAAGGCAGTCCTGAAGAGCAAAGGAGTCCAAGAAGGCTGGACATTGTTCAAGAAGGAACTCATAAAGATGCAGGAGCAGGCCGTCCCCATGTGCCAAAAGACAAGCCAGTGGGGAAGAAGACCAGCCTGGCTGAAAAAAAAGCTTAGTCTGGAACTCAGAAAAAAAAAAAAAAAAGCAAGCTTATCTTTGGAAAAAGAGGCAGGACCAGGGAAGTCATCCTTCCCTTGTACTTGGCACTGGTGAGGCTACACCTCAAATACTGTGTTCAGTTTTGAGCTCCTCACTACAAGAAACATGTTTTAGTTCTGGAGAACATCCAAAGAAGAGTAACAAAGCCAGTGAAGGGTCAAGAGCACAAGTCTTATGAGGAGTGGCTGAGGGAACTGGGGTTGTTTAGCCCGGAAAGGAGGAGACTGAGGGGAGACCTTATCGCCCTTGACAACTGCCTGAAAGGAGGGTGGGGTTGATCTCTTCTCCCAAGTAACAAGTGATAGGACAAGAGGAAATGGCCTCAAGTTGCACCAGGGGAGGTTTACAGGAGGTTTACATTGGATATTAGGCAAGATTTCTTCATAGAAATGGTTGTCAGACATTGGAACAGGCTGCCCAGGGAAGTGGTCGAGTCCCCATCCCTGGAGGTATTCAAAACATGGGTAGATGTTGTGCTTAGGGACGTGGTTTAGTGGTGGACTTCGCAGTACTAGGTTAACAGTTGGACTTCATGATCTTAAGTTCCTTTCCAACCTAAATGATTCTACAGATCTATGATTCTATAGTCTAAGCTAAAAAGCATAATTTGTCTTCAGTTCTGAATTTTCATATCTGCTCTCCTCATCAAGCTCAAGCAGCTCAGGGTTCAATTTTAAGAGAAACACCCATGCCCCCAGATTCTTAGATTTAGAGGCAGTTTCCCTAACTTTTAAAACCTCTCCTGAGTTCCCATCTTCAGTTCAGAGATGCTCATTAGACTAAATGGCCAATTTAGAAGATCAAGGGACAAATTCACATGAATGTTAACAGGAGCAACTCCATTGACTTTAATGAATTCAAACTTACTTATGCCAGACATGTATTTGGCTCAAGAGTCTAATAGAAACAGTAAAATATATTATTAAAAAAAACCCAAAACACTTGATGTCCTGGTGTTAGCATTTGGTTTTAATTAAGGAGAGGACTTTATAACTCTTCCACTGTGTGACACATTTAACAGCTACTTCGTAGCCGACCGTCACATTTTAAAACTTTCATGATCCTTTATACTTTATTTTTAAGTGTATTAAGTAAACAGAATGGTAAGAGATGGAACACCAGTCATCTTGTATTTTCTATTTTACTTCAGTCTATGTACCAGGAGTTACTGGAGTTCCTCTGCAGCCATTCCTTCATCCTTTTCTCTGAAATTAGCACTGTTTTTTATTTCTACTTCACCTTCTGGCTAGCAGCCACGGTCTAAAAATGTTTATTGCCACAATCAAGAGTTATTTCCATGCTCCAGAGGTAAATCTTTGATGAAGACGGTGTGGGTCTGGAAGGCAACAGCATCATCCTGAAAACACTGTGTCTCTGTGACAGCTGTGCCTGGGGGTACCCAAGCACCCCTGCCACACACCCTCTCCCCCGACTTTCTGAACACAACCAAACTTTACCCTGCAGTAGCTGAATTTCAGTTAGCAACAGAGTTAGCCAGGTTAAGGTTAATCCAAACATTTATAACATTATTAAAACTGTGGACATGTCTGAAATTTAGCAGAGCAGAAAACATGCTAGAGACACTAGGACAACAAAATAACATTGTCCCAAATCATCCCAGGTTGTTAACACCTTTGATATCCGTGAGAGATAAGCGCCTGATAGCTTCCTGTCTTAGGGGCATCTGTGGTATAAAAAATGTTGGATTAAAAAAGTTTTACTAAGTAATTGGTGTTAAATATATTAAAAAGAAATAAAGTTGGCAATTGAAATAATTTTTAAAAACTATTATGTTATCACTTAGTAATAAACATATGTAACTTTATTAGTAATAAAGTTCATAATTTTCGTGGTTAATTACACTCTTTATCAGTATATATCTGTGTACATATCAATATATCCTGCCAATATTGGATGCCAGGGGCCCACCAAAGCTGCTCTATCACTCCCCTTTTTAACCGGACAGAGGGGAGAAAAGTAAATCAAAAGCCTCATGAGTGGAGATAAGCACAGGGAGAGATCATTTGTCAGTTACCATCATGGGAAAAACAGACTCAACTTGATAAAATTAATTTAATTTATTATCAATCAAAATCAGAGAATAGAATCATAGAATCATAGAATCATAGAATGTATTGGGTTGGAAGGGACCCCTAGAGGTCATCTAGTCCAAGGACCCTGCAGGAGCAGGGACACCACTAACTAGATCAGGCTGCTCAGAGCCCCGTCCAA
Source organism: Egretta garzetta (assembly GCF_000687185.1). Lineage (NCBI taxonomy): Eukaryota > Metazoa > Chordata > Aves > Pelecaniformes > Ardeidae > Egretta > Egretta garzetta. Next base: position 733,932 of record NW_009258952.1, read on the forward strand.
CCTGGCCTTGAATGTTTCCAGGGATGGGGCCTCCACCACCTCTCTGGGCAACCTGTTCCAGTGTTTCACCACCCTCATTGTAAAGAACTTCTTCCTTATATCTAGTCTAAACCTACCCTGGTTTAGTTTAAAACCATTACCCCTTGTCTTGTCACTGCTGGCCCTACTAAAAAGATTTTCCCCATCTTTCCTATAGGCCCCCTTTAGGTACTGAAAGGCCACAATCAGGTCTCCCCGCAGCCTTCTCTTCTCCAGGCTGAACAAGCCCAACTCCCTCAGCCTGTCCTCATAGGAGAGGTGCTCCAGCCCCCGGATCATTTTTGTGGCCCTCCTCTGGACCCACTCCAACACTTCCGTGTCCTTCTTGTGCTGAGGGCTCCAGAGCTGGACATTTTTAACAGTCTCTAATACTGATTTACAACATGGACAGTTCCTTCAATACAACTTAAGATACTAATTTGTATCAAGTAATCTCTCAGAATTTTTATTTTATAGTTTCAATCTATGATGACAATATTCTCACTGAGTGGGAAGTCCTTGTTAGTTAAATAGACAGCCTGTGCTTACCTGTCTATCTATTTACCCTCCCTTGTATTTGTGGACAGTGACCAACCAATAATACAGTTATTTCTCTGTTGATGTAAGCGAAATATCTAGGTTATTATATTGCATCTGTCAGGACAGTAACTGAGGGCCAGTGAATGTCAATTGATTTTTACTTGAACCAAGAAGGTTAAACGTGCAGGCATTGCCCTACAGAAAGTAGATTTTCAGAAACAAGGGCCTGTCCAGTCCAGCCTGGATTTGAGAACACAGTCTAGGTGCTGCTGTCCCTACATTTTAGGTATTTAGCTCCTGGAATGAAATCCAAACCTGAGGGTCAAGTCTGAGGTACCTTTGATTGATTGTGTGAGTGCGCTAGAAGTTCCTAGTACAAAAAAAGGGACTGCAGGGTGAAGCAGAGCTCTAGCCTAGTGGTTAAAGCCCTCAACTCTGGTGAGACTGGATAAAAGCTGACAACTCCTGAGTGCCCCAGTTCATAGTTCGTTCAGCAGTGCTTCATCCTGGGTGCTTTCTTTCAAAGGCTGTTGATTTTACATTCTTCTCTCTGCTCACTTCAGTGCAGGAGTGGGAGATGTACTCAGCCTAAAATACAGGGGAAACTGAGGATTTCTTAGACTGGTAACTGTCCCACTCTCCTGTTCTCTGGGTATTTTCTCTCAACATTATGCTTGTGAATAAAAAGAGGTGGGTATTGCCACCACATCACCAAGCCAGCTCTTCAAAAGAAAAAGGAGTTGCGACTGTATTTTGGGAGAGGCTCTGTCCTGCTGGTGTCTCTCAGGGCTATGTGTGCCTATCAAATCAAGTCCCTTCAGAAACTGAATGTGCCTTTCATTCCAGTTTGCAGAGTTGTGCTCGGACAGGTTTGGTTCTGGTGCAGTTCTAGATGGGGGCATAGCACAGAGCTGCAGGCACTGCTGGGTCTAGGTCAAAACGAAAATGCCTGCCAAGCAAGTAGATGCTTCTGCTTATTACATGTTTTTTATTTGAGGCAGGGAAAGTTGGAGAGAGGACAAAAAACTTCAAACTTAGATTCTCAAGGACTGCCTAAATCCTGATTGTAGTTAGGCATGTAATTTTTCTTTTCTTTTTGTGTCTGTCCTTAAAAGTCAAAAGTCTAACACAGATTTTTCACAAAGTGTCATTATTCATGTTCAGCAAACAAAGGGTCATAACAGGGACCAGGTGCTATCACTCACAACACGCGTGAAACTGTTACAGTCATGCTGACCATCCTGAAATCTTATTTTACAGAAAACTCTGAAGATTCACCAGATTTAAGGACAGGTCATAAATATTTTTACAAATTCTGTTACTACGACAATGTAATCAACTTAAGGATATTAGTGCAAATCTCTAAGACATTCTGATAGCAAACCCATTTTTTCATTGATGTGTACCGCGTATACGACTGCATTTTATTAGGAAAGAGGTAGAGCTTTTTTAGTGAAGTAATAAAATACTGTGAGTGGGTTTTGTCTCTCAGAGTAAAAGTAACACAATATTTAAGAAGTTGTTGTGACACAGGATTTTTTTGTTTGGATTGCAAATAAGTAGTATTTTCAAGAGAGAAGAGGATGCCTGTTCTAGCAGCTCAGTATTTTGCTTTAAGACCAACAGTCTTCTCAAATGTTGTATTGTTTTGCCTCTCTTGTTTTTATGGAGCCGGGAAAATGTATTGCAGTTTTGGTTTTCGTTTGCGTGCAGTGTCTATAAACATTTTTAATTGTCTTCGGCTATGATATTTTTTCAAAGGATGAAGTTGATGAAAAGGAAACAGAGGTGGATGAAGAAATTGCAGTGATTCCTAGCACTGACAGTACAGTAAACCAAATGAGGAAAGATTTCCAGGTGACTACATCCAGCTACAGTCAAGAAAAAATGAGGTCAAAACCCAGTGAAGCTAAAAGCAATAGATACTTAACAAGAGAAGAAGAATTGCATGGTAAGGATGATGTTTTCAAAGCAGTTTATTACCCTACTTCTCCACCCGTTAGTGAAATTTCTGAAGAAGAGGAAGATACTTTTTTGGAATCCCGAACAATTACTGGAATTCCTCCTCAGCTCGTTGATTCCACCAAAGGCGTAGAAGAAGAATACATATACCTTTCTTCAGGCACTGAACCAACAAGAATAACCACTACTGGCCATAGCGACGAAGATTTCTTGCTGTCTCCTTTTAAACCTCATCAGGAATCTGATGACTTTTGGAGTTCAGTCCTTACCACTTCTTCAGCACAGCTGGTTACAGAGGAGACCTCCCAAGAAGACACCCTTCCTTCAGGAAGCCCAGATACAAGCATGCATGATGTTCTTTCCCAAGGCTCCATTAAGTATGTTTCAGAAGGTGCAGCACCCTCAAGCTCTGATGAGCCTCCAAAGCATACTTCTTCCACTGATGGAAATTTATGGTTTCGTAATGCTACAGATCTGCCAACTCAAGCTGTTGATACATCGGGTAGCAGGCAATTGTCTCAGACCAGTTACACTGATGCTTATGTAAAGGGATTAAAGCCAGCTACAGTGCCCTATTCCAGCAGCCCAGTGGTTTCACAAGACACTTCAGATGCGGATTTAGAATTGCCACATTATTCTACCTTTGCTTTCTCCTCTGCTGAATTATCACCTCACTCTCTCTCTTCAAGCTCTGGAGAATATGGTTCTGCTTCTGCTGCCAGTGAGGTACTCTCTCAGACAACTCAACCAGTCTATAATGGTGAGATACCTCTTCAACCTTCCTACAGTAGTGAAGTGTTTCCTCTAGTCACCCCTTTATTGTTTGACTCTCAGATGCTCGACACTACCCCTGCTGCATCAGGTAGTGATGTGACCTTGCATGCTACACCTGTATTTCCCAGTGTTGATGTGTCATTTGAACCCACCCTGTCTTCCTATGATGATGTACCTTTGCTTACATTTTCCTCTGCTTCCTCCAGTAGTAAAATGTTTCACCGTTTGTATACAGTTTCTCAAATGTTTCCACAAAGTGCTACTCCAGCTGTTGCAAGTGATAAGGTGTCCCTGCATGCTTCTCTGACATTGGCAGAGGGTGATACATTAATACAGCCAAGCCTTGCTCAATATGCTGATGTGGTGTCACATCAGACTACTCATGCTGCTTCAGAGACACTGATATTTGGTCATACTAGAACTCACATATTTTCTCAAGTTGAACCATCCAGCAGTGATGTAAATATGCATGTACTATCTACAATGTCTGAACCTCCTTATGCTTTGTCTAGTAATGTGGGCTCCCTCCAAAGCTTTACTGTTTCCTATGACTCCGCAGAATTTGTGCATGATTCTGTTGACGTATTCCGTCAAGATCCTTTATTTAGCAGCTATAACAATGTACTGGTGCATAAACCTTCTTCTGTAATATCACAAGCTGATACTTTGCTGCAGCCTACGCGCTCTCTGTCTAGTGATATGGATTGGTCTGAAGCATACTCTGGTAGTGAGTCCCTTTTGCCTGATACAGATACTTTGATGGTACCTAACGTTTCTTCCTCTGATTCTGTAGACGAAATTACGTATGAATCATCTGGGTTTAGTGATGTTAATAACGTGCTTCAAAAAGGTGGTGTTATATATGGAGATGAGAGAGAACTGCAAATTTCCTCTTCTTTAAGTGAAATGGCTTCCGGTGCTGAAAGTAAAGTGATACCTGAACTTTCTACATCTGTTTCTGATAATGATGTAATTAAGCAGAATACGTCTCTGCAAGAAAGCCCACTTCCTGTTTCTAGCACAAAGGGAATCCTTCCAGTCTCTCTTGCTTTTCCCACTACTAAGATATTTGATCATGATTTTAGTAAACTTACAGAAAATCACCTTTCTGTTCAGCCTTTGCATGTTACAACTCCAGCCTTTGATGACACTTTGCTTAAACCTATGCTTAGTGCAAGCTCAGATCAAGCTCTCTCTGCCCCTGCTTATAGCAAAATGTTATCCTCGACTCAGCCGTACTTTCATGAGACCTCAGCTACATTAAATAACGAAGCATTACTGCAATCCTCCTTCCAGTCTTCTGGCGATGGCCCTCTGCTTAACACGGCTGCAGTTGTGCCTAGTGACTTCTTCTTCCTAGGGAGAAGACTCTTCCCCTGCTCATGCGTGGGGTCCCTCTCACGGGAGACAGTCCTCCACAAACTTCTCAAACGTGAGTCCTTCCCACGGGTTACAGTTCTTCACAAACTGCTCCAACATGGGTCCGTAATTTGCATGGGGTGCAGTCCCTCAGGAGCAGACTGCTCCAGCATGGGTCCCCCATGGGGTCACAAGTTCTGCCAGCAAACCTGCTTCGGCATGGGTTCCTCCCCCCACGGGTCCGCAAAGTCTTGCCAGGATCTGGCACAGGCTTCCCACGGGGTCACAGCCTCCTCCCTTCCCACGGGTCACATCCACCCGCTCCAGCATGGGGTCCTCCACGGGCTACAGGTGGAGATCTGCTCCACCGTGAGCCTCCATGGGCTGCAGGGGGACAGCCTGCCTCACCATGGTCTTCGCCACGGGCTGCCTGCCTCACCATGGTCTTCACCACAGGCTGCAGGGGAATCTCTGCTCTGGTGCCTGGAGCACCTCCGCCCCTTCCTTCTTCGCTGACCTTGGTGTCTGCAGGGCTGTTTTCTTTCACATCCTCTCACTTCTCTTCTCTGTCCAGCAGGTTTTTTTTCCTTCTTAAATATGTTATCGCAGAGGCGCATCCACCATCACTGATTGGCTTGGCCTTGGCCAGGGGCAGACACAGCTCTAGCAGCTTCTAAGAGAAGCCAACCCTGTACCCCCCCCCGCTACCAAGACTTTGCCACACAAACCCAATACACTCTCCTTGCAATTTTGACACAGCAGTACTTGATAGACGTAAAAGGCCAGTAAAATAATCTGTGAAAGATTCAGATTTTAGTTTTCAAATTTCTAGCAGTTCTAATAACAATTGCTAGATTCTTTTTCACACCAATAATTTCAAAACCTAATTGCTGGATCTCTCACTTCCATAAAATATTCTAAGAAGCTGTTTGCTTACTGGATGTACAGTGTGATTGGTAAAACTTTCACTGGAGAGTCTAAATGTGTTTAATCTACTTGTTAACCAAACCATTTTCAAATAGTTTTCACCCATAGTTTGTCAAATATTTCTTTTGTCCACTATAAAAACTATTTCTTAAAACCAAGCTGTAAGTCCCAACAAAGAAAGTGGTCACAATTTTGTTTTACTTTCATCAATTCTTCATACTGGTGTAGATTACAGTTTCAACATCATTCTCTGCTCTTTTTGTGTTGGGTTTTTTTTTTTTTTCTTTCCTATTGCTTCTTATTCATTCTTAATATAGAAATCTTGTTTATTTATAAGGAAAAAACAAGCAAACAAAAAATTATCTTAAGCAGATAGTATACTTTTACATAAAATTTCCCATCTATTTCAATTTCCCAACTGTTACAATCTCTGTATTATCCAGATAAAACAGCTCCTTACACTGCCATATATGCAGTAATATCCTTTTTATTACATGTGGCTATCTTTAACCATCTTAAATATTTGCTTATGGTGACAGTTCTTGATTTGTAAATTACTTGTCATATTGTAAGTCTTGAAAAATATTTTTTTTTTTGTGGAGTTTGAAATTGAATAAAAATATTTTCAGATTATGAGATAAACCTCTCTTAGGATGGAATTATTGTGGAGATTACACTTAAGGTAAAAGAGACAATGACAAAGCTGCATATATCCCTGAATATAATATAACAAACCCAGAAATTCAGAAATAAAGTTGAATTTAGAAGAAACCCAAACACATTGCACTGCACAAATGCATAGTTAGGCATCAAACAGCTTGACAGAAGATTTGAAAGACATACTGAAGATAATTATCGTGATTAAGATGTTTTTATATTTGCAGATCCACATTAGGAAAAAAAAATATTTTGAAAAGCATTTAATTTGCATACACTGCACTTACTCCATTTTATCACTGTATAGAAGTTTCATGCTGCTTGCATATTCTTACATCCATTTACTTATCTTTTAAAAAGTTCAGATTTTTTTCAGATTAACAGTAACTCTAGCTTCCCCATAGTTTCAATAATAGATTGAACATAATTACAATGTGCATATTACTTTAAATTACTGTATGCATAGATGTACATGCCTAATATGTGCACAGCTTTATTTTAACTTTGACCCTAGGGCATAACATAGTTTAGAGGCTTTTTATATATAATTATTAAACAATAACCCATCACAGATCTTCTATCCCTCATATACAAAGTAACTTTAATAATACTTAAATAGCTGATATGGCTAGTTTCATCTTGTTATGAAGATGGCCAGTGAATTTTAAATCCCAGGGTTAGTAGGACAGTGTTGCTTCTGAAACTTATTATCACCAGAAGGTTTTCAAACAGGGAAAATATTGTAAAATGCCAGAAAATCTTTTCCACTGGGAAAACACATAGCATAGAAAACCCCAGCTGAAATGGTTCAGTTCTGACACAGGAATCAGCAAATCTAGTTTTTAATTATCATAAGCTAATGATCATATGTATATTTAGAGATTAGTAATGAATGAATTCAAGATGCAAAGACTATATTCAGAGAGAAAAGGCTGGAGAGCTCCTAGAGAAGGGTGGTTGCTACTCTGACTCTGACAGAGACAGGAGGTTGGCCTGTTGGGAAACACAAGAGAAAAAATGTATAATGGAAAAGTGCGCATCAGGGTCCCACATTTTGTTCTGGAAAATCTCACACAATAAAACAGGGCTTGTATTGCCCTTCACATTTAAAGCATAGTAGGCTTGTTTAACTTTCAGAACACTCACCTGGAAAAACAGACTGTTTACATCATTGAACTGAACAGAACCAGGACATTGACTCAATTGCTCACCTGCACCTGTCCTACCACATAACTGCTGGCATGTTCCCTTCCATGACTTTTGCCAAAAAGCAGTTTTGAGACAATGCCCAGGCACCAGACAAGAATATCAGGTACCTCGAATAATTTCCAGTGCACAATATGAATAAACTTCAATCACTTTTGGACCCGCTATCCTACAAATCCTGAAATGAAAATAGCACTCAGGAAATAATGTTTATATACTGCAGTTCCAGGAGCATAGTATGTAGCCCAGAAAGCCAAGTGCGATGCAGTCTGGACATAGTCTGCCTCTTGGCACCAGGAGCCATTGGTTGTTCCTGTTTTAATTAGTAGGGTATAAAGCAGTGTGGATAATCTGTTGCCCAAGGCCCAGTCTCACTGCCTAGCACTGTTTTATTCACCAGTACAGTATAGTCAAGGTGTCTTCATACAAACTACACATTGAGTGCAGCTGCTTCATAAGTTTTCAAAATTCTCTTACTCTCTCTTACATAGAAAGCCTCATATTCATTTTCTGATAGTAAAGGAAGTGTGTTATGGCCTGTGCAGACATACATGGATTAATGAGGTGACTTATGAAGTGGTCATATGGTACAGTTAAGCCCTGTCTACATTGACTAGGGATACCACTAATAAGTATCCTTCCTCACCTCTCCTGTTTATCTAACTGTTTTCCTTTTCACTTTATATATTGAAACAATATCCCTTGTCAGTATTTTTCACTGTTTAGTGTTTTTTTTTAATGCTATACAAGGCAAAGGATCCAGTAAAACTTCTCTCTGAAGGGCATTAGAAGAGGACACACCAAGGAACAGAACTGCCATTTGCTAATGAAGAGAGGTCACATTTTCCTGGGTTGTTTTTTTTTTTCTTCCCAGCTATTATACAGGCCGAGCCACTGGAGCACATGATAAGCAAGTATCTGATACATTGTCCTTTACCGCCTCAGGTGCTACTCTGACAGGCTGTTTTCCTGCTGCAGTTCAAAATACAGTTTAAGATTTAGCACAATGACAACAGCTCCTTGCTACTGAGAGTATATTTCAAATGTTTCAATTTTAATTCAATTTTTAAACTTTCAAATACTTCATATTATAACCTTATTGAAGAGACAGGCTAGAGTTGCATTAACCAACAGATGGTGTATGAAATACCCTTTTCCACTGCAGTGTTCAAAGATAGTGAATTTAGCCTGGGGGTAACCAAAGAGACAATGTTTAGCTGCTCATTCCGGTTGCTTTTTGAGATTATGTATTGGATTAGCCCCTCAAAATGTATTCTTTTAAAGGATTAAAGAGTAGAATGAACCTATCAATTCAATTCATAGAATAGAAAGTCAGTTCTAAATGGTATTATCTCTGCTGCAGAAACTTGTTTTTTATAACAGCTTGAGTGTCAGAGTGAGACATGCTTGGAAGATGTTTATAAGCAGCAAAAACTCCCAGGAAGACCAGAAAAGCTACAAAGAATACCAATTATTGACTATGGCTTAATTGAGATCTTTTTCTGAGGAAAGGGTCTGTGCTGGACAGAGCAATCATTTATTCTTCTGTGGATACTACAACTGTATTTTCCTGCACTGTGCAGCATATCTGTAAGTTAGGGAGGGACCATGACTGCTATCAACCTTGCAGGTTTCAAAGATGCTTGCAGAATCTATCTTAAACTTAGTCTTTCTGTAGATGGATCATAGGTAAGTGCAACTACAGCCTACAGGTAGATGTTTTAGATATGGACACATCTGCCTGGTATATGAAAATAGGAGAATTTTCAAAGGTGAGTGACTCCCATTACACACCATCATGGAGATGGTTCATGGAGACCTGGTTTCTGCTTTTTTACGATAATATTTGTGTGAATCTCAAAAGTTTGTAAAACAATTATCTATCCTTCTCTGTCTTAGTATTTCTAAAAAAAATATATTATTTACACACTTCAAAGGAGTGTTGTTCACTGATTCCTTCATTCACTGATACTTCTAAAATGCTTTATATTTAAGAAATTAAAAGAAAACTAAAGGGTGAAGAATAAAACAGGAAGCATTATAAATCCATATCTGCATAAATACATGGGAGGCGAGGGGTGGTCCCAGGAACTTAATATAGAATATCTTGGGGAAGAAAATACTTGGAAATATATTGGGCCATAGAAAACTTCAAGGAATAAAATGTCAAGTACTGTGATCCTCTTTAGCTAGCAGCAGAAATAAATAAAAGACAATATACTAACCCAGAAAATACAACCTGGTACAACCTAACAGAGGTCTTTTGTCTCCTTTTTCATACAGCTAGGCTTGCTGGAAATTTTTTTTGATGAAATGCTTTTCCCTTGATTTGTGGAAAACACTGTGTTCCAGGAAGCATGTACAGATTATATTCCCTTAAAAAACAACTTTTCATATATACTTCAAAAGTTTGAAGAGACTATTTCAATCCTCTCTTTAAACTGGTATTTTAAAAAATATTTCTACTAATGACTACATTACATTAATAAAAACCAGATTTTATGATGAAGTTTATGTTATTACATCTTTTGAGCCAATCAACTAAGTCACTGCCAGAAGATTTTTTTCTTATTTCCACATTTTAAAATGAAAAATTCTAGTTTTCCAGTTCAATGCAACTTTTATGTTTAAATGGACTTGAACCAAGCCTGAATATATTCATGTTCCAGGCTCTCAACAGTTCCTTAGCTTTTGCTTGTCACTTAAAACCCAAACAAAAACAAACATAAAACCAATACTACCCATAGTTTAAAAATATCACTCCTTTGCCTACTTTTCTTACAGCCTGTACAGTACCTACCTTTGCGCTATGGCCCCGTGGAAGAAAGCTAGCAAGTATGGTAAGTTAGTGTCACCTGAATTCTCTGTCAGGAGGGACAGTTGTTTTCTTTCAGCATCAGGGGAAGGCTGATGCTCATCAGGGTCCTCCTGTGCACACACAGCAGGTGCAGCACATTTGGCACTCACTGTGCTCACTCGCACACCGATGAACAGAGATGATAATGTGCAGATCTCCAGGAGGGAGCTTAGAAAGGAGTCAGCTGGGGGATGGATAAACAATAAACTCAGAATACCTGCACTAATTCCCTTGGCCCACCAAAGAATATTTTACAGATGTAGTAATTTGTTTCCTGGCCTTTAAGGTAATTTCTATATTTCTTCAAAGAATGCTGTTTAAGCTTTCATGTGTTTAGCATACCATGCTATTCATGCCTGTTCTGGGATCTGAGACCTTCCACAAGGGCACATCTGTACCTCGAAGCTCTTACTTCTCCATTCTGCTTCCAGCAAACGTAAGTTCCTATACAGTAGCTAAAGAAAATTTCTCATTCATTTTGCTTTTTCCACTCTCCTCTCTGTATGATTTAGGCTATCTAGTTAAGAGACATGTATAAATTAGGCTCCTTTATGGGAAGATTCTTGCAGAACTTTTCCTATTCCCTTAGAAAATACCATCCAGCTTGTATTTACACAAGATAATTATCAGACTTCTGCTTCTGCCTCAGTGTGATGGCATAGTAGGAAGACAGCAGACTACTGTCAGGACTGGAATATGGAAATCCTCAAGCATTTATCACCCCATTTCTCTCAGTCCTCTTATCTAGGGGAGAAGTGACAAAGAACAAAAAAGTAAATGTGCAAGTATATGAAAAAGGTTACACTAAAGGAATTATATACTCACATGTTATACAATTAGATTCACTTTGAAAATAAGGGAGACCTAGAGTGATTAGATCTTTGTTGGGGAAAAAAAAATCCAGAACTTTAAAAGTTAGTATAAAAAAAAATTTTCATGTTTCAGGTTTTTAGAGTTAGAGCTCTCCTTCAAGGGAGCAGATCATCCCAGGCTCTTGTACTTTTCTTAGAAGCATCTTATCTTGGTCAAAAATGGGCATAAGACTCAGGACTTCATTAGGAATAGCAATCATATTATTCCTATTCTTGATATTAACCCATCGTTTAGAGAATCTACAACATGGAAAAGAAAAATCCCAAATAATTCCAAGAGTTTTAGTTTGGACCGGTAAGGAAGTTCTACAAGTTATTCCACAGTTTTCTTAACTTAGAATCACATTAATATTTAGTTAAGGATTGTAAAATTCATACCATTTAGAACCAAGTCATTCTAAGCTTCCTCTTGTGACTGGTTGTGATGGGGGTGAATAAGAGCCATACTGCATAAACGTCTTTAATTGCCTCAGGATCTTCAAAAACAGAGTTACAAAATTGGCATTATCTTCCTAACTACCCATTACCTGAACACAATTGCTTTGGAACAGATTGCAGTGCTGCTGGCTAGGAGGTTTTGCTACATATGCTTACAGGATAAGCAAGCAAGAAATTAACTTCCTCAGAACTGTCCACTGTGCTCCAAATACCTGTTATTGATGGGTGACAAGGAAAAAACCCAGACCGCTTTTCTGCATGCAGATCCAAGGAGCATAGTAATGTCCATGTGGAAAGCACTGGTGAGCATCAGAGGGTGAGCTGAGGAAGTTAGCTTCTGAACTGAGCCTAACAGACACTAAAAGAAACATCAGACTTCCTCTTACCCTCCATTAGCTTTTATTTTATGATAAAGCAGATGAAGAGAGTGTTACATATTTAATTATAGTTAATACACGGTACCTCATGCCTCATTATTTTGCATATACAGGAGTTAGGTTTTCTTGAAACCAGTTCAGCATTTGTACTCTTTCTTGCACTTTCTTTGTTCTTCATTTTAGGCTAAGCCCTGACTTACACTTTTAGGAACAGTTGCAAATGAACCATGTCTGTGTTGGACATATGCCAGACAGCAGTTTTCTTATGCTTTTAAAAATGAAAGAAAAAAGAAAAGCAGAGAGATCACCCCTGATGAGCTATCAGCTTTAATTAGACCTTTCGTAAAAGGAAGATGATGTCTATGTTTTGAGTGGCTTGCTGGCTCTAGAGTTTCCTCACTTGTTATTGGTAGGTTTTTTTCAATCCATAATTCCACATTAGCGACATGATGTAAATGAAGATAATGATCATCTTAAAATTAACATTTATATTGAGAAAAATTAAATGTGAAATTACAAACTGGAGCTAACAGATGTGAACAAACTACAAAAAAATATCTATAGATCTAAAATGAAGCAAAGCCTTGCAGTAAATATGATGGGGCAAAGAGTTAGGTAACCACAGCCACTTCCCAAACTCCAAATAACACGCCACTTTTCTGGAAGTTTCATAGCTAATTTCTTTTTAGGTACACATTGCAGGTCAGTAATTTAATCACTTACTCAGCAGTGCTACTACAGGGCTGAAAGAAGGAAGCTAAACAGTGGTGTGCTGATAGAAAAAGATTTGATCCCGCTATCTTTCATTACTTTCCCATTTGTGTTGTTAGAAATTGTTTGCAAAGTACAATTGGTATTTTATTTATCCAGCTAGCATGACTCTGTGATGCTGATTTCCTGACCGCTGCTTTATAAACTGCAGCCTAAAACAGAGAACCACAGGCAGTCCTGAGCAGAACCATTTTCTTCATCTGCAAAAGAAGCTCCACATGTTTATTCTTCTCCAAAATAAATCTTAGCTCTGTGTGTGTAGTGTAAAGGACTGAAAGCCATCTCATTCTTATGGAATGAAAACATATAAAGAAAGGCATAGAGGAAAAGTCTGCAAACAATCAACAAATTTTGCATAGCAAAACCAATCCCTTAAACTATTTGTTTGTTTATGTCAGAGGCATCAGTGATGGTTTGAAAATTGCTGTACCTAAGTAAACTTTTGGGATTCTTTATAGCAACAGTAATAATGCATTTGTCTGAAAAGTCAAATTGCCTAGATGCCAAATATGTTCAGACAAACCACTGCACTGCAGACCTCTTATGTATATAGCTTTTTAAATGTGGCATGTAAAGAAAAAATCAGTGTAGATCTTCATTATTCCAGTTTAAGAAATGGGAAAGTAGTGATAGCAGCTGATTTCAAGGACCATGGAAGTCTTTACTGATTGCAAAGAAAATTATGCCTTGAAAGTCAGTAAGTGTTGAGACAAAAAAAGCAGGAAATGCACTAAAAGAAGATTTTCCTGCAGAGATAGGAAAGTATTAGTGTCATTGCACATGGAAGAGGTTAGACCTCATTTGAAACTGGCTGTTTAATATCAGTTACATATGTTCAAGAAAGATTAAGTGAAAACAGAAGAGATACAAAGATGCACAGTTATGATGACTCGGGAGGTATGGAAATGTTTTAAGATCAAACCTAATAGTTTTATGTAAGGTACATGATGTTTACAGTAGCTGGAAAATAGACCTTTGAGGAGGCTTGCGGTGCTTAATAATTCTCTCAAAATCAACTTTGTGAAACATTTCCATAATGACAAGCTGAAAAGTTAAAAAAAAACCCTAGAAAACAAATTTGCTGGTATTTCTTTATAGTAAAACTTGGAAAAATTATAGAGCTGACAGTACATTTTTCTGGTAAAATGTAGATTTGTGTAATACTTCAAAGTAGGACTTATCTGAAATATGCAAAATGTGTTAATGACTTAATGAATATCTTGGCTTTATGTTTACCTGGACATTGCAAAGAGAAGCCTATTAACTTATGCACAGGGGTGTCTTGGGTTTTGTACAGCATATAAACTATTAATTATTATTCCTACAAGTACTTAATAAATGAATACACATCTTAAGAGCATTAAAACACAAAGATTCTCCAAGAACAAATCACAGGCAAAAATTGGGCTAATTATGGATTGTCCTGTATGAACAACACTTGTGTAGTTTGATGCACCAATAACAGATGAATTTAGTATGCCAGATGTAAGAGTTTCTGTTGCTGATAAAATTAAGAAAAAAGAAATCCTGTGAGTTAAAACAGAACCCTAAAGAGAGACTCAAAAGCAAGATATACTTTTTCCTACCTGAGGCTGCCACAGAGTGCTGTGGCCAGTAACTCAGGACATTTGTTCATTGCTAGGGATCCTGGAGATAAGCAAGCATAAAACAGGAACGATTTGATCCTAGAGAAATATTAATGTTCAGAGCTGAAATGTGGGTAAAGTAGATTGGAAATCCAGCTTCTGTAGTGCAACCCTGACAAAGAAGAAGTCAAGGCTCAGTTCTTCACTACCTTCCCATGCATTGATAAAGGACTCTGTACCTTTCAACTGATTTATGTAAGACTTATCAGTCCTATCTTTTATGGATTTTCTGTTGATTTTCATTTGTTTATAATAAGGAAGATGCTGACTGACCTCTGATATAATAGGGTTATTCAGTATTAGACTCATCTCACATCCAGATGTATCACTTTTTGTTATTAAATTCACTGGCATATGGAGTTAAAAGCAATTTTATGGACTGTCTACATATTTATCTGCCTATTTCAAGTGTTGTTTACATTGTGTTTATAAGTACATATCAAGTAAACACCTAAGAACAAAATTAGCATATGGTTATGAGACATTTTGCGTTGCACAACTAAAAAGCAGTTCAGCTTCAGAAGGATCAATGAATCCCTTTCAGAAGTCAGCACTTAGTGAATGATGAGGTTCACTATAATGAGAATTTCATGCAGAGAAAAATTATGATCCAATATCACTCTAACTCTGTTATTTTGTACTGTGGTGTTTATTCTAGGTCTCTGTTACCTCACATTTTGCCTATACCTGGTTGAACTATACTAAAAAATTAATAAGGACTTTTCTTTTTCAGGCACACATTCAGCATTCATACTATAGTTACTTGGATTTCATTACACTATCAGGAGAAGTGATAACTAAATTAATACAAAGATCTCTTCAGTGTCAGTGCTTTATTATTCTGTGCTATTATTTCTTCCTTTTTGCTGCATATCTGGAATATTTGCATCACAATCATTGAAAGTGTCTTTGGCTGTGCAATTCTAAACTATGAGCTGAGTTGTATCAATGGCAAACCTCTCAGGTTGAAAGTACTTTTTTTGTGTTCGTATTAATGGTTCTGTAATGTGCTGTGATCAAGCAAGGAAAAAAGATAGGTATGGAAATACCGTCTTTTGTTGTCCCGCTCCCTCCCATTTGGAGATGTCTAAAAATCCATGTTCCAAAATATCATCTGAAACAAGAGAGTCAGTAGACTGAATACTTACTGCTCTGGGTATTATGAACATGTCTGGGAGAAGAGATGCATAGTAAAGCTTTCTCCTGGTAGCAAATTATTGAAATACCATGTGATGAAACAGGCAAGATAAACTTATTGCTGCATATAATAAAGCTCCATCTGCCAACACTGACAGCATTTGTTATCTGTACCTTTTTCTTGCACAAGGGTTTCCCAGCAGCTTTGATAATGTTTTTATTATTCTATCCTAAATACATTTTTCATAAGCAGTTATTAATAGCTGTATTTTTAACAAGGAAAACATGAGTTTCACAGCCATTTTTGCATAAACTTAGTAAGCATATTTACATACATGTGTCTCAGGGAGCCAGCATGTCAGACCGCATTTACAGAGGAGGCAGATATGTTTACCATCTATTCTGTTCCCCTTCTAAATGGGGGACCTTCACTTAAAGGATCTGACATTTTTCTTTGCAAGCATGCAAACTGCAGTATAATTTACACAAGTTCAAATAGAATTATCACTATATTTACACAGCTATGTATGAATGCTGAAACTATTATAAATGCATTTTACTGCCTTATTAATTACTGCTCAGAGTAATGTCTCTGGTCCAGTCAAGTTCCAAACACCTCCAAGGATGGAGATTCCACACGTCTTTGGGCAACCTGTTCCAGTATTTAACCACCCTCATGGTCTGGCTCCATCGTCTCTGTATCCCCTGCTCAGATATACCAACTCTCTCAGCCTCTCCTCACATGTCCTGTGGTCTAGCCACCTAACAATTTTGACAGGCCTCCTTTGGACTCTCCCTTTCTTGCTCTGGGGGTGCCCAGACTGGGCACAACATTCCAGGTGAGGGCTTAGAGGTGCCAAATAGGGGTGAAAGATCACTCTTCTAGACCTGTTGGCTTCATCCTTATTAACGCAGCCCACGGTGCAAGACTTTCAAGACTTGCAAGCCTTTCCATTTGTTTTTGTTGAACTCCATGAGGTTTAGGTCAGTCTCTTTCTTCAGCCTAACCTGGTTCCTCTGAGTAACAGCCCTGTCCTCCAGCATGCTGACTGCTCCCCCCCTAATTTGGTGACATCTGCAACCTTGCTGAGAACGCTCACCACCCCATCACCAATATCTTTAATGTCTTTGGTCTCAGTACTGATCCCTGGGAGGTGCTACTATTTTCTGGCTGCTGGCTGGACTTTGCACCAGTGATAATAAGAGCAATCAAGCCCAGCAGTCAAACCAGTTTTCCAAACAATTTTAATTGTCCACTTATCTAGCCACTGTCTCACTAACTGGGTGACAAGGAGACTGAAGAAGTCTGCTAAAGTCAAGGTATGCAACATCCACTGCTCTTCCCTTGTCCACAGAGCCAGCCACCCTATTAGGTGAGTCAGACTTTATTTCCCAGCAGTAACCCCATGTTGGCTGTTCCATATCACCTTCTTGTACCTCAGATGTGTAGAACAAGCTTCTAACAGAATTTGCTCCATAATCTTCTGAGAGACTGAGGTTAGGCTGAATGAAGTTGCCTGGATTCCACTGTGTTTAATATATTTATTAAAGTTGATATCCATAATATTTTGATATGGTTATCTTTCACTTCTGAGAAGTATTAGACTTACTGCGTTCTCACCTGCAGCTTCTGTGATATGTTCTATACAAGAGAGAGGTTAGCCATAATGAAAAAGTTACTTCTGTTGCTCAGATACTTTCATTCACCTACTGTCTACATCTGTCTACACTATGACAGTCATTTGCTCTAAGGAAAGGCCTTTAGGAGGTTGAATTATAGCCTAAATTCTAAATTCAGCTAGATAAATACCTGTATTAAAATAGCAGTGAACAGATTCACTTCAGGTATGTATTTATTGTTCCAAAAAGGATGTTGTGTTACCAAAGTAAGATGGTGTTTACTCAGTCTTGAATACAGCAGATGCTTTAATTAGACATGCGAGCAGAAGAGAAAATTGTTTAATATAGTACAGGATAAGCAGCTGCCTCCTGCAATATAAGTTTAACTATTGTTGTAAAAGAAGTTCTTAGGCTAATGTGACATTGAAGCACCCCAGTTGTTTGCTTTCTAAATTAAAAATGTTTTATTCTTCTGGCATTATAGACCAGACTTGACACCATTTAAATATGTATTTCCAGAGTTTATTCTAGCAAAAGACAACAGGCTGCTGAAGAGGGAAAAATGACCATGGGTCCCTGTGAGCTCTGACTCAGTCTGGTTGTCTCTGAGAGACCCCAGGAGCAGGTGTCAGACACCAGCTGGCATTTGGGTCAGGAACACATCTTCCAGTTAAAATTTTCTATGAGGTTACACACTAAAGATGCTTCTATAATGTATGCAAAGTCTTTAGCTCTCCCATTGCTGTTTCTGAGTGACTCTGCAGAAAGGGGTCTGGCATAAAACTCTTTGCTTTCACCCTTTCAAGGAGCTTTCCTTCTATTTTATCTGGATTCAGCAGCAAACATGTCTGAACAGAGAGCCTAGATTACACTACCTAAAACAAAGAGCAAATTTTCTTATGTCGCTCATCTAAATACACACCTGTGTATGGGTCAGGTGTAAGAATCTAACCCTGTGTAACTGTTTCTACCCACACTTACTCTGTAATGTTGCTGCACTAGCAATGTTAAGAGATGCTGCCACGGAAATCTTGGGATGACTGTTGTATGTAATGCAAACTACATTGACACCTGCATTCCCCAGAGAACAATAGCTGTTGTTTTCAAAATCTCTGTCAGATATTCCACATTTTTTCCCCCACTGAAGCTGTTGTCAAATTCTCCCATGTATACTTTGAAGGACTAGACAAAATTACAATAATTCATCAGGGGGCATCTGTTTACACTCATCATTATATAAAAATGCAAGTAACTTTTCCTGAGGAAATACAGCCAACCTGTATTTTAAGTAGGTGGATTTGATTCAGCCTTTGATCTTGGATTTTCACATCAGCTTTTCCAAAATAAATGTAATAAGTAGATCAATGTTTATATCTGGAGTTGGTAGAATTGTATGAACAAAACTGCAGAAGGTGCCAGGCCATTTGCAGTCATGTCCTACATGATATTGAAATGTCCATGACTTTGAGTCATGCCCATACTGTGAAAATGTACAGGTTCTGTAAATATATGGCTTACATTTGGTCTCACTAACTGACAGAGAGAAAGGTTAAGGTGTAGGATGCAATGCTTCCAAAACAATGGCAGTCCTGACTTGAGCTCAAGGAGGAAGCCAAGGCGTGAGGGGCTGGTGCTTTGTGCCTAAAAGAGCCAGGCTCTAGTGCAGATTCCCAAGCAGGTTGCACGTAACCTTGTGTTCCAGGTTTCGTTCATCCTTTCTGCTTACGTACATAGGATATGACACTGACTGGCATCATTTTACATGGGACATATTGATACCTGTAAGCCTGGAACCCTGTAATGGACTGGTTTGAAAAATACATAAATACATTTACCTCAATGCTATAATATTTCTACATGTCACCTCTGAGTAGTTACAAAAGTCATAGAATCATAGAATCGTTCATGTTGGAAAAGACCTTTAAGATCATCAAGTACAACTGTTAACCTAACACTGCCATCCCACCACTAAACCATGTCCCTAAGGACCTTGTCTACCCATCTTTTAAATAACTCCAGGGATGGGGACTTGACCACTTCCCTGGGCAGCCCATTCCAATGCTTGATAACCCTTTAATTGAAAAAATTTTTCCTAATGTCTAACCTAAACCTGCCCTGGCACAACTTGAGGCCATTTCACCTATGTGTCCTATCACCCGTTACCAGGGAGAAGAGGCCAATACCCACCTCACTACAACCTCCTTTCGTGTAGTTGTACAGGGTGATAAGAAAATAGTCGTCAGTGTAGATCAAATCAGGTATGTCACCCCAAAAGCATCAGCAGAGCTTAGAAAAGAAAAAGCTGTGGGTTTGAATCACTGAAGGATGAATAAGGATAGACGCTGGAGAGGTGGACAACTATATTCATACTTCTCTCTTAATAAACTTTGAAATTAAGATCTTCGGCTTCTTTACTTTTGGAACAATTTTTTTTCTGGGATCCAAATGAATCTGTGCTATGTCCTGCCATCTCCACCCTCAATCTATAAATCTCTGAAGTGCAGTTCTTTTTAGGGTATGTTAAATTGCATAGCAGCTCCAGATTGCAAGAGAATTCCTGTTTAGAGCTTTAGCTGTGATCTTCAAACAAGTGCTACTATCAAAGAACAGGGAGAAAGAAAATATTAAAGTGTTCAGATGACTGGTTGGGTGACAGTGGTTAGACCATCTGTGTGGTTCCTAGGTGCCATATACAAGAGATGAACCTCTTGCTCAGAATTCAGAAAAAAACCTTTAGCTATACCTCTTACTTTGTTCTAATCCATTTTTCCAGCTGTAGTATTTAGGTGTTATAATTGATATTGGTGTTTCTTGTTATCTTTATATCACTGTGATTTTTTTCTAAAGTTGTAAATGGGTGACAAATAGGATGTTTACAAGAAAACCAATATGTAAAATTAAAACTCATTATTCTTACAAAAAGTATTCCACTTACTTTACTAGAATGACAAGTTATGAAAGAGTTTTGGAACCACAAAAATAAGATGATCATTTGCAAAGGGGGCTTCATAACAACTTGAGGTTAGCTTTCTTTTATTCATAGTCTGCTATCTGGTTTTACTTCATTTTTCTTAAATAGAGGCATAATTAAAATAAAGAGTAATCAAAATGCAAAATTTTATGCTAAGAGAATTTTGTAACGCAATGTGAGATTTCAGGTCTGGTTCAACAGGCTGAGTAGGATTACACAATAATATTCCAGGTACTAATTTTCAACATTTTAATGAAAAATAATTTATGGTAGGCATTACAATGTAATGTATTAAAGAGGTGTCATAATTTCTCTAATTCCCAATAAGTAGTAAGAATGTGTAATTTTAATTAAACTAAGTGCATGACTTTTTTAGAAACCTTCTATAAAAAATAATTTGTCCAAGAAAAACTTTTAAACCTGCCTAGAATCTTTCTAAACTGTTTGCAATAAAGCTATTTTCTTTATTATTATATTCATAATGTAAATAAATAGTTGTTTTACTGTTGTTATCTCATTGATTTAACTGTATCATAATGATATGCAGGATTTTACGGAAAATTTCTAGCTAGGAAAATGGTCATACTCTCAGACAGGAAAAGACATTCATCAATTTAATTGACCAACTAACCTTTTGCATAGAAAGCTAATTGATTCTTAAATGTATATCCTTTGTTCAACCCCTCTGCAAATACCCCATCCATGTTTGGCTCACAGTGAAAATATCAACAAGGAAAATGAGTTTGCGTAGAGCTGTAGGCATCAAATGGCTATGAGCAGACCTAAATTGGTAGTGCTAAAATGAATTACCAAAGGTTAGATACACATCATCATCTACAGAAAAATCATAGTCTCTCCAAATTACTTTCTGTGTTGTCCCTTAGCATTAACACATTGAAGTTCTGCTTAGCTACATGTCAGCATTTTCATCTGCCATAATCTTCTTTTAACACCAGTAGAGAAGGGTCAGTTATATCATCACCACACTTTGTTTGGGGTGGAGAGCCTAAAATAGAGGCTCTTCTGGCCTGGATGCCTGTGTTCACAAGTCACTTCCATCCAGCTGGGAGCCCTATCTTTTGACTGTAACAATTGCTGGTATCAAAAAAGTCACAGTAATTCACTGTGGTATATTATTCATGGTAATTAAGGGACAGGTTCACTCTTACCAGAGCAGATCTCCAAGACCATGCAGCCAATAGTGTCTTTTCAATTGACATGTTATCCTTGCATGCATTGGCAAATTTTTAAGCTACTTTGTTTCTAGACACTTGCAACCCTATCTCCAGGAAAGTTTTTACTTTCTTTCCTGGAAATACTTGTCACTAACCATTGTTTTACTAGCTGCAAATACAGATGCTGGACCAGTCTATGGATATGTCTGTCAAAAGAACACAAGCAAACCACAGCCTTGTTTTCAACATGCTTGATGTAGATAGACAGTTAGGCTTGCATAGAGGGTACCTCGGTGAATCGTCTGCGCAACTCTTACAAGCGTGATCTTGACTTTCAAATATTTGCAGCCTCTCCATAGATTTAAATATTGCAAAGAGATAGTCTAACACATTCAAGACAAACTCACACAGGAAATCAGTTTCTCGATGAATGTTGCAGATACTCAGTTCATGAGGTTACTTACGTGAGACAAAGTTAGTTCATAGTTGTCTGTTGTACATCTAACTTCAAGCACTGGTCTTGCTTTTAGGTTTTAAAACCAGAAAAAAATTGTTAAATTTTTCACTGAAAGAGCTTTCAGCTAGGAGTGTTTTATTCTTTATATTTTCACAGTGTAGCGACACAGTATTTAATTGACTAGTTGGTAAGCAGTTTAAATTCTATGAATAGGTTAGGAACATTTTTCCAGTGATTTTATTTTATTACATAGTTGCAGAAAGTATTGGCATGTACTGCATGAGGTATTGAGCTAATTACATTTTCTTTTGCCCTCACCAAACAGTATGATTAACAAACAATTAAATCTGAGGAATGTACAAATAACAGGCTATATCAATGAGTGATATTGCCCCTGCAGGGGTCTGAGATAGGCTGATGTGAAGGTTCAGAATGGGCAGACCACACTAAAAATAAGTGATATAATTCACAGACTAATTTCGGAACTTTTTATGTGGTTTTATGAATAATGCAATGTAGTATTACATTATTTATATTCTGTACAATGTGTAGTTGTTTAAAGTATCTATTACAGATATCCTTCCCTTCTGGTTATCAGATTAGTAAAACCCTAATTTTGGTTTGATCAAAGGGAGATTTTCAGACAAGAAAGGCAATAATTTTATGAATGTTCTTTAACAGGCATTGGTGACTTTTAGAATGCCTCCTTCCTTCATTATTCATTAATCAGTCAGACATGAATTCTGATTCCCACATGCTTTTTTTATTTATTCTTTCTGCTCTCTAATATGATGACTGAAAATTTCAATAAGATAATAATGAATAGTAGATAGGAAATAATGAATAATGCATGACTGGTTAAAAAACAAAATCTCATAAAAACACATGATAAAACATGTAAAATTTGGGAAATCACAACTTTTTTTTCTGCTATAGTAGCTGTGTGAACACTCAGCTCATGTTTCATTTAGTGAATTCACCCTGCTAAGAGGTCAAAGTGAGGCAAGGGTGTTGAAAGCTAGGTACAAGAGATAAGTTTTCTCTTAAAAAATAAAACATTCAGAATCACTTCACGTGGCTTTCAGCATTTTTATATGGGAGTTCATTTCACATATAGTAAATTTTCTTTCCTCAGTGCTCCTGTGAGATGTCTTAATGCAGTTGGTACAAACATAAAACATTTCTTTGTTTTTGTGGCAAACAGTTTCAAGGACACACTTAGAACTACAGGATAAATTATTTTCTATGTCATTCTTTTGTTCTGTAGTTCTCCAATGTAGCATACCTTTCAAACAAAATTGCTTTCTTCTGTAAGAACAAGGGAAGTCACAAAGTTGAAGGGGTGAGACTCAAGTTTCTCCTTCTCCTTTGGAAAATTCTGCAGTGATGAACCATAGACACACAGGACAAAAAAAAAAAAAAGGAAAAAAAAAAAAAAGAAGAGTACCCTTGGATTACATGTGGCATTTGCATTAATGTGGAAATTTGACTGCACAATAAAACCTGTCTTCAAGAAAAGTCAACATTTAAGCAGACTTTAATCTGCTAGGACAATATGAAAAATATCTCAAACATAAATGTTGACATAGTGAGAGTGAAGGAGGAGAGAATCCTGAATTCCCAGGCTTCTCATGAAAAATATATCAACACATATGTAGAGTCTTAAAGGCAGCTACAGCTGCCAATTCTCCAAAAGCAAGTGGTACATGCCAAAGACACTGGAGAGGTACAGTGAGCTCCTCTCTCTGCATATTCCTTATGATTAAGAATGAACATTGAAACCTATTTTCATTTCTACAACAAATAATGTGTTTAGAAAGTTTCTCCACTTGGGAGATTGCATCTGACATTCTTTCTCATCCAAACGATACAGTAACTTACCTCATAATTTACTTATTCGTTGTTTGCTGTGTGTCTTTACATATTAATGTCACTTTTTCCACAAGGGTAGCACAGCCATTTCGGTGTATCCTATAAACACTCCTGAACCGAAGACAGAGATAGCATTAAGTAATATTAAAGGAATGAAACAGATGTTATATAACTGCACTTTAATAAAGCTGGTGTAGTCACTGCTTCACAGAATCTTACTTGAAAAATTACTTTGGTTTTATATAAAACAACATGTGTTATGTCCAGTTATAGCTAACATTTTAACCCATGTTCATACTACTTCATATACTACAGAGTCAGTGTTTTTTTACAATGATTTACATTGTGAGCAACACTAAAATGAGATTCAGTCTGAAAAAGTAATAAGTTAATACGCTTTGGAAAATTATGTTAAATTCAGCTAGGAAAAAAAAATTGGAGTAAGGGAAAAAAAAAAACAAAACCAAAACCAAAGCTATGAGAGGCAGAAATATTGATACAATTTGTAGGGCATTAATAGATTCAAAGCCAGAGACACATTTGCAATGTGATACAGCTCCACCAAACACTATGTGATTTGGGAAAATACATTCATAATCAGAGGCATCATTATAGACCAGGAAAATGATAGACCTCCTGTTTCTGACATCAGTGAGACTACATCTAGAATAATGCCTGTAGATATCACTCCTCGGTGCTATGATAGAAAAACTGAAGTATACTATTAAACAGATACTCCACTTTCAAAGGATGCTTGGTGTCTCATTCGCCTGAATTTACTGGTTTCATTTTGATTTCCTACAAAAATATGGCCTGTGTAATCTCACTGCTGGATGTCTACCCATCCATCTTCATAATGCTTGAACCTACGGTCCAGTTTAATGAAATTCTAAATGCTTCAAATTTTTTAACTTTCTACATATTTGGTGAACAGCAGGGCCTGGAGTAAGGTTCAAATTAGTACTGCCACTGAAGGAAATGCTGCAGTACAAATAGGATAGTTATCTCATTTGTCTGACTTGGCTGACAAAATTTCAATCTGCATGAAGGACAGTAATATTGTTTTGCCAACACGCATGAAGCCATTTCATTGAAACTTTAGTAGTTTAGTTCAAATCTCATTCCCATGTCCCCAAATGGAACTCCTCTAGCCACAGAATTTAGTGCAGTATCTTCATCAATGTTAAAACATAACATTTGCATTAATTGATATAGTAAGAATCGTTAACCATGACAATATATAAAATTAGTACTAATGTTGCCTAATATCATGTTTCAGATTATTTGTCTTGCCTTCATGAATGTCTGAATTGTACTGCCTTGAAAAAATAAAAAATGTTGAAGAGACAAACTTAAATCCAGGTCCTGCTTACTCTACTTTTACAGCAAACATTTATTTTATTATCTTTGCTCTAACATCTGGACCCTTCATCTGTAGTATGCACCATACATTGTGGTATGAACCATACAAATTCATAGCAAATATAGAGTTTACTCTTTCATTAAAATGCAAAAAGTAATAATGACATTTGGATAAAATGAGTAATTCAGTCAGGATCATCGTATCTTATTTGGATTCAGCCATATACTTCAGCTGAGAAAATAGTTATCATTTACATCATCTCCAAGGAACTTACCTGCTATCATATGGTTTCAGAAAGACTTTCAAATTCTCAAACACCAACTACATGTACTGTGATTCATCTGCTTTCTCTTTTCCATAGCTATCTCACAGTTCAACAGAAACATCTGTTTCACAGGTAGGAAAGATTAAGCACAGTATTTTTTCCTTTGGTGGATAAGCAAGCATTAGGAAGTATAGGACAGTGATTTAGTACACTCAGATTTACCCCTCAGAACACAGAATTACAGGTGCAATTTGAGCTCAATAGAAGTTTGAGGCCTCTCTTAGCTTTTTACAAGGCTGCTAGGACATGTTAGCTCATCAAAATCTGAATTTTGCCCTATGCATGTTTGCATGTAGAAGGGGAGGGAATGGCTTGCTGCCATGTGCCAGCATGTTCTCTAAGAATAAATCTCTTATCTGTGTAACAGAGGATCATAAATTTTGAGTTACAGTTTCTGATTCTCAGTGGTGAGCTGCTAACTTACAGGGGACCATCAGGCAGCCAGGGCTAGGCCTGGCAGCCAAGGTCTGTCCCACCACCCCAGCCAGGAGCAGGGCAGCTGGGGGCACTGGGCAGCCCCATCCTTGGCCTTCAGGCACCTCCCTGGGGGCAGGGACAGGCTGAGGTTGGACTGGGATGTCAACCTGTGGGTGAGGGTCAGGATCAGTCCTGGTGAGGGGAACCATGGTCAGACACAGCCCTGGGATGGCAAGGCAGGGCCTTGTTCACAGTTCACTAATTATACACACACAAATAGTAACAGTTTGCCCCAAAAATATGAGAGATTATGTTGCAGTCTGTGGAAATGCTGACAATGATGTACCCTGCTAGCTATTGCTTGTATTTTTAAACTGGACTCAGAGTTGATGATGTTGGAGTGAGGCATCACTGATTTCCTAAGCAACATCTTAAACAGTTATAGAGATGGACTGTTAATTCTGCTTTATATTTTTATATATTTTTATTTTTGCAAGTGAAGATCTGTTGAACCTTCCTTCCTGAACCTTCCAAATGGAGTGGACCACTTCCAGCATGGTGAAAGACAAATAAATCCTGACTATGCAATGCCCAGATCTTTAAATCTTTTCTTTGCCCCCGAGAATGATTTTTGAGACTATTTAAGCTGCTAATTTTCACCAACCAGTAAGATTATTCAGAAAACCTTCCCGTTGATTCCTACTTGGCCTGATTAAATCAGATTTTTTTTTTCCAGACTGAACTTTAGAGAAATGAGAAGGAAGATTGAGGAAGAATAGTCATCCCACACGTGAAACCTCTGACTTTGCTAAGGCTTTGGCTCACATCCTTACAGCATGATTTTAGGTGTTAACTAAATTAAAGGCATAGCTATAAACATCATTCTTTACAAGTAAATGAAATATGAAACTATTTGAATGCCAATGATGATATATCATATACATTCATTCAGTTTTTAATTCAGATATGATTAATAGGAAATGCACAGAAGCATGAATCAAACTCCAGCTGAGTATACAGAAGTAGCTCAGCAAAAGATCAGGATATATGTATTCATAACAGTATGCAAAGCTGGGAGAAGTGTTAGACAAAACTTTGGCCTGAATAGTGTCTAATATAGGCAATGAATGTTGGGGGACTGAGTCAGCTTTAGACTTGTGAGGACTTTGCCAGCACCTGTAGCAGAAGTTTGTCCTCATCGCTCCACAGGCTGCATGACTTGCATTGTTATGTGCCTTGGCCTGTGTCTCCTCCTGGTTCCTCATCACCCTGGCTGCTTATCCCTTAAGCTGTTTTTGTTTAGAAGATGCTGGAAAAGGATGTGAAGCTTAGAAGGAAAGAGCATACTTTGGGAGAGAGCGAACAGCTGCTGTCTTGTCCTGCATATTTCTAAGCAGTCTAATACATCAAAAGTTTTAAGGTATGTATATAAGTAAGTTAAAACTTTAAGGTTTATATATACCTTTAAAAACATATATAAGCTCTTCTGTAGTAATTGAATGAGTCCAAGACAACAGGAAAGAAGGATGCTACAGAATGTAAAGAAGGTGACAACATGCTGTTTTCTTGAATAAAAACGGAGTTGTTTACTAGATAGAATAAAGGAATACATCTATGTGGGAAACAAAAAGCAAGAGAAAATGCTCTGAAAACAATGATTTGATGCTTCAGAGTAGCATTTTGTTTGTTATGACTAGGTGAGTAAAGGGACATGAAGGTTGTCTTTTCCAGCTTGTCTTTTAATCTTTTTTTTTTCTGCCTATCATGTACATTTCAAAGGTTCAGAGATTTTCCCTTTTTTGTTTTTTCATAAAAAAATATAAATAAAATGCTGGTTTGTACTTGCCATTCCTTCATGGAAATAAAAATTAATTGTTTCAGTCTTTTGCAAGACCATATTGAAGGTATTTTGGAGGTCTCAGATTCAGTGTGATTTGCAGATCCAGACAGTTCAGTAAAATGTAAGCAAAGAAACTTCACATTGCAGAGGCAGACAGTGAGGCTTGCTAATTACTACCCAGGCTCAGAAGTGCCCTATTATTGTCCCTGGAGAATATTGTTCTCACTGAATCTCCTTTTATATCTTCCAGCTGGAAAGCGGTTTGCCCTTTTCATGGAAAAAGATCTGGCACCCAGTGCTTGAAGACCTCATTGTCTATTTTAGGGCTTTTAGCAAAATCACCTGCACAGCACCAGGTACGTTCTTCCAGTTTCTAAATGAAAAAAACTATTCCTGACATCCCCTGTGGGGAACAATTTATCCACAGTTAAAATTTCTATTTTGTCAGTGTTATCCAGATGTGCAATTTTCATATTATTTACATATCTATTTTATGCAGACATTCATGTTTTAGCACTCTGCTCAAAATTTGCAGACCTGTTTTGTGTGATCACTGAGTACATACATTATCAAGTTGTTTTCAGAAGTATCATAACAATTTTCTTGTGAAATATAGAAGCAACATTGAAATAGAAGTCTAAGGAGGAATTACATAATTAAAATGTCAGTAATGACTTATCTTTTAGAAAAATAATATAAATCTTTGTTTTTAGAAACATATCATTGCATTTCACTGGTAGCTAGTTTTCCCAGGAGTAACTGCATAATTAGAAAGATTTGCTGCATACATAGAAAAATAACTTTTGTAGGTAAATTCCCTCAGCAGGATTTATTTTAATAAAATAATCAGACTGAAAAGAAACACTTTCATTTTATGGCACAATTGCTGCCAATGACATATTACTGCAGTGAACTCTGATTTCTTTTTAGTCTAGAATCATATTTCACTGCCTGACCCTTCTGTTTAGTGTGTACAGTACTGTAATGCTGCTCAGTAAAAGAAAAATTGCTCATTGTTTGTTACTACTCATTAATTTGGACTTTTTAATTACACTTAGATGGGTTTAAATTATGAAAATGAGTAAAGTGAAGGTCAGGGAGAGATGGTTCATAAGGAGGGAATGCAGGGGTAGCCTTATATTGCCAAGTACCTCCAGATATATTCCTATTCTGCCTGTTTTCCAGTCTGGCCTTCTCTAAAGAAATTCTTGTTAGCAAGCCACACAGCCATATCAGGACAATGCTGTGCTCAAGTCAATATGCCCTGAGAAGACGTACCAGTATGGGCTTCTCTGTAATCAATAGGATGACAGCACTACATCAGTTCTAGGGCTTCATCAAATCTCTTTCAGCTGATGGAGAGGAACTTTTACCTCCTTGTAATTGTGTCTATTGGGCACCACTATTATCTCTGGTTCTAGCAATATAATCTTTTCCAGTGGCATGCCTTTTAGGTTTCTCTTATTCAGATATATCTTTTGTATCCCTGAGAGTGTGTTTTATCCCCAGGATGTGTTTTAATATGGGTTTTCTTTCCAATAGCTAGCTGATGACCAGCTCTTGTAAAACTGAAGGTCATGCTTCAGATGAAGTTGTTGAGGACTGTTGCTAAGGCTCCCTACAGAAGGTATCATGCTGGGGCTGTACTGGAACTTCCAGGTAAGTTCAACTGTTCTACAGATATTCCTGATAGGGTAGTCTGAACATCATTAGTGCCAAATGCTGTCCTCTGCCCCTTGCCTCATCTTCTGAGACATCCCCTTCCTCAAAGGCTTGCAAAAACCTGTCCCTGGAGGATGGATGATCCAGGACGTGGCTTCAGAGGCAACTTTCATGTGAATGGTGAGGATGAGCCTCATCATTCCTCTTGATTGTAGCCTCTACTGGATCAAATAGTGGGATCTGGGCTCCTCACAAGACAGATATTGAGGTGCTGGAGCATGTCCAAAGGAGGACAACGAAGCTGGTGAAGGGTCTGGAGCACAAATCTGATGAGGAGCAGCTGAGGGAACTGGGGTTGTTTAGTCTGGAGGAGGCTGAGGGGAGACTTTATCACTCTCTACAACTACCTGGCAGGAAGCTGTAGTGAGGTGGGTGTCAGTCTCTTCTCCCAAGTTACAAGCAACAGGACAAGAGGAAATGGCCCCAAGTTGCTCCAGGTGAGGATCAGATTGGATATTAGGAAAAATATCTTCTTCAAAAGGGTTGTCAAGCATTGGAATGGGCTGTCCAGGGAAGTGGTCGAGTCCCCATCCCTGGAGGTATTTAAAAGATGCGTAGATGTGTCACTTAGAGGCATGGTTTAGTGGTGGACTTGGCAGTGTTAGATTAACAGTTAGTCTCAATGATCTTAAATGTCTTTTCCAACCTAAATGACTCTATGATTCAACAATTCTATGATTACCCTATTATACAGGGATGTCAGGGAGACAGACTTGGCTACCTCAAAATACTGTAACTTCTCACAGAATTTCAAGCATTAGCTTCACTGCTAAATACTAATTTTATACTTGCCTAATATAGAAATGAATTGCTCATGCTAATTTTAGGAGTTAGAACTAATAAAGGATGATGCTGTTCAATTACTAAGTGGTATAGTATTCAAAGCACCCTTCGATAAGTACCTGAACTGCCTGCTTTCTCACTTCCAGACCTTCAACAGAAATCAAACATGAAAGTTTTCCACCCCTAGAAGGGAACTTCTGTTCAAACTTATAAATGAGTGAAGGCTTCAGGTAAAACTGGGGACTCTTTGCATTGTAATGACAATTTCTACCAGTGACTACTATGTAATTATAATATCATAAATTATAGATATAGTTATGGCACACCTAATGTTTTTAAAGCTTTATTCTGTCAATTAGCTTAACACAGTTGTGTAATGCAGCGTGGTTTAAACATCTGAGATTTATTAGCAATTAACATATGCTTTTATTTTTCTTTCAAATGTACTCACTATTAAAAATAAATGCCGTAGATGAAAACACTTTGTGATTATTTCAATTCATTAATAGAAACTAATGTCATGCCTGATAGAATTAAAATATAATATTGCTTCTGGTTTGTGAAAAGTATAAGAATAACTCTGAGAGCTGCTTTCCTTCTGCTGCATTGCAGAAATGTGTGCTTATGCCACATGGAAAATGAGGGCTCACTTGTTACACCCTCTGCCTAGCAACTCTGAAACATTGTAGCTTTATGTCCTCTACCCTAAATCCGTTCTGACTGCTGGCTTCCTCTGTTTCGGAGATTCATGTGAAACTGGAGTTTGGACAGCATAGTTTTGTCTATTGCACAGCACAGGGTATTTAGAGTTATGAGCACCTAAGGATGCAGGTCAATATTGAGGTTTTTAAGTATCTCAGTACATGCTAATTTTAATAATAGCCAAATGTTCCTCTGTGTCTTTGACATTTACAGCCATTTGTAAACACCTAAATACCCCATTTTCGATGGCCTTTTTTCAATCAGTTGTAGATGGGACTTCCTAGGTTGACCATGACCAGGAATGAGTTGTTCTTGATCACCCAAAGGAGTCTGTGAAGCAAGAGTGACAGCAATGAATCCTAGTGCACTCACAACCAGGAAATGGGAACGTCTTGGGGAAGAGCCAGAAAGGGAGGGCAGTCTATCGTCCTTAACATATGGATTTGGATGGGACAGAAATGCCCTGAGGAAATTAGGAAAGGACAGAAGGAATCTGAGGTCACCTTGTGGGAGCAGGCAGGAATGGCACAGTTATGTCTTAAAGGCCGCAGAGCTGTCCTCGTTTAAAGTCCAGGGATGGGGGCCTGAGAGCACTGCAGAGATGAACCAGCTTGATAGTTGTGATGACCCTGAATTTAGGCACAGGCACAGGTATGATGGAGGGTGAAAGCAGGAGGGACAGTTCCCCTTCACTCGTACTCCCCCGTGCTTTGTGCTGGGCTGCATGGGAAGAACAGAAATAATGCAGGCACAGTCTTGGCTGCTAGGCACAGCTCTGCAGCTCTGCCCTGAGTGACATCATCTATTTTCAATAAACTCTAGTCTGTTGTTACATGACAAAGAATGAAAGAACACAACACTGAGGGACAATTAAGTGGAACATCCTTAATGGATTCCCAGAACAGAGCTGCTTTACTTATGGCACATCAGTAAACTCCTTTTTCTTTTCACTGTATTTCCAGAAAAAACTACAACTTGAATTTGATACAGAAGTGCATTCTTTTATGTGGTTAACACATTTGTGCTTAGTGTGTTCATGTATAGGGTTATTTTAGCCACTGGGCTAAGTGGCTTCCAAAGAATGAATGGAATTTTGGGACCTTGGCAGCTAAGGAAGAAAAATTTACAGGAGGGAATGGTTTGTAGCAGGTTCATCTGGGATCATACTTTAGAGCAAGGGCCTTTCTCTGAAATATTGACTGGAAAAGAATGGACTGATTTTTGTGACAACAATCAAGTAGTACAGGGACAGAGAGAACAAGTCTGTAAGAGAAGATTGCTAATAGTTTTGGAATGAAGAATGAGAATTGCAGTATAAATAGACATCAAGGTACAGAGTAATTGTACAGGATTAAAAAAAATGTTTACACCAGCCTCTGTGAATCTAAGATTGTCCCTGTCTTTCAAAGCAAGGACAGCTATAAGTTTTAATTTTTCTGATTTTTGCTTTTTCACTTGACAAAAGGACAGGTATTGACTTAACAGATAGACACTTAAGCAATATAGACACTTTTAACAAAGAAACTGGAAAAATAATGAAAACCTAGGAAGCAAAAATCAGTGAACTGGAAGAGGGAAGTGTTCAGAAATTCTTTAATCCTGAGAGAAGAATCGGGAATAGCGTGTAGCAAGATTCAAATCTGAAAACCTTGATCAAAGAGGCTGTAGGATGGGTCAATTGTCTGTGATGGGCCACAGAATTCAGAAACACTGGGATACAGAATATTCTTTAGGCTTACACCTGAAGTGGTATTGCAATTTAAAGAAAAGAAAAAATAAGGGTGTCGGAGAAACCCAGAACAGGTATAAAGGCATCTCTGAAACATCGCTGGAAAATAAGCACAGCACCTACTAAAACCTGAAGTTAGTCCATGTAATTTGTGTCAAGATGCACACCTGAGCTAGACAAGTAACACAGCTTACTCAGGCAGTTTCAAGCAGTACTGGAGATGCAGAGATAAAATTAGCCAGGGTTGTGCTATTCTTTCTAGGCTGTGTCAGTCCT
Source organism: Egretta garzetta (assembly GCF_000687185.1). NCBI lineage: Eukaryota > Metazoa > Chordata > Aves > Pelecaniformes > Ardeidae > Egretta > Egretta garzetta. The sequence continues at coordinate 766,725 of NW_009258952.1, forward strand.
GTCTGCCTGGATTTGTACTGCAATATTTTCTCCCAGTTTCAGCTGGTCTTGGTTATATAACTGTTGTCTCCAGTGCAAATGGTGATTTCAAGGGATAGTTGTACACCTTGACCATATATGGAATGTGTAAATCTAGACAAATGATAAGCAACTGTTCATATTTCTAAAGCTAAAATTGAGACCAGCTAGGTAAAACACAAAGGGAGTATGGACAGGGAATTTTCTCATCTGCCCTTGGCTCTCAGATTCTCCTTGCTTCATGAAGTAAGTTAAAATACTGCTTCAGTTCAAGTATACTTTGTGTTTGTTTTTCAGTTTTTAATAATTACTTAATGTTAAAACTGTGAAGAAATTAGTTTATGAGGGTTCCTACAAACAAGCTTCCCATTTTTTTCTCATATGTGTACACTCCTGGTAATTTGATTTTTTTTTAAAATAAACTAAGAATACAGTAAAACTTAGATTTCACTAGCCAAGTTGGTTTGGTTTGCATTTTAAAAAGCCAAACAGACAAATTTACGTATGATTCATCACTACAGTAACAGACTGAATGAACATCACTTGATTCATGACCTCATTCAACCAAAGCTTCCCCAAAAGCTCTCCATGAACCTTAGTTTATAGTTTGGCCAAAGTCCTCAGACTGTAAGCAGTGTTTTTTACCTTATTAATTAAGACCCATATCATTCAAGTGGGATTCTCAAAAGTGCTCAGCAATGGCTTGGCTCTTTGTCAACTGAAATTATCTGTGAAGCTTACACTAATACCAATGAAATAGGAGTTAGGTCAATACTAAAGAGGTTTTTCTGCAAAATCTATTGATGTGTCACTGCAAGTTGGTCTGATTCTCTTGCCATGAACATTATGCAGTAGAGGACATGCTAAAAGGTGCAAGTATCCAAGCATCAGGGCCAGCCTCAGGCAGAGTCATCTGTTGCTTAGCAGAGCAGCTTGCCAAGGGCAGGCAACAAAAGGGCCATGGCTTTCCCTGCTTGCCTCATCCATGCCAGGGCCTGGGAAAGACAGCTGAAGAGTTGTCTCCTACCCAGAGCTTCCCATTCCTTTGTCTTCTATCTTTCTGTGACAAAAATGTCCTGGTCACAGGCCCAAAATTTTACCTTTAGACAGGAAGAGTTCAGCTGTAGACAACACTGTGTCAAGTACCAGAAGAACCCTCTTCTAATTGATATTTTTGTTTACAGTGCATTTCTTTGCTGTTCCTACTGTTCCAAGCATTTTTTTTTCTTTCCTTAATTGCTTCTAATGTCAGCAGTTTCTTTAAAAAATAATTATTAAATGTTCATTTATTTTTTATCACAGTATTCATTTAAACTTCAGAACAGTTTCAGACATCTGCAGCTTGGTGTTGCCCATGGTTATGTGTTAACCCCTAAGGCAGTCTTCCTTAAAGGTGCCACAAAATTATTTCTTTTTTTTTTTTTTTTTTGGACAACCATCATATCCTACTGAGCAGCAGAAAAAAAACAATCCCCAAACCAATTCCTGACTAATGGAAAAAATTGCCAGGCTGAAAAACACAATTCTCTTAGGCATGGGGATAGGAAGAAAGCTGTTGAACCCGCTTATAAACAGATCTTTATTGAACAAATGTTCTTGGGGTTTTATTCATCCAGGGAAAGGATTCTGAGGGAAGGGAAAAGTTTCAAGCAAGCTATGTACGATTCTTATGGAACTCAAGTAATTTTAGCAGAGAAGACCTCAGTTAAAATTAGATAAAACAGATTCTGTTGTATTTATTGAAAGAACAGTGTACAATACACTCTGTTCTGGAATGTCAATTAACTTCAGATTGAAGACCAACACTCAGATAATTCTCAATTAGTAAATCAGAAAATCTATTCAAGATCTGTAACGTGCAGTATTTCTCAAAGGAAAGTTTAACACATATTTTGAAAAAGTCTTTACAAATTATATCTGTCAGAAGTAGCAATGTATGTGTGTTGCTGTTTTCACTAGTAAGTTTTATCATATCAGTCTTGAGTATCATAATGCCTGAGATCAGTATTTTGCTATATTATCCTTTAATTCCCCCATTCCAAGAGAAATAATTTTGCAGACTTTTTTTTTTTTTTCCCAAAGGGACAACCTGAGGAGTTCTTCATCAACTTAAAATGTAGAATGTAGAAGAGGAAAATAGATGCTAAGACAAAAAGGAACTTCAGTCTTTTGACTAGCACCTGTCAAAATAGATTATTATTTTTTCCCTGTTCTTTTAGGCTTCCCAAGATAAACATATTGTGAATAAACTGATAGAAGATTATGCATTGCTGTCTATGATAATGCTGACACTCTGTTTTCAACTAACTTCCATCACAGCAAACAATGTTTTGCTTAAAACAGATTGCACTTCTATTGTAGAATTTAGTCTTGAACTAAATGTTTCCATGTCCTAAAATGAATCTTTAATTTATGTCCTTGTGATAACTTCTGCAGCTCATTTATATTTTGTTAATTTTGTTTCTTCTTTGATACTTTGATCCTGATTGAGGAATCCTCACAAAATTCATTTCTATTTTGCGGTGTTGAAACAAAAGGTGGCTCTATCTTCCATCTTTCCACTTTCTGGTTGGAGCACAAACATGAAAATGATTATTCTTTACAAAGACCTGTGTGACTTGTGATGTGGGTTGACCTTGGACATCAGCTAGGCACCCAGACAGTCATTCCCTCCTGTCCCCCACTCAATTAGCAGAGAGAATAGGAAGAGAAAAAGTGAGAAAACTTGTTTAAACATACTTCAATAGGTGATAAAGACAGTTTAGTAGGTGAAAGCAAGAGGAAAAAAATAAGTGATGGAAAGGCACTCACGACATCCCACAGACTAATGCCCAGCCAGTATACTAGCAATCAGCCCTTTGGAAGCCAGAAAACTCCCATCTCCTTTTTCTTCTACCCCAGTTTTTATTTCTTAGCATGGCATAGAATAACCCTTCAGCCTATTTCAGTTCAGCTCTCCCAGCTGTGTCCCCTACCAGCTTCTTGTGCATCCCCAGCCTGCTCAGTGCAGGAGGTGGGGAACAAGCCAGGAAACAGAGAAAACCTTGATGCTGTGTGAGCACTGTTAAGCAATAGCCAAAACATGGGTGTATTGACACTATTTTAGCCACAAATCCAAAACACAGCACCATACAGGTTGTTATGAAGAAAGTTAACTCCATCCCAGTCAGACCCAGTACTATTTCCACCCTCCCCAGTCAGTTTGCACCCTAAGGGGTATTTATCTCTTTCCACAGAATGCAGGGGCTTTGTTTGGGCAGGGTCAGGTTGGTTAACAGACCCTCTAATGTTAACCAGCCAAGTGGCTTCTGCTAAATTAGCATCCCAACACTTCCATGTCCCATCAGCACCCATCATTCTCAGCATAGTCTTTAACAGTCCATTGTATTGCTGGAGGCTGATAGGGGATGCGATATACTGGATGATGTGTGCCTTGGCCCACACTTCTGTGAGGTTGTTTCAGAAATGTTTGACTCATTTCTTTCTACGGTGCCATTTTGTTATAGGACTTGCTTTTCAAGATTCAGAATGGTTTTTTGGGCAGTGGCATGGGTTACAGGGTATGTTTCTAGCCATCCAGTAGTGGCTTGCATCATGGTAAGTATATGACATCTGCCTTGGCGTGTTCACAGAAGTGGTCCAATATAACCAATCTGCCATATGGAGCTGAACAGGGTCCATTAGTTCTTCTTTCCCAGAGATAGTTTATGCTACATCAAAGGTCCACCAATACCCTTTTGGATCCTTGCAGTACCCTGTTCTGAGGTAGTCAGTGCCAACGATACAAGGAGCCTCCAGGCCAGTTACAACAGAATGCTTCTGCCACTTGTTCCCTGTTAAGCTCACCTGAGCCTCCAACACAGACAACTGTTGGGATCCTCCTGTCACTCCAGAAATCCAGATGGATACTTCCCCCTGGTACCCTGATGACATTAGGGTACATGGTGCTCCAGTTATCGACCAAAGTCTAATAGTTGTGTACGCCCAATGTCCAGGCTATCAAATCCAGACGAAATGAGAAGAAACTAACTTCTTTATCACAGATTGTGAGTAAAGGAGAATGAGGATAAATTGCTCAGTTGTGGCAAACCGAAAGTTTTGCAGAATCAGAACTCACAAACCAGATTAGGAGTTTCAAAGTTAAATGTGGCTTCAAGTGAGGTTTAAGCAACAGCATCAGAAACCACTGTGTCAGTTCCACCTAAGTCCTGCTATAGGTGTCTTCATCTTTCAACATTTCCTATCTGACATTGGGGGTCTTTTCTTTTGTAGCAAGGAAACCTAACACTAGGACAAGCCCTCAGTTGGTTTAAACTCTATTCATATATTAGTGTGGCATAAGCCAACACATTTTAGGTCCTGTCCTTGAAATGTCCACACATGGACATTTCTACACAGTTCTACACATGCTGAACATGTCTCTATTCTCATCAAAGGCATTTAAACTATTCAGAAGTAGGCTATATTGATTTTTTTTTAATTATTAATAAAATATGTCTTCCTTTTATTCTTTTAACTCTAATGCATTAATGGTGCTGTGTGTTCTAGTCCAGACTGCTTCTCAGGAAGAGTAGTAAGTGTCAGGATTACGTGCAGGAGAAGCTTATTTAAAACGACAAAGACACTGCTCATGTTCAGAGGAAATATTTAACTAGTGGCAATGAAGAATCTGTGGGAGATAATCCTCATCTTCTTCCTTCAGCATTACTAATAAGAGCACGGAAAACAATGAGGGAGAATAGGCACACACATGGTCTCTTAAAGTGTGTGTAATTTCAGCTCTGCAAAACAAAAGCTCGGTATTATTTTCTTCCCTCCTCCCCTGACACGTTCCCTCTGTCCTCCCAGCCAGCCTTCCCTCCTTCCCCTCCTCCTTCCTTCCTTCTCTTGCTCTTTCCCATACTTTGATCCTGATTGAGGAATCCTCACAAAATTCATTTCTATTTTGCGGTGTTGAAACAAAAGGTGGCTCTATCTTCCATCTTTCCACTTTCTGGTTGGAGCACAAACATGAAAATGATTATTCTTTACAAAGACCTGTGTGACTTGTGATGTGGGTTGACCTTGGACATCAGCTAGGCACCCAGACAGTCATTCCCTCCTGTCCCCCACTCAATTAGCAGAGAGAATAGGAAGAGAAAAAGTGAGAAAACTTGTTTAAACATACTTCAATAGGTGATAAAGACAGTTTAGTAGGTGAAAGCAAGAGGAAAAAAACAAGTGATGGAAAGGCACTCACGACATCCCACAGACTAATGCCCAGCCAGTATACTAGCAATCAGCCCTTTGGAAGCCAGAAAACTCCCATCTCCTTTTTCTTCTACCCCAGTTTTTATTTCTTAGCATGGCATAGAATAACCCTTCAGCCTATTTCAGTTCAGCTCTCCCAGCTGTGTCCCCTACCAGCTTCTTGTGCATCCCCAGCCTGCTCAGTGCAGGAGGTGGGGAACAAGCCAGGAAACAGAGAAAACCTTGATGCTGTGTGAGCACTGTTAAGCAATAGCCAAAACATGGGTGTATTGACACTATTTTAGCCACAAATCCAAAACACAGCACCATACAGGTTGTTATGAAGAAAGTTAACTCCATCCCAGTCAGACCCAGTACTATTTCCACCCTCCCCAGTCAGTTTGCACCCTAAGGGGTATTTATCTCTTTCCACAGAATGCAGGGGCTTTGTTTGGGCAGGGTCAGGTTGGTTAACAGACCCTCTAATGTTAACCAGCCAAGTGGCTTCTGCTAAATTAGCATCCCAACACTTCCATGTCCCATCAGCACCCATCATTCTCAGCATAGTCTTTAACAGTCCATTGTATTGCTGGAGGCTGATAGGGGATGCGATATACTGGATGATGTGTGCCTTGGCCCACACTTCTGTGAGGTTGTTTCAGAAATGTTTGACTCATTTCTTTCTACGGTGCCATTTTGTTATAGGACTTGCTTTTCAAGATTCAGAATGGTTTTTTGGGCAGTGGCATGGGTTACAGGGTATGTTTCTAGCCATCCAGTAGTGGCTTGCATCATGGTAAGTATATGACATCTGCCTTGGCGTGTTCACAGAAGTGGTCCAATATAACCAATCTGCCATATGGAGCTGAACAGGGTCCATTAGTTCTTCTTTCCCAGAGATAGTTTATGCTACATCAAAGGTCCACCAATACCCTTTTGGATCCTTGCAGTACCCTGTTCTGAGGTAGTCAGTGCCAACGATACAAGGAGCCTCCAGGCCAGTTACAACAGAATGCTTCTGCCACTTGTTCCCTGTTAAGCTCACCTGAGCCTCCAACACAGACAACTGTTGGGATCCTCCTGTCACTCCAGAAATCCAGATGGATACTTCCCCCTGGTACCCTGATGACATTAGGGTACATGGTGCTCCAGTTATCGACCAAAGTCTAATAGTTGTGTACGCCCAATGTCCAGGCTATCAAATCCAGAAGAAATGAGAAGAAACTAACTTCTTTATCACAGATTGTGAGTAAAGGAGAATGAGGATAAATTGCTCAGTTGTGGCAAACCGAAAGTTTTGCAGAATCAGAACTCACAAACCAGATTAGGAGTTTCAAAGTTAAATGTGGCTTCAAGTGAGGTTTAAGCAACAGCATCAGAAACCACTGTGTCAGTTCCACCTAAGTCCTGCTATAGGTGTCTTCATCTTTCAACATTTCCTATCTGACATTGGGGGTCTTTTCTTTTGTAGCAAGGAAACCTAACACTAGGACAAGCCCTCAGTTGGTTTAAACTCTATTCATATATTAGTGTGGCATAAGCCAACACATTTTAGGTCCTGTCCTTGAAATGTCCACACATGGACATTTCTACACAGTTCTACACATGCTGAACATGTCTCTATTCTCATCAAAGGCATTTAAACTATTCAGAAGTAGGCTATATTGATTTTTTTTTAATTATTAATAAAATATGTCTTCCTTTTATTCTTTTAACTCTAATGCATTAATGGTGCTGTGTGTTCTAGTCCAGACTGCTTCTCAGGAAGAGTAGTAAGTGTCAGGATTACGTGCAGGAGAAGCTTATTTAAAACGACAAAGACACTGCTCATGTTCAGAGGAAATATTTAACTAGTGGCAATGAAGAATCTGTGGGAGATAATCCTCATCTTCTTCCTTCAGCATTACTAATAAGAGCACGGAAAACAATGAGGGAGAATAGGCACACACATGGTCTCTTAAAGTGTGTGTAATTTCAGCTCTGCAAAACAAAAGCTCGGTATTATTTTCTTCCCTCCTCCCCTGACACGTTCCCTCTGTCCTCCCAGCCAGCCTTCCCTCCTTCCCCTCCTCCTTCCTTCCTTCTCTTGCTCTTTATGTGTCTCCAGTTTATGAAGTTTACAACTTCTTCCAGCTTCTGAGGTATTTAATCTCCTGACATGTAAATTCCTTATGCAGTTTATGGAATTTATAGTCTCTTCAATCTTAAAGATAGAGAAGCAGAGCTTGTAAATTTTTATAAACTAGTAAGTATATATTTCACTATCTATATTTAGATGTGGTCTTATGCAGTTAGACATTTTCTGCAGTTGCAGAAGGCAGAGGTGCAAACAGAACTCTGTCTTTAACTGAAATCTTCCATATTTTGATTAGGTGACCACTCTAGTTAAGGTCAGATTGCAGATGAGCTCCTACGTAGCCCACAATCTCAAAATGTTTATACTTTGTACCTTTCTCACAGTGATATTTTTTATTTTTATCTAACACCTATATCCCTCTGAGATGACATAATCCATTTTGTATGGGAAAATTCTGGCATGTAGACACCTGTGAGAGACTTATACAGATGGAAAAGATGCACTGCCTTTTATTTTAGGTTTGATAGTGACTCTGTAGTTAACTAGTTGGTACCTGTCCTAAATTTTTTAAGACATCTAAGGTCTGCTAGCACTACCACTTCCTGGGCTGGTGAATGCCTCTGTTTCTTACCTACTTGAGTTTCTTCTGTTCAGTTTAACACAAATTCTTTCCTTCCTCTTACCAAACTGATTTTTGCTTTGGTATTGTGCTTTTATTTTTTTTTTTTTCTTTCACTCAGCATTACTCCATATCTAAAAGTAACTACTAAGTATGGGGTGTCAAAGAGCTTCTGTCTGAGATTATTAGTTAAATAAAGCCATCAATTCTTCCAGTGGCAGTTTAGTTCAATCACTGAAAACAACTGCTCCAAAGAGAGATATGTCAGTTTTGGTTTTCCTCTCATCAGTTTGAAAGCATGGTTCTGGTAGGACAAAAGAAGCAAATGCATTAACAACGGCTAACAGCATAATTTCTTCTGATGATGAAGTTTAATTCACAATGTCTGTTCCACTTTTTAAATTCCATCTTACTTCTCTAGAATCAGAAACAGTAAACAGAAAATTATGGATAAGAGAAAACATGGATCAATTCATGTTCCATACAAGGAAGGATGGATTACAGAAGCACCTTTGTGAGTAAAAGATCAGCCACCTAATATTCCAAATCTAGTAACTGTTTTAAGTATAAATCTCCTTGCATTTGTTGATTTCAGGGTGCCTCTACGGGAACTGATTGTTCTAACCATACAAATCAAAGCTCGACTTCCAGGCTGACTCAGTTCATTTCCAAGTCTAGAAGTCCAACAGAGAAGAAAGATGGAGTTAACCTTAATTGCTACCTATTAACCCTGACTAATACTTTACAGCAAAATCACAAATATACGTTATAGTACCTTTTCTTTTCCCTGTCTTTGCAGTCTGAAATATAGATGTAGTCTAAATCCCATTGACTTTCAGTACGATGCATTCTCCTAAGTCCATTAGGTTTTGCTGACCTGAGCTATGCATTTCTACAAGATAATTTTTATTTTTTTTTTAAAAAAGAACATCTTTGAAAATTGCTGTGAAAGTAAGAGTAAAATCTCATGTATTAAAATGATACAATCCATTTCACAGGAGACAAACTAGACGGAGTACTGACATGTGGTGACAGAGTTCAGAGTAGATCAAAATTTCCTTTCCTCAGCCAAATACCCTATAGACAAGATCAACCTGCTGCTATTAGGCAGATACTTCTGGCCTATTTCTGCTGAAAGGAAAACCATGACATGCTCAACATAAAAAAAAAAAAAAAGAACAGCTTACAGTGAATAATGGGGAAATAATCATGGACAACGTTTTTTCACAAAATTAGAAAACTGAGTTGGTATGGGGGAAAAAGAAAAGATTAACTGTAACCTGTATTAGACATAGGAAACCAGATAACCAGCTGACAGACAATAAGGACAAAAATCACATCTCTAATGCCCCACTATTTTTAGAGCAATACTGTAATAGATTATAAATACTTCCAGAGAAATCATACAGGGCATAACTGTATAATAAGTTAAATTTACCCAATTTAGAGAGGTTCTTCAAAGTTCAAGGGATTTTGTTATTTTAGTAAACCAGTTACTTCGGTCTTAGTTTTCTGTTTCATATATATACATATTATACACACACACACACCCCCACACCCACACACCACGTAAGGGACTAGAAACTTGTCTCAACATTGGTGGCAGGCAAGCTTAACCACCAAAGCCTAATCACCACGGCAACTGAGTGGGGCAGTTTCAGCCCATTGGGTCCCACCCCACAGGAATGTGTGGCCTGTTGTCTTGGATTACACGTCCTCTGCGCATGCGCCCGGGCCCAGAGTTAACTGACAATGGGGAGGGGGCTCGGACCCCCTAGAACTTTCGAGCACACTCTAATGACGGTACTGGGCATGCGCCCCACTGCCGAGTGGGAGGCGTGGGTATGCAAACGAGTCATCGACTATGCAAGAAGACAACCCTATAAAAGGGGAACCGGCAGAGACCACGAGGGAGCGCCCAGGAACATCTACCCTCCACCAGATTTGAAGATACATCAGGCGCATCAGACCGCACCAGCCGCACGGACCGCATGGATCGCTCAGGCCACACGGACAGCACATAGACCCGCGGTGGTAGCTATCGCAACACTCCTGTGCCGTTTGTTTCTCCCCCTCTAAAAGGAACCTAGTCATGATAGAATATTGGAGTTAATCAGAAGTTAAGCCCAGCCGCCCCCAACCTTCCAGAATTATCTGAGGTCAGTTGGAAAGCAAGGGGGTTTAACCTCTGCCAAATTGTTCAACCCAATAGTGGATCATGACACCACCACCCCCAATATTTCTGTGTGTACCTATATAGACAGATATATGAAGCAAGAATTCAATAAAATCAAGATGTGCAGACTTGAGATGCCTTCACCTCCTCTAATAAGATGTTTTGTATTCTCTGCTGAGAATCCAAATTTCTTACAAAAATATGATACATATTAGTTGTTTAATTTAAATTTTTCCCATTACTTTCTTTATTGCTATATATATATTATTATTATTATTATTATTATTATTATTATTATTATTTATTATTTTTATTCTTATTCTTTTCTTATTCTTATGAAGTCCTTAAAATAAAACAGTCATGGTAATTCTTGCTATGTTGAAAATGTAGAAGCTTTAAAGTTTGCTATTTTATAAAAAAAATCAGTGGCTTACATAATTATGAAAAGCATAAAAAATCTGAGGGACAGGCAAGGTGCTAAACTTCCACAAATAATTTTTAGGAACAATTCTGATCCATATTCTTTTAGCTTACTAGTGTTAATACTGTTTTAAAACTAGGACCTATTCTTTCTAAAACTCTGGTGCTACCTACACAGTACTAGAACATTTTAAAGAAATAATTTCTCCCTTATGTAAACATTAAAGAGCAAATAAAAACATAAACCTGCATTACGTTCCCATTCTAAAATACTTACTGGTGTTCAATTCCAAGAAGAGGAGAAAAAGATGCTAGATTTTAACAATACATTTTAATTGTATATTGAATTAATTTGCCCTGACAGAAAGTCTATAACCAGAGTGGACACTTCCTCAGTGGAATTTTCAACTCCTTCACTTGCCCAGGAACTAAATTCCCTAAAATTTCTGTAGTGAGATCTTTGAGTAGATAGTTTAATAGGTTTTGACAACAATTCAATAGCTATATCTGAAAGGCCTGTTGTTTAAAATTATTTCTTGTTGTGTGACAAGACACTAATTTAGAATTCATTTGCAACGACAAGACTCAGTCCTACCTCAGGACCTGAATCACTCCTCATACTATACTTCCTCCCTAATTGTAGGTAGTCCTTCAACATCTAAATCAATGTCAAAACCAAGGTCACTGAAGTATTTCAGGTAGTCTCCAATAGCAAATACTGTAGAAAACATAAGATAGATATACAACAATATAAATAGATGATGTGAAAAGTTCCACATTTTCCACTGTCGTGCTACAATATGGATACCCTGAAATGTTTTAAAGCTAACACTGAATGCTGGATAGTGTTGGTTAGTGCATATAAAAAAAGTGTTTCTGAGAACTTTTCCCACAACTTAAAAATACCTGTTGACTTCTGACTTACTCCTGTGACTTATAGATAGGACATCTGTGCCCAAGTTCTCTTCCACTGGAATACATTGACCCATTAATTGGGACAACTTTGTCCCATTATTATTTATGGTTAGAAACTTTTGGCCCCATGGTCTAGGCAAGAGTGCTATCTTCAGCACTTTTCTAACCATTGTTTCTTTATTCTGATAAAATGGTCCTCATCCTCCTCTTCCTCCATTCTCCTGTCTCCACTGCAGAGTGCAATCTGAAACACCCTAAATGATTCTATGATTATTAACATACTCCCATGTGACATACAGACCAACTGTGGCACATAATCTTCTGTTAATCCAACACACTCAGGAAGTGACATGCTACCATGCCATGGAAGCTGAAAGTCTTGGCCTTCATAAGTACAAAAACTTCAAACGATGTCCAGAGAATAGAAAATCCTAAAGAAAAAGATTTTAATTATTTAGTCTCAATTACACAGTCTGTTAATATTGTGCATCTATTTGCAGTTGGTGGGGCACACTGTCCTGCAAGGGTTTCTAAAACACAGAGAAAGAATGTATAAGTTTGTTTTCCTATAGTTATTGGTTCTCCTTTTCAGGATATTGAATCAAGTCAAGAAACTGATTTTCACAATAATTCTATACACCTGTCTTCTTTATCAGAAACCAGATCACAACGCTACTTGTCCAGGTTAGCAAACTATGCAGTGTCTTCTAAACTGATTCAAATTCCATGGTGTTTTGCTGAGTTGTGACAAGTGAACTTGAAAATTGGAGATGGCAGGTCACCTATAAAAATAGGTAAAATAGCATTTTGTTTTCAGAATTTAATTTAAATAAATTTTTTCCAAAGATATCTTGAAAGGTTGATTTACTTTGTAAGCTCTGCAATGCATTTTTTTTTCGAGCAGAAGAATCGGATATATCTCTACATTAAAAACAAAACAAAACAAAACACAGAAATTAACAAGTTTAATAACCTAAGATTCTCCAAAATGTTTCTCATGCTTACATTCAAGTTGAATAGAAAAATAAATGAAATTAAATAGGTTTCTCCATTTAAAGTGGTACATTTCTCTACACTATACTCCACATACCTCTGTTTAGTGTAGCCGTCTTCTCTGCAACCTTCATTTGTTTCACTTGAAGGAAATACCACAGAATAAAAACCCCTTTTAGAGTCTCTGGGGAGACCTCTGACAATTGAAAAAATGGTACTTGTCAATCTCAGAATGATGATTTGTAAGAAAAAAATATGGCAGAAGTGTAGTTCAGAATGGATAGTGGAGAAGCTGAAGAGCAAATATTTCTTTACCTTCTTAGCCACTGGTGATTCAAATGTGCAACAGGGCTCTAATGCTTGAGCTGCCAGAATAATTATTAAAGTCAGAATATGTTCCGGTGCCAACAGAATGTTGCACAAATAAACATAGAGGCCTTTTCTGTTTTTAAAATATTTTTCACAATAAATCTCTGCTTCTAACTCACTTTTTCCTCAGTAAGCAACAAACATTATCCCACAAATAGAACATGAAATTTGTAATTAAAAAATTCTAGTATCTTCAAAAATACTAGTACCTTGATCTGCCATTGAATCTAGTTAAATGACCTTGAGTAAACATTTTTTGTCTAATTCACTGTCCAGTTGAGTCACTCGATGGAGTCTCACTGACTTGAACATATATTTTATCAGGCCATTACTCTTTTATGCTTCAGCTTTCCTGCAGAATTCCAAAATCTATAGATGACAACACAACAAAGGTTGAATATTACTGGGTAGCCTATATGACAAGAGAGGAGAGATCTCATTTTCTGACATAAATTAATATTATCACCAACAGCTCAGAACTTACTCATGTGTCCCTGAATTACATGCCAGGCTGTATTCCACCTCCTTATTTCTTTAGTTGTAATAGGTTTAGAAAAGTCATGAGTAAAAGAATTCTAAAGCATTTGAGCAATTAAAAGCTTGTCTTCATTTGTGCTTGGCCTCAAGCAGCATGACTCAACTCAATTCTTCTTATATAATTGATTTCCAGTGTGCTGCCTTGAAGTGTTCCCTGGGATGCTCATATACAGACCGTAAAACAGTTTTCTTATTGCTGAAATGCAGCAACTTCTTTGTTGGAAAGTGTAACTGTTTGATAGTAACAAATGGTGCTACCTGTCTCTTAGTAACTTTACCTCTTGAATCCACGAGGCAAAAATCTGCAGAACAAGAACCAGGATACTATTTATGAGAGCTTTAAGTTTACCTATAACCACGAAGGAAGTCTTAAACCAGCTTTCTTTTTTTCATCTTAGACATCTCCAGCAACCAAAAGTTACATCAACCATGGTAAACTACTTCTTTGTGAAAGGTCAAGTAGGAAATTTGGGGTACAACCTCCAAGAACTCTAACTCCTTTCTTAACTCTTGTTTTTTCCTGCCTCTCTATCTGATTACACCTTGGTCATGAGTTCTTCCCTACTGTTAGGGGTGAGTTATTTCCATAAAAGTGAAAGAAGTGAGCACTTTCTTTTCTTTCTTCTCATTAAGACATTATTCTTTTGCTATTCACCTCTACTAAGTTCTCTCAGTCTCTCTCTCGCTTGGTTTTGGCTCTGTCTTTTCAATCATATGGAGAGAGCAAGGATGACTGTGAAGAACAGAAGCTGAGAGGCCTGTAGTTCCGTGAATTCAATTCTGAGCAGACTGTCTGGTTAGGGATGCTCTAAGGGGTGAAAAGGATGGAGTTGAAATTGTTCAATTTCACTTTTGTATTCTGAGAACAAGTGTAATTGCCCTATAAAGTTGCTAATTGTAGGTTTGTCTGAAATAATCAAGAAAAATAAACCACTGCAAATAAATACATGTGTTTGAGATTACTTAGTTTAACACAATTATTAGTTCCTCATATAACACACAACTACAGGAAAGAATGTCTCTTCTAAATATAAGAGAGATTACTGTGATGTAGGATGGTAGACTTGTACTTTACTGTCACTGCAGTGTGAGAGAAGCAACTTAGGCTTGATTTGCAGAGCTTTGTGTTTGCAAAATAAGCAATATTCCTGATTCTAAAAAAAAAATGGAAAATGAGTAGTAATGAGAAAGTGTCTTATGGATTTCTAGGTAAGTAAGGAAGGTACTGCCAGAATGGATCCAGTCTAGTTCTCCTAAGGTGGAGAAGTAGAACATAAAAAATGGGAGCATGATAAAGATACAAAAATAGTTTGCATGAATTACATGAATTGTTAGTTATGTTTGGTATGTGAGCCTGCTGAAACATGGCCAGCTGCGATAAAGAGCTGTTTGGAAAACCAGCTGATACTGGCCACCATACGCATCAGTTTAGCAACAAGAATGATATCTTGCCTTTGTCCTTGACAGTTTCCCAATTAAAGTAATATATTTTCTTTTATTTCTAGGACAAAATGTAGTAACAAAGACTCCATTTGGTAATTTTCTTTTGGTGGTTAAAGAAGAATACTTTTCTTACTCTGCTGAGTTACATCAGCTGTATCCCTTCAGAGGCAAAAAGTATCCTATCCCTATTCCATTCTTTTTTGCCCCTGCATATTCAAAAATGACAGAACATGTGGTCTCACTTGAGAGAATACACAGGACTAACCACCTGTGAGCAGTATTTGAAAGTACAAGGACTTCAACCCAACAGTAGGACTTTGTGCCTAAATGGCTATATCTGTATCCCCAGTCCTAAAACTTCTGACAGCCACATCTCCTCCCATAGAAAGGTTTCTCCAGCACAGATGTTTAAGAAAGAGATGAAAGGCTATCTTTGAGAATGTCTTTACAAATTCCATTTTATTTCCATGTAAGTTGCAGTGTCAAAGGAAAGTGTGTAGCAAAATAGCAGGGTCTCTTTCAGCAATACTGCAGTCCTGGCGGATTATACAGGACCTCATGGATGGACTGAGAAAACTTGTGGTAACTCCCAGGCCTCTGTAAGTTATGCCAGTTGTTGGGCATCTACTGCCCGATCCTTTCTAATTGTTGATCTAATTGTTGATTCATCACAGCAACATTTGAAAAAATGTGGTGAAATATGTTGAAAATGTACTGATGTAATTGATGCTGAGAAGCTGGACAATATGAAGAAATTTTAATATATTAGCTGTAAGAGTGAGATTGTCATCAGTATGTTCAGCTGATGCAAAATTACTAAGGTTAAGGTTATAAATACAGCAAAGCATTAAAAAGCTGCTGGATATGCATTGATTTTTTACACCATGGATCTATATTTACCCATCAACAATCACCTCTGTAAAAAATGTGAACACATGCACAGCTTTTCAAATTCATATTAAGTGACAGGTCCACTACTCTGATCTACACCTTCTTCAATACTTTGATGATTTATTCACTGGCTGTGAATCCAGTAATGTATCCAACCATTACAATAATGGGACTTCTAATAAGTTCTTGAGTGGGCAGAAGTATTTTGAATGGATTTAGAAACTTGAGTTAGGATATTTAATTTAAACCTCTTTGATAGGAAAGTGTATAAATGTAATCAGTGAGTTTAAATGAGCTTTATTGATCATCAGAAAGCTTTTCTGCTACTTGATGTCATCTGTAAATATGGAAGGAAGCACTGGATATAGATTTCCCTGCTCACATAATTGAATCAGTTAAGATTATTTATAACAATCAACACTAACTACTCTCTGTGAATAATGAATAAAGAGTCTCAGCTGATGACACAAGTTATTCTTATCACTGGGCCCCCATTTTCAGCTGCTGAATTTGGCCAAGACCTATCAAAGCCAAAAGAGTTAGCAGAAAACAATCCAAGCCACTAGATTTCAAGCCCATTTTTTTTTCCAACATACAGAAACATTTTAATAAAGCCTTGTAAATCAGAGTACATCTTCCACTGAAGCTATTCAGAGTATTCTATAAAAATTGATTAACTGAAGAGTCTGCATAGTTCTTGAAGGGAGAAATTATTCACCATCAGAAGCAAAAAAATTGGAAAAAAGACAAGGTAAGTATCTCATCTACTGTAAAGACAACATCTCAGGTAAAGCTCTATGATTTAGCTTCTCTCCTAATTCTGCAGCCTAGATACACAAGCACACTTGCAATTACTAGTGCAGACTTTCCTCTTCAGTAAGAAAGTTCTGCTTTTAATGCTGTGATCTGCCCTTGACTTGTAGGCAAGTTTGCAGAAGATATGGTATTTTAATGCATAGATCATTTTCATGTATTCAGGAAACAGCATTGAGCTAGGAATTAAAAGAATGTTCCCAATTCTGCCTCAGTTCCCAATTCTGTTGTCTCAGGCAAGCAACTGAGATTCATTTTGTCTTGGTTTGTTTATGCAAAAAGTAGGGATAGTAAAACTTAGCTGTCTCAGTTGAGTGATTAACAGATGTGTAAATCTGTATCAAGATATGATGACAGTCAGAGTTTAACCACCTAGTTCTTCCAGAAATATTCAATACTTTTTCTATAGAAAAAAATTGCTTTTGAGTAGGAAAAAAATTGAATCTGAATGTGGAAAATGTTGTTCAGTAAAGTAAAGAGAGGCCTCAGAGATAATACTGATCCCTATAAGACACAATTCACTTAAAATCATCAAGTCTTCCTGTGGTTCTGTACAATCACATGGTATTTTTGTAAAAACAAACTATTGCTGAGAACAGGTTACTTATCAACATTTCCACACCTGGCCCACAAGTATTGTGTGATGAAAGGGAAACTCTCTGAGGCGGAAGATCTCTTTCAGGTTGTCCATAGCTTGGCAGTACCTGAATCAAAGCGTTAGTCCCTGGGCTTGGAATGTTCCCTATTATGTATTTTACATTATTCAACAACTGGAACAAAAAGATGTATTCCAAGGAGCCATGAGTGGAACGCAGACCAGCACACTCTCAGCTGTGTGTTCTGGTTACTAGCCTGCTAATTAGGCTGGTTTATATTCATCCTGCTTCTGGCCCCATAAATACTGCATCATCTGCTAGACACAGGCCAGCTTCAGCAAGATAATTCTGATGCCCGGTGAATAGGAACATTAAAGCCTGGGTTTAATTCCCTTCAGGGTGCAACAGCCTGCAACCCAGGTTTTCTCTTCCTGTAGTGTAAACATGGTCAATGCAGCCTTTCTGAAAAAAAACAGGCAATATCATCCGAGTGATTTAAACAAGAAGCTCTTTTCTCCTCAGGACTCCAAGCTCTGGGTCCTGGGGAGGATGAAGGTATCTAATGTATACCCTTGAATTAGATGCCAAAACTTCAGGAAGGGAGACTGAACATCTGTAGGGGTAGGGTAGGAGTGCAATGGGTAGGAGTTTTTTGCCCCTTTACCCCTTTCCTGCCATAGGTACTTTCCACTCAACTTTTTAGTATTCATTATGCAGATGGTAGTGTAATAAATGGCTGTCTGTCTCAGCTGGCTGTAGAAGAAAACAGCTTGGATCCTCCATTGTGGCTTGGTACCTTCTTTTTAGATCTGGTAAACTCAAAGTTACAAATATAAAGGAAGAAATCGGAAATAATAAGCAGTTGAGTTGGGTTTAATTGATTTTAGCTTTAATGTTTTAACAAGCAGCAAGCAGTCTTCATGTTCGTTTCTGCTATCTTCTCTTTGGTTTCTGATGTATATCAAATACTCTTAAGCAATAGTCTTCAAGCTTTTTATGTTTTGACTGTTTTCAGCTGTTATCCTGGTAATAAAGTGTCCCTCTGAATACTGGACTACAATGACTCTACTGTCCTTGGCTGCTGAACATCAATCTTTTAGATCCACAAATACGTTATGTCCATGGACTGCCTCAGAGTACATCAGCCACAAACTGCAAAAAGCACTGTTCTAAAAGCTCAGTCCCTTTCTTGAAAGGATGAAGTGATGAAACATTAGGACTGTAATAGGATTATTAAATTCATACTGAAATGGCTCAGTTGTACCATGTTAAGTTTCTTGGTACTGCTGTGTAATTGAAGTATTATGATTTTATTTTTAAGAGTTTATTAGTATGCCTGGAACCTTAACAGAAAATTCAGCAGATTCTTTGGAACTTTTTTTAAAGAATAAATATACATGCAGAGATTTTGTTAAAGGAAACTTGCTTTTATGTGAGGGTGGACTGAAACTGTTTTAATGTGCCTCAACACATTAGATATTAGAGGAAGAGCTAACTGATCTGGGTTTTGTGGTAAATCCACATCACAGAGAGAACTTTTCTGAAAAGTAGTAGACTTAAACATCTCTATTTTTTGTGGGTTTTTTTCCTTCAACTCAAAATATTTGCAGTATGGGTCATTTTAATGGGATTGCCTGTTAGCTTATGAACTCCTGTGCCCTTTCACATGTTTTCTATCTTTTAAATTAAAACATAGACCACAGATTTCTGTGCTGCTGAATTTTTGTGAGTCAAGAGCCATCACAACAGTATTTAATGTGCACATTTTTGTCAATGTGTCTGGATTTATATCTGCTAAAGGTAAAGCTGTTGTTCTTCATCAGCCCTGCTGTACCAGAGACAGAATTTGCAAGACAAAAAGGTAGAGAGAAATTTTCAGTTGGCTTTTAAAAACTGCTGAGTTATGAGAAGTTCAACCCTGAATAAATGAGATTTGTACAATGACAAAGGTTCTTCAGCTTCCTAATTCTGGTGAAGTCTGCCATTGTCTCTGTTATTCTTAACATCTATCCACAAATTTTGTGTCAGAATCTATCCCCACCACAGTACATGGCCTCCATTGTGCACTCTCACCTTTTTTTTCTTCACTGGCATAAATATCCCTCCTTGCACTTTCTTCACTCAGTTTATGAACATAACTCTGGTGCTTCAAGAAATTTTACCCTTCCTCCTCTACCTATTGGTGTCAATTTTTTGTAGCTTTTCCAGTAAGCACTTCTCTCATCTTAGTTTTCACATTCATCTTCCAACAGCCGACTTAATTTTTCCAGTCCTTGGAGCAGAGAGGGTGTTTATGCTGCTTCTTACTCCCACGAAATATGCAGCAGAAAGCTATGACTATGGAACTGAATAAGGTGCTCTGAATGTGGTGAAAGAACAAATAATGCAGAGGATAGTGAGTAAATCATGTGGTTTGCTGCTGCATGCTGTCAGAGTGAAGTGGCTTTGTGGGTCAGCTCCAGTGGGATGATCAAATGAGATAAAGTGAAAACTCATAAATAAAATGAGAAAGACTGAAAATGCCATATGCTGCAAATGAACTTGAACTCTCTTTCACTGCAAATATGTGTGTAGTGTTACTGGATCAGAGCAGAAAAAATTGAGACAATGAAGATTCTTACTCCAAAACTAGTGAAAGAAGCAAGCAAGCTGACATGAATATCATGTCATTAATAACATAAAGCTTATAAAACTGAAAAGACATATAGAATACACTAGAATCCTAGGAGAAATTCTACCATAAATAGTATGAAGCTACAGAGCATGTATGCAAATGGGAAAACAGTTCCTCTAGTCTACTTTAAGTTTACCATAAATGTTGTTGAGTTTAACCACTAGTTAAGAAACGTACTGCTGCTACCCCTGAGTCCGTAAATTAAGGCTGCCACTTTGAACCCAGCCTGGACAGGGTACCCACAAAATTCCTTCTCCAATTAAAGGGACTGAACCACTGTTAGAAATTAATCCTGCAGGGAGGAATAAGGGAGGCTAAACTGTCCCAGTAAGATACTGCATTTATAATATGCACTTTATGGTCTATCTGTACATCTTATTACAGCCTCATGAGCATGAGCTAGTGATAATTCACAGTTATTTTCCCAGCTGTTTGGATCAACGCTTCAGTCTGAAGCTTTTTAATACACTGGTGTTAAAACTCCTTGCAAATTGCTGAGATTTCTAAACTTCAGATACCTACAAATTTCACGTTTAATTTCCAGATATTTTTTCTTCTACAGGAAAATGCTTTTTATCCTTATTGGTGCTTATAATCTTTTCCAAACACCTTGGAAACTAATAGTTCTTTGGGGAAAGAATTAAAATATATTTAATATGTTCCCTGTCTGCAGTGCTCTGCTAGGAAGTTTCTCCTTCATACTATTTTTTTCTGACAGATTCAAGCACCGAAACAGTGTATAGGAAGTAATGGGGCATAGCCCAAGTCTGGGATGAAAAGTAACAAATCAGAAGTGAATATTGCTTGAAGTCAGTTTCTGTTGTGCTCATTTTTCCTGGATGTGTAAGGAAAGCTGACAGGCAGAATTGCTTGCCTCACAGATCACTGGGTGAACCTTGATGAGATGGACATATGAAGGAACACACAAAAAACGGACTTTAATGATTACTTAACACATTTTATTTGAGGAAGGTACACAGTAGCTTTAGGGTAGGTAAATAACATTCCATACAGTGTTCTTCATTTAAGCAGATTCTGAAGGATAACTGAGTGACTTGGTAAAGCAGCAATAAAAGACAATGACATTTTATGCCAGGTTACAGGTCCAATGTAGCCCTTCACTGATATATGTTAGATTAACACTTTATTATGGACCTTGCAGAAAGTATCGTCTCCTTCATTCCTTAGCAAAGAAATATCAGCAGGCCCTCTCCCTTATGCAGCCTCAGTATCATTGTCAATAGTTGAATGAAGCTGGAAAGCAGATTGCTTTCTTTCCCCTTGTGGCAATCCTTCGAGAACAGAACTGTGAGAGAGAACTTTGACAACTTGTACACCACCTGTTTTATCTTGCACAGAAGTCAGGAAGGCTGTCAAATAACTCCCTCCCTCTGCAGCAGAAGCATGTAAGAAAATTGTGTTTGTATGTGAAGGAGGAAGATGTGAGATTTCAGACTAATTGCAGGCAGAAGACTTTTTTTATTATTATTAGATACTTGGAGAGAAGACGTAACAGACATACAATTACTAAGAAAACGTCAGCATTCAAACTAACTTTTTTCATTAATATTTGAGTTGATTATGGATGTTCCCAGCATTTTATATGGGTAAGCATTTTAATTTCAGAGTTACTGAGTAGTCAACCACCCCATGAAGCAGGGATCGAGAGCTATGTGAAGTCCTGAAACATCTGTGTGTTGATCTTGGGTAATATAAATCAAGCTCTAGCCTTTGGAATGTTAATTCATTAATAGAAAACAGAAACTGAGAGAGTTATAACTGTTAAAAGTATTTATGAATTATAATCTCACAGTAAAAGCTTCAGTCATGCAGCTCTGTTGCACCTGCTTAGCTTTAATCCCTTGATGTCAATGAGACTACTCAAATGCTTAATGTGAAGCATGAACAGGGCAATAAATCATTTGTTTATTTTGACATACCAAAAACCCAAGGTATTTCACCATACCCAATTGAATATAAAGCAAGTCTAAGACTGCCAAGACTGTAGTTTACATATCTTATATAAACCTCTTTTTTTCCGTATTTAGGCATGTAAGCCACAGACTGTTTATCCAAAATCACAAAATGTATAGTCATTTCTGTTGAGATTGCATAGCTTCTTTAGTACGATGTTGGTCTTTATCATACCTGCATAATCCATAGGTGTCTTTAAATTCCAAACATGCCACAGATATGATTCAAAAGAACTGAAGAAATGTTTTAACAAATAAAGGAATTTGTTCTGTGGTGTCGCATTAAGCTGCAACATCAGATTCCTGGGTATTGGTTTCCTGCACAGATACTCTCGTTACAGTTAAATGAAGCATTTCATGACCAGCATTTATTCAAAAGTGGTTCCTCACAAAAAAAAAAAAAAAAAAAAAAAAAGATAATCCTTTAATTGATGTTCATTCATTTGGTTGGCTTTCTGTATTCTGTGTTGTCACCACTGAGCATTGTGTCCTTGCTCGATTTGCGTTAGGTACTTTTATTTTGGAATGTTCCTTTCAAACACCAAACTTGATGAGCTGCTGTAAAGTATTCATGTAGCAGGATAAGGGCAAAGCTGAGAATACATGATAGTGGGGGAGGAAGAGGAACAAAACGTAACTAAGGTTAATTTTACATTAGAGAAGAGATTCTGTAGTGAAACTGAATTATTTTAGCAAAGCAAAACTTAAGAAAATATAACAGAACTCAAAGTAAGAATGGGCATAGGATGTACATATTTTGTTGGGGTTTAATAACTGGAATGGTTTATATGGGAATGAGGTTAATTTTATACCATTTATATGATACATGGAGTCTGTATATCAAATTTAGATGGCTTCTTTAAATATGTTCTGCGGCTTAGAAAAAAAGTTAGAAGTTTGCTGTTGTAATGACTAGCTTGAGATTCTGTAGTGAGAGGTCAGTCAAAATGGTTATGGTGGTTTCTACTGGCCTTAAAGATGTAAGAAATCTATAAAGCCCTCTCGAAAAATAAAAAGGAATTTATGTCACTGTCTGTCAAACTTTAAATCTCTTCCATTGGCAGAGGAGGTCTTCAATCTACGAAGCACAAAGTGACTTGGTCTTGGAGAATATAAAATTCTATTAGAATTTATTGCAACAAGTAAAGTGTAGAAGTTGAAGGTGGTATTTGTGTTTAAATACAAATTTTATTATTATTTATGCATTCTAATTGCTGATCTGTTCACAATAGCATTAATATTCTTTTTTTTCTTTAAAATATCCTTCAGGTAGAACAAAACCAGGTAGCCCTTTCTGTGTATTCTTCTGCCTATTCATTTTAGGCATCTAACAAATGATCCCCAATATTATGGCTTTAAGATTCTTTATTAAGTATGTGCTACAGCATAAAAGCTTTTATTCTTGTGTGCAGCCTCACTGCAACTGTTCAGGATCCTTTCACTTCTGTTAGTACAAAAGAAAGTCACATTACTTTGTTTTACATGGACATTCACTGAGAACCCAGAAACAAAGGTAGTAAAGAAAGACTCATGTAGTTTTCAAATCACATTGTCTTGACAGCACAGAACTTTGGGATCGGCTTGCTCTAGATATACCTGGAGGCCCATTTGGAGTTTCAGACGGGTACCACTCTTACCTTCTAGTAGGAAGATTTAGTATAAAACTGCAGTGAAAATACAATTTGAATTACAATTACTTCTCTATACCATCTGTTTTAGCATACAAGACAAGCAACAAGTGGCAACTATTAACAGTACAAGTTGTTTTCGAAGTGACACACATGCATGCTAAGAATAATGAAATCAGCAGCACGTACTTTGTATTGAGAGCAGAACCACATCTTAGACTTTGAAAATTATAAAAAAAAAAAAAAAAATTAGAAATGAGATGAAGCAGGACCTCTCAGATTAGGAGGTCATTTTGTTTTCATGTCATTTATGTGAAATGACAATTGTGTGATAAGGATCATGCCATAAGGACTCATTACCAATTCAAATGAGGTTTTTTTTAGAATCTATGTGTATTCTAGCTCTGCACAAAAAGTATTCCATCCTGATGAAATTTAGCATTTTGATTGTTTCACTTTCATATGTACAGATATTCAGTTCATATGCGTTGTTCTGATTGCTTAATGGCACAGGAAAATACTGAAATCTCCCTTATTCTCTCAAGCTTGCAAGAAAAAAGTTTCAGGAGGCTTATTTGGTAGAAGTTCTTTATCTCAGACGTGTCTACAATGCTGTTTTTCATATCAACCACAGCTACCCCTTTTTTACATCAAGGCCGTTAAGTTTTCTAAATTGCTCATGAGTCCTGAATATACTTAAATCAGGTAGTTTAAAAATGTGCTCTTACTATGCACTTTCTTCTGAAAGCACATTCTAAACAAACTCATAAACTGCAGAGAGTAAACCTTTCAAAACTGCTCAGCTCACAGCTCTTCCATTAGTGTTACTGTCAAATATATAAAAGGAAAACCACAGAAATCCTTTCTGTTGCTGTATCAGGTGTCAGATATTGTCCTGCTTGTTAATCTCTGAAAGTAAGAGGAAAGCTTAATAAAAAAATAGCTAGAATCCTTTGACACGAATCCTGCTCTTACCTGTGGATTATAATGTAATCCCATTATGGTCTTTAAATATCCGTTATCTAACATGAAAAGTGATGTCTTAAATGCCTTCATATTTTTGAATGCTTGTATGCATGATTTTGTTCTATTGTTAGAGAATGAAACTTATCTCTAAATATGTTGAAATGTAGGAGTTCCTGAGCCCAGGTCTTTTATTAAACCTATTTACAATCTTCAGTTTGGAAAATGTTTAGATTGTAATTGTCAAACAAGTATGGTCATATCTGCTTGAAGGTTCTCTCTTTGTTTTTGACTGCATATCACTCAGCTTTTGGTGACCATGGGCTGGGTAAAAGGTTAGTCAGCAGCTGGCCTCTTTCTTTCATGGCTGGCTCAGGGTGCAGACTCATCTTCTCCTGAGTGATGTGCACGCATCTGCATTGTTCCTTTCCCTTCTGCTGTCAGGATGCTTCTCCTTCTCTCTCTTGACAGCCTTCCTCTTTCCTCTGTCTTTCTACATGAATAGAGCAACTGTGGGTTTTTTCTAGCTTTTTCTATGGAAAGAATCTTTGCAAATCCTTGGGGCTATATACAGGCATAATAAGTGATAAAATAAATAATAATATAAGGCATTATTTTTATTCATTTCCAGTACCTTTTTGCACTTAACTCCTTTAGGGCTAGTCACAAGTATGGAAATACAGGCAACAGCTCTGGAATCAATATTGGCCTTCATAATTTGTTTCAAGTCTCATCAGGCAGGGGTAAAGGATGATATGGAAGGATGATGCAAGTAAAGCATGAAAGTTATTGTTTTCCTGTAAAATTAACAGCTTAGTTGTTGGCCTTTGCTTCATTCTGCCATATTCTTGGATATGCTATAAAGAACTCAATGATTATATGAATAAAGAAGTCAAATACCTGTTTCAATTCACTGTTACATTTAGTATTTATTTTATATTTCTCCAGTCTTTGACCATTGCACTCCATGACATGTGAACAAAATACAAATGCATATTTTCAAACTAAAGTTGCTTAGAACAGTAGATAATAATAGGAAAACTGTACAACGGAAAATCAACTTTTGGAAATTACAATGACTAGTGTCTGCCACTACCTGAACTAAGAACTGAGTATCAGTTGTCTGATATTTCTCAACCTCACCAACATAAACTTGGAAGATAAAACTGTACTGTCAACTCCTAGTGTAAGGCTTTTCAATCACAACTGTTTTCTGAAGCTACTGAAAACACACATTTTTCTACTTTTCAGTTACAACCAAAATACTTCTAAGATCAAAGATGAAGTTTCCATGGTCAGATTTCTCTAACACAGAATGTTCGAGGAAAACTTACAACACACAAAGTTGTTTTGTTTTTTTTTTTTTACAAAGCAACTGATGTTCTTTGAAAGATAACAGAGGTTGTGTCAAAAAAAAGTTGTATCAAGATTTTAAAATAATAAAAAAGATAGTGACATCAAACCTCTAACGAAAATATTAAAAAGCATATGACCTTTCCTGATAAAGCCTCCTCGTGGCAAGGCCATTATGCAGAATACATTGTGGTAAGTTCTTTTCCTCTAGGTGTAATATGTTTATGATATTAGAATTTAAAAAATTATGTATATTGCAAGTACACAAAAAAAAAAAAAATTAAGGAAGACAGAATATATAGTAAGAACAAGTTAAATGAAAGATATCTTATCCTCAAAGCCCAAAATGGGGCTATATAGGGAATATACCATTACTAAAGGCAGTTTAGTCTGAAGCAGTCTGAGAGAAATCCTAACCTTTTCCAAATAATCCAGTACAACTATACCTCTACATTCAAATACCCAATTCCTCAAGGATGCCTGGTGTTTGCTAAAAAGTTGAGTTTCTGAACACATACACTCTTTTCTAAGTCATTACCTCTGAACTTTGACCCCCAAGTTGGTTGCAGGAATACGGTTACGCTAGTGAAGTATTCCATACAGATTTGAACAGAGGCTAGAAAATTACCTAGCATTTTTGAAATTATAGGACATGAAATGGAATAAGTGTTCAAGTAAGACATACTTCATATGCACAGTACTGATTTCAATGATGATTGACTTATTACACAAACTTCATTTGTTTTACGTTGCCTGTCAGCCTGCAGCAAGATCACAGACGTCAGTGTAGAAATAACACAGTTTAGTCAAGCAAAACAATTATCCTTTGCTTTTCCAAGCTGGTGAAGTTACCATAATAAGCTCTCTCTGAGAGAAGAGGCACTGAAAAAGAAGACAAAAAAAGCAAAAAAAGAAGGAAGAGAGGTAAGGAGTCCTGATAATTCCCTGTCCTTCATCTCATAGAATCATAGAATCACTTTGGTTGGAAAAGACCTTTGAGATCATTGAGTCCAACCTTTAACCCAACCCTGCCATCCCACCACATCTCAGGAAGGAAGGAAGAAAAGCGGCGACCCGGAGCGCGGTGAACAGGACGGGCAAACAGGGCGTGGCGCGTCAGAAGGGCGTGGCGCGACAGAAGGGCGTGGCGCAGTAGTTTGCGTGGCAGTTTGCGCCGGCAAGGCAAGCAGGAGGGGCTCTGCAGCCGGCTTCTAGGACTTCTAGGTCTCCAGCCCAGGGAAGTGCTTTGGTCTCTGGCAATATGGTGGGCACTCGCCTCAGAGCTAAAACCACTGTTCCTATGGAGAAAGCCCCTGAGACATCTAATGCATCCACCCAGACGGATCTGGCAAGAAAGGAAACAACAGTACAGGCGGTGGGTTGCAGCAAGTGCCCAAACCCTCCTCCCGATGAAAAGGCAAGTACCCGTACAGGGTGCGCACGGATTGACGACCTGTTACGCCAGGTGGCCGAACTGCAGGAAATGGTTGAATGACTGCGCAGTGTTAGAGGAGCTGAGGCAGAGATAGACAGGTG
Source organism: Egretta garzetta (assembly GCF_000687185.1). Classification (NCBI taxonomy): domain Eukaryota; kingdom Metazoa; phylum Chordata; class Aves; order Pelecaniformes; family Ardeidae; genus Egretta; species Egretta garzetta. The sequence goes on from NW_009258952.1 coordinate 793,948, forward strand.
GTTTCAGAACCTCCTGTGGCAGACTCCACCGAGAAGGAGGCAGCTTGGACCCTGGTGACTTGCAAAAGCAGGACTCCACATCAGCCTGCACCCTCCACCATCTCAACCAGAAACAGATATGAAGCCTTAACGGCTGAGGACACACGTGAGCAAAGTCTGCAAAGTCCCCTGCAGGACGAAACTGTACCAGCAACACATAGTGGACACCATAAAAAGAAGTGACGAGTGCTCGTATTGAAGAATACGAGGCACCCATCTGCCGACCTGACAGGGAGTCACGAGAGGTATGCTGCCTTCCGGGAGCTAAGGTTCGAGACATGGCCGAGAGGGTGCCACAACTCGTCAGGAGAATGGACTACTATCCACTACTTCTATTTCATGTAGGCACAAATGATACAGAAAGTAGAAACTTGGGTAAAATCAAGGAAGACTTATGAGCTCTGGGGGTACAAGTGAAAAACATTGGGGCCCAGGTTATCTCTTCTTCCATTTTACCGGTTCGAGGGAAGGGGGCGGTCAGAAATAGGCGCATAAAGTACATTAACTCCTGTCTATGTGGCTGGTGCCGTCATAAGGGTTTCGGCTTCTATGACAATGGGGCATTCTTCGATGACTACAACCTGTCAGGGAGGGATGGGGTCCACCTCTCTAGGGGAGGCAGGTGAATCCTAGGCAGTAGGTTGGCTGACTTGGTATGGCGGGTTTTAAACTAAAGGCCTCAGGCGGTGGGGTACACAGTCAGGACACTCAGGTAGTTGCATCCGATGGGGGAACAAGTGTGTTTGTTCAGAACAGCAATAAATGTGCCGTAGCTGCCTCCCAACTTAAGAACCAGAAGACCCACTGCCTTAAAGGGGGGCTTGGCAGTGGCAGATCCTCTTTCACCCCTCCAGGGAAACCCACGTGCTCAATTGCCTCACTGAAATGCGTCTACACCAATGCACGCAGCATGGGGAATAAGCAGGAAGAGCTAGAGTTCTGTATGTGGTCATGGGGCCATGATCTCATTGCAGTTACAGAGACATGGTGGGATAACACACATGACTGGAACGCTGCCATCAATGGCTGAGTACTTTTCAGGAAAGACAGGTCTACGAGGCGAGGCGGTGGAGTTGCTCTTTATGTGAAGGAGCAACTGGAATGTATAGAACTCTACCCAGGACCAGATGAAGAACAAGTTGAAAGCTTGTGGGTAAAATTAAGGGACAGGCCAGCATGGGTGACACTGTGGTGGGTGTTTACTATAGACCATCCAACTAGCATGAGGAAGTAGACGAGGCCTTCTACAGACAGCTAAAAGTAGCCTCACAATCTTCAGGCCCTAGTTCTCATGGGAGACTTCAACTATCCTGATATCAACTGGAAGGACCACACGGCAAGGTGCGCACA
>NW_009258952.1:797697-824741 GCF_000687185.1 Egretta garzetta
ATGTCACGAGGATGGAGCCAGACTCTTCACGGTGGTGCCCAGTGACAGGACAAGGGGCAATGGGCACAAACTGAAACATAAGAGATTTCAGTTGAATATGAGGAAAACCTTCTTTACTTTGAGGGTGACAGAGTTCTGGAACAGGCTGCCCAGAGGAGCTGTGGAGTCTCCTTCTCTGGAGATATTCAAAGCCTGCCTGGACAAAGTCCTGTGTAACATGTTCTAGGTGAACCTGCTTTAGCAGGAGTGTTGGACTAGATGATCTCTGGAGTCCCCTTCCAACCCTTGCCAGCCATTCTGTGATTCTGTGAAATAAATGGGAAAATGGAATGACCTCAGACATTTTGCCTCCTGCCTTGGAAAGCCATAAAAATCTGCACAGCTCCAACTGTCAATCCCTAGAGGAGCTGAAACTAATGAGTGTAGCACTTTTCTACCTTTCTATCCCAGGAGTGAAACATTCAGAACTAGACTTTCAGGAAGCATATCACACATATTCTGCTTCCTGAGATGAAGGGAAGGAGAGAGAAGCAGAAAGGGGAGAAAAATATTCACCAGAATGGAAGTATTCCATGGGAGGTGGAACCAGTGGAAGACTCTGTGCAGATCCCTCCACTAACTGACTGCTGTCTGGGGCAGACATAAAACTAAATAGCACTGTCCTTGTTTCTGTTGTCCCACCTATCAGGGAGCGGTTGGGTCAGCAGATGTAGTTATGCAGAATATCCTGCAGGTTCAGCTCCTGGGCTAGGGTGAGAGCATTAACAACCTTCATGACAGCCCCATCATCTGCTGCCCTCCTTACCAGGACAGCATGAAGCTGATCCAAGGCTTCACCTTCTGCCAGTCCTCAGAATACACTCAGCTCCCAAGATGAACCCTCTCCAGCTTGGGGAGGGCTACCATATGCCAGAATAAATCTTGATTTAATCTAGAACAGAATCAGCAAAAGTAAAGTTGCATGGTTACTGGGTTGAAACAGTAATATTTTCAGGTATGTGTTGCAAAATAAGTCATTACCAAATCCTCTTTCCATGTAAAAAAATAAAATAAATAAATAAATAAATAAGGCAACCAACCAAAATAAAAACCCAAACCCATCAAAACAAAAAACCCCACAAAACTAGAGAAAATGAGAAAAGAGTCAGATGATTGTTTGGTGGTTTTCAAATTTAGAAGTGACACATTTGATTCAACTTCTCAAAGTAACCATAACCTTCCAATCTCTCATTTTTCTACTTTTCAAAAAAGAACAGAACAGAATACACACCAGATGAGAATATGTTATGGATTTATTATCATTGTGGTGTAACTTGTTGCTTCATGTGAAAAGGAGAAAATATCTTAGATGGAGTCTGCTGGGGATTACTCCTGCTTCTATCTGCAAACAGTAGAAAATGTACATCTAATATCAGGTAATTACCTTTGAGTGGATGACTGGATTAATCCCACTGTCTTCTGAGTTTCCAATTAAAAAAATAGGCTTACCATGTCCTCAAGATATTATTTCAGAAAATATGGCTCATTGGAGGGTCTATAAAATTGACCTATTAAAGATACTGAAACAGTTGGGTTCCTATACTCTAGAGAAGACTGAAAAGACATTCATTAACAACCTTCAAAAAGTTGCTGCAAAGAGGACAGTAATAAACTGCTTCCCTGTGTTTTTTGGGGGATAGTGCAAAGAGTAATTAGATAAATTGCAGCAGGGGAGATTTAGCTTTGATATTGGAAACACAAGTTCAATGATATTCAAATATTGAAATGTATCACATAAGGAAGTAGCGGAATCTTCATCATTGAAGATTTTTAAGAACAGGTCTCATATGTCAGGAAATGTTTGGTCATATTTGGCAGATGATCAGTGTTGTGGTTTAACCCCAGCCAGCAACTCAGCCCCATGCAGCCGCACGCTCACTCCCCCCACAATGAGATAGGAGAGAGAATCAGAAGGGTAAAAGTGAGAAAACTCATGGGTTGAGATAAAGACAGGTTAATAGGTAAAGCAAAAGCCGCACAGTCAAGCAAAGCAATGCAAGGAATTCATTCCCTACTTCCCATGGGCAGGTGGGTGTTCAGCCATCTCCAGGAAAGCAGAGCTCCATCACACGTAACGGTGACTTGGGAAGACAAACGCCATCACTCCGAATGTCCTCCCCTTCCTTCTTCTTCCCCCAGTTTATATACAGAGCATGATGTCTGGAATAGCCCTTTGGTCAGCTGGGGTCAGCTGTCCCGGCTGTGTCCCCCTCCCACCTTCCCGTGCACCTGGCAGAGCTGAGAGCTGAGAAGTCCTTGGCCGGTCTAAGCACTACCCAGCAACAACTAAAGCATCAGTGAGTTATCAACATTCTTCTAGTACTAAATCCAAAACACAGCACTATCCCAGATACTAGAAAGAAAATTAACTCTGTCCCAGCTGAAACCAGGACAATCAGCAATCAACTGTATAGTTGACAATCTTTTGAGCCAGAGATCAACTAAGTGGTTTTTACAGACATCTTCCAACCCTATTTTCAATTATCAACATTTATTTATAAAACTAAAGCTATCTGTAGTGCTAGAAATATACTATAGAAGTCTGCAGATTCCTTAGCTTTCTGCATTTTCCACTTGTAATTTAATTAAAAAACAAGTAACTCCAGTTTGGACCAATATCAAGAACTACAGTGGGATCAAACAATATTCTCATCTTAATCTGAGGAAATCTAAACACTTACTGATTCTCTTAGCGCTGTCCATTGAGGGATTCAGGCTATGTTTAGACAGTGAATTTAGAGCTATGTCCTGATGTCTTGATATATCTAAGACTAAGTGAGAGGTACTGAGTGACTAGATACTTGGCTGGAGCTTTCTGCCCCCCACACAGAGATGCAGCATTAGGGAGATAACATTTGATGAGGTCTTGCTCTAAAATTTAGAAGCTGCAAGCAGAGACTGTATTTGGACCTGGAAGAGCTCCAACACCTGCAGTTTTGTTCTGTCTTATACAAAACTGGGCTAAGTGAACAGACCAAAAATGTTTTAATTTTTTTTTAAGAACTGGGATCAAGATTACTTTTATCTTTAAAATGGGCATGTCATTGTATATATGCATCAGTAATAAAAAATAATATAATACAATGCAAAAATACCAGATCAGTAAGAATTCTGCATCATTCTGATCCTTTCCTGCACTCTCTCTACCCTGTTTTTTCCAAGCTGCTGTCTGTTTAGACTGTCTTCTAGGGAAAACACATTCTAAAGAATTAAACCACATTGTTATGTGCATATAAATACATGAAACAACAAATTATATTTTGGATGGAAATTATATAATTCTGAATTTCCTGAGGAACCAGACGAAAACTTTTTTGTGTTCTGATCAGGTGCACTGAAAGTATCATTTTCATGTTTTGTCCATTTGATATCAAGCTGCTCCTGCAACAAGACCCTGACTTTTAATGAAAACTGTACAAGAAGTCAATATCCCCATTAGCCCAATTTTCTTTATTTTGCATATTAAATATGATTAATTTATCAACATTTGCAAAGCCTAAACTGATGAAATAGTGTTAAATTCTGAAATATATGTTCCATTATGTAGCTATTAGATTCCAGTATCTGGGTAATATGAGACAAATTTTTCTTTTCTCAAGATATACTGCGATCTGGTATTTTCTTTGTTTGATGTACCTATTTACAGAGCTCATTGTTACACAACAGCAGACATAGTTCCATGAGCAGGCTTGACACTGATAACTCTCTTTCCAAGTAACAGTAAGGGAAGCACTGTTAACCTGCTTTACAAAGCAGCTTCTGGATTGTTTGTCTCTCCTGGTTCTTTTAGAAATTTGAATTGCTCAAAGGACAAGTATCGAATTCTCATCCTCAGTTATTGAAACAATGTTGTCTCTTTTCCTTAGGTTTTGGACTTCACCCCTGAGGTATTTCTCCACCTCAACACTCCCTAAATCACAGTCTTCAAAGATTTATCTGCATGTCTACTCTGAGCAGCACCTCTGCAGTTCAGAGGAACTTCTCAGGTTTGGCTGGCAGATAGTAAAAGGTCTGAGTGACACATTAAAGTTTTCTTAATGGACTGTCCAATGCACATTTTCCATTTTATGGCAGTCATATATGCATTTGTGTCACTGCAATATGGAGGACTAAGGACTCTTTAAACATCATTTATATTTTTAGCATAGGACTGCCCCACAAAATAATTAGGAAATATAAAATAGTAGTAGAGCGGAAGAGTGGTAGAGCAAGAGTGAGAAGAAATTATTTTTAGTGAGTCTAAATTCTCTGTTTAATAGGTCCTCCATTAAACAGCTGAACACCTCATTCACCTTGCACCTAAAAACTCCACTCTCAATAAGAGATGCACTTTCACAGTAAATTTAAATCAAGCTTACGTAAACAGTGTTTTGCAAAGTCATATCCCTTCTGTGGTCTCAAAATGCTAGCACAGAAATTAGTGAACCCAGGAGAGTCAAAAGCACCTGTGGAAGAGCAAGCACTCTCTCGTTCCAGACATAGCTTAGAGTAGCATGAATGTTATGGTACATTTTGACTGCATCCTTCATCTCTGGCTTTCACATTGCAAAGTACCTCATCTTCTGAAGAAGTGGGACATTGAAATAACTTTCTAGTTTCTGTGCCAGCTAAAAATTTACCCAGGAAACCTCAGCCTGCCTACTTTATTTTGTGTTGTCAAAGGCTTTTAGTTTAAGAGTGAATTCTGCTACATATCTGAAATAACTACAGAACAGCAACTGTTTCTATACAGAGGATGAAGGAACCAGTCACAAAGCAGCAAGAAATTTGTTGCCCACATTGTTTTCTACGTCACATATACACACATGCACCTATTTACCTAACTTTACTTCTTTTATTTCATATAATTTTAGATGCATTTCATTGTCTGTGACCTCTTGAACCATTTTATCCTGGTGGGGGATCTGTTTTGATTAATATGTGAGACTGGTTCAGTATGATCCTATATTATGCTAATCTATCAGCAGACTTTTCTCAGACTAATGATGATATAACTCAGTGTTATAACAGCTGCCAACACCAATGTTTTTGGCAGGCTTTGTCTTCTTTATATAACAGTATTAAATTATTGTGGATAGCAACTACATAATCTGGGTATATGGACAATGATGTAACTTGAAACATAGAAGCACTGTACAAGACTATGTGTCTTCTGATAAATAGGTTAAACATTTATTTCTCTCTGATTCCATACAACAATGATTGCAGAAACACAGGTTTCATTTTTTTAGAATACAAATTAGTTTTACTGGCAAAATTTGCTTCAAGGCTGAAGAAGTAAAAAAATGAGGAAATACTCAGTAGAGAAGCCATGTTTGCATTTTATTTTTTTTAGAGTAATAATGAAAAGAAGTAATTTCCCACATATACTTCCCCCCAAAAATCCTATGATATTTCACAAATAAAAGATTTTTCCTTTTTTCCCCATTTTGTGCTTCAAGGAAAAAAAAGCAAAAATCATCTTCCCTTACATCTTCCTTGTATGCTATTATAAACACACTTGAAAAGAAATAATCCGTAATGTGTTAGAGAAGAAATAATGGCCTATGCCCATTCTTTTTTTCCTTCTCTCTTGCCGTCTTCACAAATTCACAGATATGAAATACAAATGAAAATCTCTTTGAATTTAGTAAACTGTACTGCACAGCAACTTTCAAAAATCTGTTTCCCATAGACTGCTACACATCAAACTTCAATGTAAATTGCTGTTTTTAACAGAGGTGGATAAGGCAACCCGTAGACTACAATATCCTTACTTAAACCGTATATACAGGAACACTGCAGGAAAAGTTTGAATTGCGGGGTTTCTTATTCCAGCTAGAATTTAGAGGTAATAGAAACTTCAATATTCCTGTTAGTTTTGACCTCAAGCTCTTTCTGGCTGAAGAGAATTAGATGAGTTTGAGCAACCTCTACATGGAAGCACAATGATTAATATTTAGCTGATTTTTTTTTAAGGTTCAAACATCAGTAATCTGGTATTACAGGTTTCAGACTGATGTAGTCTTGTATGACTTGTCAAGGCAAAGACTGATAGCACGCAGCACTTCTCTGTTAGATAAAAGTTAGCAATGAAAACATCAGGATACTTCTATATTAGTGGCTACTGTGGTGTGATAGAAGCAGGCTAGTAGAGCAGAAGACTCGGTGCTGAGGGCCTGACATCCACACCACGGGTGTTTCATTATCCCTCATGTGTAGAGGTTATGCTGGAGTAGCTCTGGACCATTCTTAAGGACAGACTCCCATTAGAAGAGACCACCTTAATGCAGCTCCTTTGGTGAAGTTTCATCCAAAAGGTATCCATACCTCAAGAGCACTCTGTGATGCAAATGAAGTGGGGTAAGTGGAAAGAATTGCAAGTTTCTTTTCCAAGGCTCTCTGCTGATCCAAATTAAATTGCTAATGCAGATGCACTCTCCACACAGCTGGCACATTTTTATATGTTTTCCTACCTTTGCTTCTTCATTTGAAATTCTAGCAGGATAAAAAAGCACTGCAAACACTTTCTTTTTAGTGGATCTTGGTTTCAATGTTTATTTCATTTATTTTTCTGTTAAGAATTTGAGTGCTTCAGTCCTAAATGAATAGATTAAAGAATATAAATGCGAATAGATTACTTTGAAAAGATTACCAGGTTTGTGCACACAGTATGTTGCAGTAGGATTTTCACAGGGTTACTTAGCGGGTGATTTCACTGTGAATGTAGGACACTGAAATAATCTCTTAAGAGACCAGTCATCCAATAGCAGAAACATCCAAGAGCCATAACAGCACATCATATCAATGATCAGTGACCTACAAAGGTTATAAATATAATGCAACTGTCTATTTTGTCTAAAATCTGCTTACTAAAGGATATACCAGAGCCATAGACTGCAGCAAAGAAGTCCATAAATATTAATTTCCATGATGGATGGTGACTCTTTGGGATGAGCTGTTATCCTTTATTAGGACAGCAATCTGCATTTTTAACATCCACAGAATTTGCTCAGCTAAATATTCTTGAACACCAGGATGAGGAGAATGTATATAAAAATCTTTTAACTTGTCCAGTTGTTTGTTTGGGTTTTTTTTCCCACAGGATATTACTAATTCTATTCCTTTGAAATTTCACATTGGATTTTATGGAAATTTACTGTAAGGCATTTGTATTTAATTGCCAAATCAAAACTTTGGGGTCGTGGTTACATTTGTTTGCTCACTTTTAATGGACAAAGAAATAGCCAGGATAACCCTAGAATTGCTATATTAGTTCTGGATGACTGCATGGCACGTATCCAAACTTGCAAGGTGTGCTAACAGTTTCAACTTTCTTTTGAAAAAGCATTGCTGATCGGCCAAGGAGACCACTGTCAGGTCTCCCCTTGACTGGGGAACTGCTATTAAGATGCTTAAAACTGTATACCTACCTAAAGATGAGTCAAGTGAAGAAAATTTCTACAGAAAAGGTGGAAAAGCATGAATGGAACAATATGAGTTCCTTCCTTTTTACAGCTCTAGATCTTGTCAGAATGAGAGAGAAAAAAATGATTCCTAGAAATCATACTCCCTTTCAGCCTTTCTCCCTCCAACCTTAATTATTTACACAGATTAATGTTGGCAAATAATATCTGCATTGAACTCCATTGGAATCAAGAGAGACCAAGGCAGAATAACGGAGTATAAGAAAGCCAGTGTTTAGATGCAGATTTATAGACTAATTTCCACATATTCTAAAATGTATACAACTGATTTATTTCTTTATACAGGGATACAGTAGGTAGTTAACATATCAGCAAGAATTATAACCTTTAGCAGCATCAGCACTTTGTTGATGAAATGAAGCATCCTTCTGCCTTGCTAATTCCAGCTGTATAATAAATGTCATTTTAACTAATCTACTATGATACTGTTATTTATGCTGCTTACCCAGTGTACTCACTTTTTGGGCCCCAATCAGATGGCAAAAGCCATGTGCTACTCAAAGTCAGTACTTGGTCTCTGCTTTCACAGAAAGATGGTAAGAGCTACTATGTGTCAACTCACAGTAGCCAGGACTCACTTCATTAGGCCAACTGAGACTTTGACAAGTCAAGAAACTTTAATATAGTGGATCTTTATATTGGTGTAGCTGTGATTTCCGCTCCACTTTTCAGTCTCAGACATAACTTCTCCCTTAGTGTAAATCTTACAGGCAAATAATAGTGATACTGAAAAATTCTAAGGGGCTTGTCTGATCATGCCTAAATCTCTAGTGAACCATTCTCTGCAGCTCAGGAAATGAACAATTTAAATTTTTCAACAGTGAGAGTGAAAGATTATGGCAAAGGAAAACAATTTCAAAAGAATCACTATGACATCGCGGGCAAAAAGATGGTACAGCAAGTATGGATCCTTTCTCCCCCAAGATAGCATTGTATTATTATTATTAGCATTTCCTACTCTGTTCTATTGAACCAAAGGGGTTTCAGTTCTGTTTGGCCAGGAATGAAACTTGATGCAGCAATGGGTTTTCATTAAATTGAACTCACAGTAGCTTATGCTGACCACCAACAAGGCATAAAGGGAGAATTAACTGAGGCCTTACTGTCACTGCATTTCTTGAGCCAAGTATTCACTGGAGCTCACTCAGGAGAAAACAAATAATATATTGGAATGATTTCATCCTAGCCTGTCAAGCAGAAATAAATGCAGACATTGAATCTCGGGGAACCTTAGAGAAAATATAGACAGGAGTAAGCTCTACCATAGTGTAACTTTCAGAAAAAAATATTGCCGCAGAAGAAATATATTTTAGAAAGCAAGGCCTGTTATAGTTCCTCTGTTCCTTAGTAAAAGAAGTATTTGTAGCCACAACAATTTAGGACAATCATAAAAGACCTAAATGCTGGTAACTGCTTCTTATCCAACTGTTAGAACTGCTGAAAGTTATGCCAGTTTGCAAGCCCCTGATAAATCAGAGACTTTCTCATTTAATTTTATGACACTTGGGCTATTCTCTTCTTCTTTTTTAATGAGGCTTTCTTTTTCTCATCTCACTATTGATCAGATAGCCTCACTTGTCAGTATGGGCAGCACAAGCTATAAGGGGAACTTATAAGTGAGCTATAGGCTAAAAACGTAAACCTGAAAATATGTATAGGCATAGAAATCAGTGTAACAGAAATATAGTTACTGAAAAAACATACTACTGTTTTTCTAGTAATAGAGAGACAGGAGTCAGCCAGGCCCATTGTGTGATGTACAATCACCAGGCAGTAGAGTTACAGAGAAAACAGAAAAGACAGAAACGTTATAGACATAAACAGCATGAGCATTAAGTGTATTCATTCAATATGCTTTCAAATTACGTCTGTTGTGGTGTTGGGAATGGTAGAATTTATTTAACCAAGGAGTAAATAGTATGAGAGAGGATACTTGAAGAAAAGTCACAAGGGTTGGAGTGAGGATGAAAAGTGGTAGTAGAGCTATAATTATTCTTAAAAAACTTGAAGAAACAGAAGTGGGGAAAGGCAAGCTATCATGACAGACAAGGTTTGGCACAAATTTATATAATGTAAAGTAGCGCTTTACTGAGATAACCAATCTCTGACAAGGCATGAACAGAAATAGCAAGCTAAGAACTTGCAGTGCACTTCACATCTGAACTCCACCAGGATTCTGGTAACATGTGGAGAGGAATCTTAACCCCTAGAAAGCAGTACCAATGCAAATGGTCCTTGCAGTATTAACACAAACACCACCGAGTTGGCACAGGGAACATCATTTGCTGTCTACTTCAAAAATATAGAGGTAGCTTAATCTATTTTTTGTAGTTAGAGCAGGTATTCAAGAAAATAAAGATTAGATGATGTCTTGAGCATGAAAACATTCAAGAGTAGTCAAGTTTATTCTCCAGGAAGGAGAAACTGAGGCCATATTCTTCTTCAAAATGACATAACCATATGCTATGGAGCCAAAGGAATGGAAATACTCTCCATCCCTACTGAAGCACTGTACTAATTTCTACTAGAAGTTAAGCAAGGCAGAAAGCTCTTGATTCTGTAGACCATTTTATGGAACTTGATGGAAATGGTGTACATATCCAAAAGGGTCCTTCTTGCTCCATCAATTTATTGCAAAAAAAAAAAAAAGATAAAAATAAAAAAGATAAAAGGGATTTTTTCCTTGAAGTAGAAACTTTGCTTAGAGCTAATCAGCTCTCTGCTTGGTCCTCTCTAAGACCCTAAACATTTCTACCAGGTACAACCTAGTCCTTAAAACTTCTGTTCTTTTTAGTCTTCTCCAGATGGGCGATATTTTTTTTTATTATTCTCTTTTAACATTGTCTGAAAGGAGTTTACTTACCCTGTTTTGATTACCTTATCTGTCTGTGGTAATTTGCAAGAACAAAATCCTTGCAGACTCCCATAATAATTCTCACTCTTAACCACAGGAGAGGTAATTTTCAATTATATTCCTGGCTTCTGCCCAGATAAAGGTGCCTGTTGTGTTGACCAGAGCAATGTAGGTGGACCTTCTTTCTCACATGGAGAAGGTTTGAATGTTTCACTTACTGTAAACCACTTCTCAGTTTTGAGGCTGTTTGTCTTTAACCCAGGAGTCCTTAACTGAGCTGAATCAGTAGACAAAATACTCCTACTTCAGAAAGCTCTTTCCAAAATCAGATTATTTTAAAACTTCAGAAAATTCATTTACCTTTGCCATAGCATTAAGTTGATTAATCATTCTGTTCTTACCAACTTAAAAGAAAAAAAAAGAGTAAAGATACTTTGTGCTGTAAGAACCTGCTTATACTGTGTAACTGTTACTGTTCTCTGATAAAGGTTCACTCAGCAAACTCCAAGTTTAAGACTTCAAAGTAGCAGGAAAAAAAAAAAGCCAAAACCAAAAAAACCAACAAAACTCCACATAAATCCACAAAACCATTGTCCTGGCTAATTTAGCATGACAATTGTAATCAAGAGCTATTTAACCTGGATCACAAACTCATCTAATCTTAGTGTATGTGTATACCTCTCTTGTCCTATTGCTGAATGGAGCTTCTAGGCAGTATTGTACAGAGCTATAAACCATCTTTGCATAAGAGCTGAAAGAAGAGACAGAAAGTCATGAAGCAGTAAGTACAAAATGTGGGCTCTGCTCACGGTGCCTAACTGCAGATTCCTTAAATCTAACCCTCAATTTGTGAGTTGAAGAAAACCGAAAAGGGAAAAAACAGCACCTCAGCCAGTTTGGTAATAACTGGAAAATAGACAACATTTTGAAATACATTTAATGGCAACTGATTCAGAAAAATGGAAGTGAAGGCAACATCTTTCCACATGTTGCAGAAAAAGCAGCATTCAACATTTGCAATAACTATAGTTTTTAGGAGAAAATGCAAACTTGAGCATAATACTAAATATCTAGTACTACAAAACAAAGGAGCTTTGATAGATCAGTTTCTCTGTATGCATGAACAGACTGGGCAAACAAGAGATCAGATCTGAATAGAAGGCATAGTCAAATGTATGCAAAGTCACTAATAAAATACAGCATAAACAGTGGAACTACAGGCAAGGTGTAAAGGAAGAAACTGCTTTTTGTGCAATAAACTATGGTAAATGATAGCAGAGGAGAAATTATTAAACAAACAAAACCAGATTTAGAAGAAAGGGTATTTTTGTACTAAATGAGATAAGTAGAGGGAATAGTCTGAAAATGGGAAATATCCAAAGGTGAAATCTACACAAAAAATATTAAAGTGAAATGTTTATCAATTACAGAATATAGTGCTACCTTCTACCTAGATAAAAATTTTGTCCCCACACAAATCTTGTCAATAAAGAACATAGTGCTATACTCTCATGTCAATGGGTAATTAAATGTACTCAAAAATCTGCATTAAATTTAGTACCTAAAATGTCATATTTCTTAAATTCTTCCCAGTTACTGAGATTCGTCATAGCTCACCAGATGGAAACAGCCATGTCAACAATGCAAGGTGCTGTGAAATCCTAAGCTGTGGTTAAATATTCAGCTGCAGTGCTAGAAAACCTGCATTGTCAGACTTCTCTCAGATTTCTTGAGCTTATTTTTCTTATTACCTGTGTGATAGCTAAGTGGTTGTGCCTATCCTTGATGTTTAAGGAAACTAAAACTCACAACTGTTTTTTGTTACCCACTAGGTAGACACCAGTTTTCCCAATGAAATCCTGTGAAAGCTTTGTTTCACTTGGTTTGTGGACAGAGTCAGCTGGGTTACTCCAATTATTGTCATTGACTTCAACCAGCCCACTCTACTTTGCTTTGAAATAATTGAGGAATCTCTCTCCATTTCCATTTCCGTCTCTTGGTGGAGAGATATCAGTAGGAAGCTGCAAGGAGCAGCTGAAGAACCATAACGTCTTCAATATGAAAGAGTATGATCTGCTGCCTGAAAAGCGGGTATGTCCCTTTGGTGTACTGTCTTAGGCTATCTTGACATAGGACAGTTTTGCACATAGTTTTTTAGACAACTTCTGTAATTCTCTTTTTCTGTCCTTGATTCCTAAGAAATGGTCATGAAAAGACTGAGAGGCTATACTTGTTTGAAGGTTAATAAATGTGCATAGGTTACTATTAACCCAATAGGGGCTTCTTTTTGGGAGGATTTATCAACAAAATGTATTGCACATAATACGAAGCATGTGCATTATATAACATATAATAATCTACTGTAGTTGTATTATTTTTATTTAGTTAAAAAGAAAATACTGAGAAGAAATGGGTTATGCATAGAAACATAGAAATGAGAAATACAAACACTGAAGTTAAGCGTCCACCTGGGAAATGACTGTGCCATCTGAGTCATCAGTTCAAAAGTGATACAAAGGAGAGATAAAAGATCAATATAGCCAGCTTCCCATCTCTAGGATTTGGCAGCTGTTTGTGTCTAGACAAAGACAACTAAACCAAAAACCTACCTGGGTCATGTGCTTTTATACTCTTTGTCTTCAGTAAAAGGAAACTATTAATTTCTGTTATTAACTCGTCAATCATAGAGATATAAGTAGTTGACTACTTATGATTCATTATATTCTGGAAAAAATCTGTCTAAAAATATAATGTGGGAGCATTACTAATAAATAACACTGAATAGCCTTTTTAAAGGCTTCATAAGAGGTGAAGGTAAAAGGAAGATAAACCAACAAATTGTTCTTAATCACAATATTTTAATTTCCAGTATTTTTATTTATATCAAATGTTCAAATAGTTCATTTTTTACTACAGAACAAAGGATTTTTCTGTCCTTCACCAAGTAATATTAGATTATCTGTAAAATTACTTAAGCTGGTTTCTTATAATTTTATATGTTGAGAATTTAAAATCTAAATACAAACAATAATACACTAAATAAGATGGTCTTATGGGGATACCTGACTTTCTAGAAAATTTGTAGGAACATATTCACTAATATATATGTCCTCAGATTTAAATTTCAAGACACAGGTGAAAAATCTGTTCAAATTTTTAAATTTCAAATTATTTCCACCTAGTTAGAAATTTCCATCTCATTATTTAAATGAAAATGTTTAAAAAATCTTATCTATTCAGAATATATGGGTAACATGAGGCTTTAATTTTAAAGTTTTAGTGTCAATAATATAATTAAACATATGATATTCTGAGACCAGCCTTGGGGACGGTTCGGTGTGCAAAAAAATCATGAAATTGTATTTTTTATTTTGCACTTTTCTAAAAATATACAGGCAGACGACATTGCGGAGCCACTCTCCATCATCTATGAAAGGGCATGGAGAACAGGAGAGGTGCCTGAGGACTGGAGGATAGCCAATGTCACTCCAGTCTTCAAAAAGGGCAAGAAGGAGGGGTGGCAGAGCACTGGAACAGGCTGCCCAGGGAGGTTGTGGAGTCTCCTTCTCTGGAGATATTCAAAGCCCGCCTGGATGAAGTCCTGTGTAGCATGCTCTAGGTGAGCCTGCTTTAGCAGGGGGGTTGAACTAGATGATCTCCTGAGGTCCCTTCCAACCCTTACGATTCTGTGATTCTGTGATTCTGTGATTCTGTGTTTAATAGTAGCTTCTCAAATAATCCATGGTTAGTGGGTTCATGTACATGGATGATACTCAAACAAGATGTCATGTATGCTAAATAGGAAAAAAAATGCACATTTCATGACTGTTCAGATAAATCTTAAAATACCTTATCTTCAGTTGTGATTCCTTTATGTTTTCATTGCACAGCCAAATATTTGCAAAACGTACATATCAATTTTGAAACCTGAATATTCACAAGTGAATTTCGGAAAACATTATTAGCAGACAATAATATCAATCGAACCTTTCACTCAGAACTCTTCAACTTTAAAATAGGAATCCCTTTTGATTAGTTGTGTTGGTCACTCTGAAGAAAAGGAACAACACCACATTGCTTTCTAATTAAGAGATTTAATTTTTTTTTTCTGTGGTAAATATTTGTAAATTAATTACTCTCAAAGCAAAGTATACACCATGCAGTTTGATAGAGCAAGAAGTTCTCTGTTCCCTACAAAACTAATTCCTTGCCCCTGCTAGTCCTCTCCTTAGAGATAGGCCACCCAGGGTAGCTCCAAAGCTGGCTCTTTCCCCTTCTCCTATGTGTTCCAGGCTGGACCAGAACTCCTTCCTTCTCCTTTCCTGGGGGAGGGGAGTGATGGAAATCCCAGCTCCTAGCCCAAAGCTTAGATCCTACCACAACATCAGCACTGGATGCAGCTTCTTTGTCAGTCCATCCTGTCCAAATAACTTGTATACTAAATATTGTTCACTGAAGAGACTGTCCACAGTTGGAAAAGGAAAACAAAAAAAATCAGGAATATTTTAATTCTTCCAAATAAATTATTCTTTTTCAGTTACTCACTCAGTGTTAGTTATCATACAAGCCTTGTCCATTTTTTCAATTTTGCATAATCTTTCCGTACACAAGATAAATTAATCAACATAAAGCATGATGAATATTGTTGGGACCAACCTGTCTGCACAAAGAATTAGATCTCTTCCACGCAAGGAATAGAAAACTTGTTCTTACCACTCCATTTTGTTGTCACCGACCTAATTTGAAGTATCATTTCAATTTCCCTGACCTGTTGTTACCAATTAATGTAGAACAAATTCAGAAGTTTAAACTATTTTTTTCTGAGTCACAAGATATTTTTAAAATCAAGATGAATGACTTCCCTGATTCATATCTGAAACACTCCACAATACACAGCATGTAATGTAAAGATAAGGTAGAGCTATTAATATTCCAGAGTTCTTTCTGTAAAGACATTAAAATAAATGTGTATTAATAACATTTTAATAAAAACTGACATTATTCTGCCCATGACATTAATGCTTTGACATAATGGCTGTAATATCTTCTACATAATGTGATCAAATTATATTAAAAAGGAAATAGACAAGCAAATATATTATGAAGAAGGGCCCATATATATTAAATTCTGTCATCATTAAAACAATAATAAAAAGAACATACATTAAATTATGTAAAATATAAAAATTGATACTCATTGGCTAGACGTGTTTGCCATGATTTTTAACATTATTGTGCTGACTGCAAAGAAAGATAACATATTCGCATCTCTCTCTCTTGCTTTTAAAAGTACAAAATTCATAGTTTATTAATGGTAAGTAAATTGTTCTTTCTGACATATTTCTGAGTCATATTATTAATATAATTATTTCCTACTTTATTGTTTAACTGTATGACTTCTAACACGTGGGTTCTGTGAGTGGGTACCAGGGACAGTGAATGATCACTCTGTAGTTTCCAGATGTTTTTCTAAGAAGACATAAGAAATTCACAAGACACACCTTTTGTAGTAAAAACTGATTTGTTCATGAATTATTCAAGAAAGAGTGAATCACACCAACATTGACTAATGTAAGATTTAGGCCTGGTGTATGCTGATCATCTGATCATCTTTGTCAGCTGTGGCATGTTGGCCTTGCTGTGCCTTTTCTGAGCTATGTCACCTCCATAAATATCTTCAACATTTTTATTTTATCACAGCCATACAGCTATACCTTTCATAACACTGGAACATGTTGCCTAGAGAGGTAGTGGAGGCCCCATCCCTGGAAACATTCAAGGCCAGGTTGGACGGGGCTCTGAGCAACCTGATCTAGTTAGCGGTGTCCCTGCTCACTGCAGGGTGGTTGGACTAGATGACCTCTAGGGGTTCCTTCCAGCCCAAAACATTCCATGATTCTATGTTTCTATGATTTTAAAGATCTTCTGAGTTTCTTGTTACAGCCTTAAGTTCTTTCTGCTTTGATGTCAAAATTAACTGTATAGACTTTACTATGCTACAAACCACCAGAAATTGTGTGTTTTTTCATATGAAACGCGTCAGGTGCTAATAAGATCCATAAGACTATCTGCAGAAAGAGTGCATCCTAAAAAGGAAACTGAATAAAAGCAGCCACGGGCTTTTTTTTCTTGAGAATCCCTGCCAGAAACCTACTAAAAATAAGAATGAAAATACAGAAAAATAATTTAGGTGATCAGCCATATCCCTGATAATTTTTCTCTTTGTAGTTAGCATTAGTCATTCTCACATATTTATTCACTTGGTACTTTACACATAGTTGAATATTTTGGTATTTTATTTTACAGCAACAAGGGAGTATATTCATTGTGATGGTTCATCTAATTGCTCTACAATTCTCAGAGCGATGAAACCATCTACTCGCTTTTGGCCTTTATTTTTGGGAGAAGTAACATTCTAGTGTGTATGAATCATGGTTTTATTGGCCTTACTTTGTAATTCAGGATGCTCTTCTGAAAATTTGTCCCCCATTCTTCCTCATCTGTCTTGCTGTCCAGTTCTTCCGGTGACTAAAGTTCCCCGATGAGTCTGAAGCCTCAGAGCAGCAACATCATGAACTTGTCCAGAATGAAAAAAGTCCAAATCAGTTTCTTCTTAACATTAAGAATCCAATAAATATTTTGGATTCATATAAAAATATTGACTGTGAATCAAAATACATGTTTTGACAATTTTGAAACATTTAATGACATCCTAGGACTTTTTTAAAATTAATTAATTAAACTAGGCCACTTAAAAAAATAAATAAATGGATAAGTCATCCTTTTCTTAGTGGAGTTTTTTAGTGGGGAAATTTTCAAAGCCAGCAGTTCCAGCAGTTTTAACCAGACTAGATCCTGAGGAAGAAACCAAGTCATAGCGAATACACACAGTTCTAGCAAAGCAAGCCAAACAGGACAAGCACATTTGTATGTGATCACAAAGTAATTTACCAGTATTTCCAAGGACTTCACCCAGTGGTTATAACCTCTTTGTCTCCTCTAGGGTAGACAAGCTCTCATTGAAACATTTTAGTTTTAATATTGGTTGCATCACTGTAAGATTTACTGATTGCCCACTTGATGTTACAATCACCTCATTTTCTTTGGAGTTTCTTTTAAGATAGTGACCTACCGCCATTCTATTGTACTGTGTACAATTTATATGACACCAAAATGCCTCCAGGTTCAATGTGCACTACTGAGAGTAAAATAAATAGGTTCTCTTTTGACTGTTTAATAGCACAGAATAAGTTCAGAAGGAGAAAAATATGGCCAAAACAGGAAAGTAGAATCAATTAAATCATATTTCATATGGAATTCAGTTTGGAAGGATGTATATTTGGATGAGAACATCTGTGCTTTGACTAGTGAAAAAGAGACTTATCAAAACATATATAGACAATAAAAATAAACACAAATAAAATATTAATCAAAATATCAAGGTATGTTTACCTGGACATTTTTAGATATTTTCCATTTTAAATTGTTTCAGTTATGATTTTCATTATATACAAACTTGTTCATATAAATAAAAAAGGCTGCAGAGAAATGCTTTTCTATTTTTTGTTAATGATGAAATGATGAAGATGAAAATATTTTCATCAAATTTGGAAGAGAATTTGTAAAAGGCTTTTACCAATACTTCACATTAGTTATCAAAAATAAATGAAAGCAAAATAGTTCATCATGAGGATGTCTCAAGTTTAAAGAAGTTCAGTAAAAGAAACCTTTAAAACTTTGCAAAAGTGTCCTTGAGAGTGAACCGATGGTACACACTTGATCTGGATTTTAATGAAAAAGAAAATAAAAGCATCAGTATGGAACTCTAGGGTTTGGGGATTTTTTTATTTTTTTTTTGTTAATTTACTGTGGAAAGATACAACATTATACTCCTGAAATATGTAATTTCTTAGGATCAATTAGATGTGCATGAGGTAGGCAGGTGGAAAGGACTGTGGGAGACTGAATAGCCAGCTAACTGGAGACTGAATAGCCAGCTAACTGGAGAGTGAACAGCCAGCTAACTCTCTCAAAGCTTGCTCCTTTGTGTGGCAATGTTCGAAGATCAGCGTTGCTGCAGGCAAGGTGGCTTGCAGGCTTGCTGAAGCAGCGGGCACCCAGGCTGGGCGGCCTGCCCACCAAGGCTTGCAGTTTGCTGCCACTTAAAGCATGCAAGCAGAACCCTGCCCCTGCCCAGCAACAAGAAAGTGCACGAATGGAGCCCGCCAAAAGTAAAGTGCGCAAAATGTGTGCGCATGTGCTGGACTGCTCCATAAAAACGGCTGCAGCCTCAGACTGCGGGGGAACCTCGTGGGAGACCATCAAAGATGCCGGAGGAAGATCACCGACCTCATGAAGAGATCACCAAAGATTTCATGTGCAATCACCGAAGACCCCAGAAGCACAGACCCCCAGGATGCCCCGGATCCATGGTGGTGACAGTCTGCTCTCTTTTATCCAGAACTCTCGCTTTATTTCTTATCTTTCCTTTCTTCCTTTCCTATCACTGCTTTTTCTCTTTCCCCCGAACAATTAATAATCTGACCTCGTTTGTGTCTTAATTTCGCTTGAAGGGATAGAACCTGAACCGAGAGGTTGGTCTAGCCGCCCCTAGCCTCCCAGACTCATCTGAGGTCGGCTAGAAAGCAAGGGGGCCTTCCGCTCATCCAAACAAAATTAGATCCTAACAAGGACTCAGTGGATAAAAACAGGAAGGGGTTGTTGAGATTGACCAGGGACCCATGTAAAGCCAACACAATCTGCAGCAACCCTAGGTTGCAGGGCAAATGTTCATTTGATTGTGGTTATTACATTCTCCCTCAAACCATGGGTGCAACTGGGCCTATGCTTATATTTCAGCTACTGTGGCGGAAGTAGGGACTTAAATTCACATCTATTGCACTTGTTTCAGACAGCCAGAACATACTGCTTGATGAAGTAATTTTTTTGCGCATCACAACTGCTTGTTTCAATGCACATGAGTCATTCCTGTGGGTACAACTGATAGAACAGCAAGCAATCAACGAAGTAATTTTAAGCTAATAGACTAAGAAGCACTATGATCAATCCTAAGGTAACAACTATAATTTTTCAGAATATTTTACAATGATTTCTTACAAACTTTTGACCATATACTAATTCAATTTAACATGTGGCTTTCATTGAAATAGAGCTTTTTGTATAGACAAGCTTACAGTTGTACAACTTTGCTTTCCCTTGCAAAGAAGATGGGAAAAAAAGCAACTCACTGCCTGTGTCAGTAATAAATACAACCCATGTATATGGCAGTTCTGATGTTTACTCAGGTTCACTTTGTTCATTTGCTCTTCCTTGCGCATGTATAACCTGCACAAAAATGCAAGTCTTCTGTGCGGGAATACAATCTGAACCACTTGGAAGTCTTTAGAAATACATATAAGAGAATCACAGACTGCCAGGGCCCTGAGGGCACTAACTTGGCTTAAAAACACTGAGAGGAACCTCGACTGGGACCCCTACCCATACCTTCTGCCCAGGAGCTCCTTTACACACAGCCTCTATCCCCTATGATGGATTATGTAGTATGACCCAAGTCAAATATTACTGACACACCCAAGGATAAATTCTATACAGGTTCTGTTATGTTTTGATCCTTTCTTTTTCCTCTCTCAATGGAAGACATTGAGGAGAGGTGTTATCACCCATCCGTTATATGAGTTCATAAAAGCCAGGAAGATTGTCCCAGATGAAGGACTGAGAGCCACTGAGAGCACCCTGTTCAGTGATGCATTTTCTGTAGAACTGGGAGGTTGTTGGTTGAGATCTTACACCAGTCTTGGACTGCTTAAGTTAAAAGTGCTTTAATTTCAGTGAGTTCATACTAGCATCCCAGACGGTGATCCTAGACACACCATCCCTAACACACCATGCAGCACCCCTTCACCTTCTTCCTCTTATTTTTGGCAGAATGAAGCTGCAAACCCAGGACATGTAAGAACAGTGCCAGCCCACCCTAGCAAGTTGTTAAAAGTTTAGTGATCATAGTTGCCAAATTTTTCACCAGAATAATAGTGGTGTTTCAGGCATCTTTCCCAAACTAGACCTCAGTATAACTATATGTTATAAGTGAACCAAAGGATCTCAGGATGGAAAAAGCTTCTGCAGAGCTAGAGAAGCTACTTTCTTGTGTTTCTATAGAAGCTGCAAAATAAGCTCCCATTCAGTCTTTCTTCCAAGTCAGAGGTGCCTTTCACCTTAATAGAAATTGTACTGAATTCTTGTTCTGGAGTCACAGCTTCCAAAGACCAATGAATGGTAAACAGGTCGCACTGTAGTACATCACACATTCAACATCAGACACTGCCATTGCTTTGGTTCAGTTCTGTGGGAAGAAAAAACACTACGCATATGCTTGATATCTACTTTTTCTCCTTAAGATTGACTTTTAAATCTGAAATAATAAACTAGTTGAGAAAAAGAATTAAAAAAAATCCCAAGCCTCTTTTCTGTACCACACTGAAAAACCAGTCCTCTTGTGGAGTTGCCCTTCACAATTCTCTATCATTTTATCAGGCTGCAGATGATTCTCTTCTCTTGGTCTTCTCAATTAATTCAAACCACATCTTGATACGTCCAAACATTCTTTAGAAACGCCTTAATTTTGACCATGGTGTCTTGCTCCTATGGTGTGTTGTATAGGCCAGATTTTGTTACCAGGGCACATGGAATTTGGTGGCTTCATTATATATTAAGCTTAAGGAAACCTTGAAGATCCTTGATTTTGATTCACTAGATCATTGCAATTTACCTCAGGTTTTTTCCAAAATATGTCATTGACCTGTTTTATGATATTTTACCCAAATTACCAGGAAATCTGGTGTCTGAGGTAGCTTTTGCTTTGAAGTGTCATGGTTTAATTGACATCTGAATTGAAGGAAATGAATTGATACAGCACAAAAATTCTTTTAAATCCTTATTCTTTAAGAACTAAAGGGGTTTTTTTTAATATTTTTGTTTATTTTATACAAAATTGTGTCCTTGTAAACTTCTTAGAGTTCTTGTGACTTAGAGTATGTGCCATATTATCTGGCTATAGTTATTTGGTGAATGCAAGACCATTAAAATATTTTTTCATTTTCCTGTTGGTTTCATTAAAAAATCTAATTTAGCTTTAAAATATGGTACATTCATTTGCATGGGAATTGTCATTAAAAAAAAAAAGAATTTGGTAGCAATGCCTGGACCTAATGATCAGTTTAGCCTTCCAGACTGAGCTACCAATTATTTCCAGCAATTGTTATGGTCAAATCCAGCAGGTATATTTAGAAATTGCTCAGTAATCTTCTGTGCAGATGTTTCATTCTCTTTCTGAAATCCTTAGGCTTATAAAGGTCACACCAGGACAACACAGAAGTGGAGTGCAGATTACCAATCACAGGTTTGGCAAAAAGTTGTTTCCTGTGAAAAGTCAGGGAAAAGCTGGAAAACTGAAAAGAGCTATGGATAAACACTGCTGTCATTTACTCCCAGCTAATTTCACTGTGGCTGCAGTGGGTGTCTAACTGCAGAGTTTATCACAAAATTTCAGAAGCAGCCTGCTAAAACCCCCAAAACTTACAAGTTAATCTACCAATTTTTCAGGTTTTTTTCCTGAGGTTTATACCTGTGGTTATTAAAACCTTACACACATTACTTGGCAATATAACCTATAGACAACCCTTAAAAGGAAATAAGAAATGCAAAATCCTTCTATGCAGTTTGGAAAGAATTCTGACACATTCCTAGGTAGCTGAAAGGATGAAGAGGCTATGATTTTACCATTAGCTCTCTGTCCTGTGCCCTGGGTGCAAAACTGGTAAGGCACTCAGTCTGGCATCACACTCCTGACAGCAGCTGCTCCCCAGCTACCAAAAACCAGAAAGAACTCCAAGTGCTCCTCCATCACTGCAACAGATGTGCTGTGCTCTCCTCTGAGCATGCTTCATGGCTAGTTTCTCCCCACCATGCTTCTAAAGGCATTGCCCAGAAGAGAAGCTGAGTGAGAGCTTCACAGAGGCTGAGGCTCAACCCTCCATCAGCACTGGGAGAGCTGATGGCTGAGACTGGAACACAACCCTTCACAAGAATGGTTGTAAGCAAGAGACGCAAGTTTGGTTCAGCCTGAAGGCACTTCTGGCAGTCTGTATTTATTGGTATGAGCTTGGTAGCTTTACCAACCCCACTATACAGTAATTCAGCAAAGACTGACTCTGACTTCCAGCTATACCACTTAACCATGATTTCAATGCTTCTCAGTCCTTTCCTGTCGTTTGCACTCGGAAGTTAAGTTTTGGGACATATTCTGAAATGCACAGTATTTAAACTGTGGTAAATGAAGAATGATCACCCATTTTTCAGCTAATTATTAACACAGCAATTCATATCTAAAAGAACAAAACATTGGGTTTTGTTAGTTTTCACAAATACAGACCTTATTTAACCATTACCCTTAGGGTAATTCCAGCCCTGAAGTTTTAAAATGTATTCTCTTGAATTCTTCCCTATAAAATCAAAACGAATGGTTATTCTGGGAGAAGTGTCTTTTTGTTGTTTTCCTGGCAGAAGAAAAAGGAAACAGAATAAAGGTATAAGAATTAGCAGATTAATGTATTTTAATGACTCTGTGCTCAGAAGGAAAATGTTCTTTTTGGAATGAACTCTTTCCTGGTGGATCACCCAAAGTTCATGCAGCAATTAACATTATTTCAAACATATGCCGAAAACTTTATAACAGATATTAGCTTACAAGGTTAATTATTGAATATGAAAGCAATACACTGATGAACACTAGGAAACTCAAATCTAAGGGGAATGGTGCCAGCAAGTAGAAGAAGAAACCATGATCCATCTCCATAATAGCAAGTGCAACATATCACTTTCAGACATCCTTGCCCAGCTCTAGTACCTCACAAGACTAAATTGGGTTCATATTACTGTGGAGAAAATTCCTACATTGTCATGCATGACTAATTCCTTTCCCCTCCTGAGACTAATATCTGACACAAAAGACATCAGAAAGCCTTTTTCAGATTCTTCCTTGGTCTTCACATTAAGTTAGAAGAAATAGATTTCTTTTAATGCTGGAATTGGACTGTGCTTCAAAATGAAGAGTAACTGATTCAAAATAATTGTTTTTCTAAAATTTCCACTGCTTCTTTTGTGCTAACAGACACTACATTGCTAAGGAAAATTTTGATCCTTTCCTTCAAAACAGCAGTTCCAAACTGAGACATTTGGTTACATACAGATTAAGGATAAATTTTGGACACCTGTTATTAAAATTACTAGACTTCAGTGATGCCACCTTTCTTTTCTCTACTTTGATTGGGTTTGTTAGAATTATTAAGTAAAAGAAAAAATCTAAAAATAGGGAGAAAAATATTAAACAGATATTTCTCACAAGCAGCCTCTGAACCTCAGTAACTATATTTTCCTTATGTTGTACAGTTTAACCTGGTAAAAGTAATTGGTTCTGTGTGATTTCCTCAATTGTATGTCTTGTAGCTTTTTCAGCTGTTTTCCAATATTCATATTGATTTTGAAACTTTTCCAATATTTTGTGTTTTGTTGCTATGCAAACAATTGAATGTTAGCCTTTAAAATTGTTGATCCATTTCCAAGAAGGCTCTGAAAAGCTTTTATTTTCAGCTTTTACATATTATCATAAATTTATTACTTCTGAGGAAGAGGTGTAAATAATTTTATAATCATATTTTATGTTTAGCAAATGGGCACAAGGTAGATACATTTTCTTGCTCTCGTTTCAGTTCACTCTTAAATAAGAACTACCTCAACTAGTAGAACACCAATTTTCAAAGAAATTCAATATGCTCAGCAACTCATTGTCCTATGCCCTTTCTGAATGAACAAAAAGAAGAAAAATCTGAAACAAAGCTCACAAAATCCAGCTCTGTCCTGGATTTGAAGACCTTAAAGTGTGAGGTTTTCAGTACGAAGATTTAGTATTACGGTGGATTTCATTCTTTTAGCTGTAACTTCACAAGTGCAGCAGTTTTCTCTGGTTCCTTGAATAAAAATGCTTATAAAAGTTAATGAAAGCCACATTTAGCTTGAATTAAAGGGAAATACTGATTGTATATGTATCTAGAAGTTAGGGGGAGCAACGTTAAACTGGAAGTCATGGCATCATATTGTAAAACAACCTGATGTAAAAAGTTCTGTAGAAAACAATTGAACAGGAAGGGGACGAGGGGGAAGCAGAAACATGATCAGGGATGAGAAAGAAACTCTCCTTCCAGTCTATATTCAAGCAAAGTGAATTTATAAGGTCTGTCTTTTCCACATAAATCCAAAACATAGCCTCATACCAGCTACAGTGAGGAAAATTAACTCCACCCCAGCCAAAACCTGTACAGACTGTCATGACCAGTGCAGCAGAAACCATGCTGCAGCATGTATTGTTTGACATCAAATGTAAGCAGACTGCATCCCTGAAGACCATGGACAGAAATGAGGCTTTCAAAAAAAGTTTTCTTCTTTTTCTAGAAAGCTGACATAGAAGTCTAGATGAACATTAAGAGGAAATGGGCCAAAAGCAGGCCAGAATGACACATTATTTATGGGACTAGTTTTTAATACTGTCATAATAACTTCCTTCTGGGTTGGATTCAACAGACCAGGCTTTTTTCCAGGTTCCATTTAGACAAAGCCAATATCTTGCCAGGACAGCTCATGAGAGATATTACTACAGAAACTCGGTTTGACCTGCAATACAAATACTAGCTTAACCCTCAGCAGGATCCAAATACTTTGCTTAGTCTACATCTAATGGAATACTTGTGCTTAATTATCTACTTAGTTCATACAAATGAACCCTTCTCTACCTCCTAGTGTTCAGAGAATGTCTAAGAGGGAATGATAACAACAGATCTTCAGCTAGGGTAAGCTAGTGGAGCTGTGCCAGCTGAAATTAACCATGGATCTGGCCAAAAGAAAGCAGGTTGTTTAAGGAATGATGAATACAACTTTAATTTTATTGAGCTTTTCCATGATGTTTCTTAGTATTATGTTGATTTAATTTTCTGCTTTTAAATAATAGTAAAATTTGCACTGATAGCATGCTATTATGTTGGCAATGTGACAATCTCCAAATCCCTACCTTGAAAACCATTAGGCTGACATATTATTGGATTTCCATAGGTTTTTTACTGACATCCTTTTACCATTGTCTTGACATGGTAATGTCTCATAGCATAGATGCATTGAAATAATTGTTCTATCAGTTTGACATGACATTGTCTCCATGGACTTGTACTGACACTTAAAACAAATGGAGAATTACTGTTGCCATTTTGCACAGAAAAAAATTGCTGCACTCGCAAAACAATTTTGTTTTCACAATACAATGATCCACTTTAATAACAGCTTTCAATTTTAGATGGCTATTTTTTTTCTCTTTTTTCCCTAGAGCTTGCTACTATAAAAAAACCCTATAAAATGAAAGCAGAATTTCACCTCTGCTCGTCTAAAATGTCTTTACATATTGAAACTGATTTAGTTTAAAATAAAAGCAAAATAAAGACAAAATACCCAGTTAGTTACAATAGCGATATAAAGCTGCTTACATAAAATAGGAAAAAATACTGAACTTTGAGTCAGATCAGAAGGTTTGTTCATCTCTTCCAAAATATTTCTTTGTATGTCCATAAGGTTGTATAAAAATTCTTGTATATGTATAAAGTATCTTCCTTTGGTTTGCTCTTTGACTGAATATCAACATACAGACAAGAAAATCTTTTCCAAAGTGTTGTGTTCAGGAATTCCAGCACTGTTTTTTTAAGCAACACTCAGATAAGGTAAGATTCAGCCATTTAGACAAATATATATGCAGAACTATAACAAAATATTGCCATTCCAGTTTTCATGATTTGCCAAGATGATCACACTTCTGTTACTTTTGTATTCCAAGCAAAGCCCAAGATTGTGAAACATTGTCTAAAGGAAACATAATTGAAGTGAGATCATTTTCA
Source organism: Egretta garzetta (assembly GCF_000687185.1). NCBI lineage: Eukaryota > Metazoa > Chordata > Aves > Pelecaniformes > Ardeidae > Egretta > Egretta garzetta. Next base: position 824,064 of record NW_009258952.1, read on the forward strand.
TATCTTGGTGTTTGTCTTTAAGATCCTTTTTATTAACAACCCTGACAGAAAAAATGGCAGCCAACAAAATTTGCTAATGGTTCAGAGTTTGAAAGTATACTCTAAACATATTAGGGTCAGACTATCAGCAAGCACTAGGTGTCATTAAAAATGGGGAATGAGATGACATTTTATAGTGCAAAATAAAAGCTATGTCTCTGTAAAGGTCAACAAGTATGTGTGTTGTAAACCTGGAGCTCAACACTGAATTTTAGAAAAGCAAACTTCCAGCTCCTCAAGGAGATAGTCAGGAGGACTTCCTGGGAAACGGTCCTCAGGGACAGGGGAGCAGAACAAAGCTGGCAGATCTTTAAGGATGTGATCCACAGAGCTCAAGAGCTCTCGATCCCTAGGTGTAAGAAATCGGGCAAAGAAGGGAAAAGACCGGAGTGGTTGAGACAAGAGATGCTTGTCAAACTAAGGAAGAAGAGGGAACTGCACAGGCAGTGGAAGCAGGGACAGGCATCCTGGGAAGAGTACAGGGACGTGGTCCGGTTGTGTAGGAATGGGGTCAGGAAGGCCAAGGCGCGGCTGGAGCTAAACTTGGCTAGGGATGCAAAGAATAATAAGAAGGGATTCTACAGGTATATCAGGCGGAAAAGGATGGTTAAAGAAAGCATACCCCCGCTGATGAGCGAG
>NW_009258952.1:826037-847169 GCF_000687185.1 Egretta garzetta
GGTCCAGAGGAGGGCTACAAAAATGATCCGAGGGCTGGAGCACCTCTCCTATGAGGACAGGCTGAGAGAGTTGGGCTTGTTCAGCCTGGAGAAGAGAAGGCTGCGGGGAGACCTGATTGCGGCCTTTCAGTACCTAAAGGGGGCCTATAGGAAAGATGGGGAAAATCTTTTTAGTAGGGCCAGCTGTGACAGGACAAGGGGTAATGGTTTTAAACTAAACCAGGGCAGGTTTAGACTGGATATAAGGAAGAAATTCTTTACAATGAGGGTGGTGAAACACTGGAACAGGTTGCCCAGAGAGGTAGTGGAGGCCCCATCCCTGGAAGCATTCAAGGCCAGGTTGGACGGGGCTCTGAGCAACCTGATCTAGTTAGCGGTGTCCCTGCTCCTGCAGGGGGGTTGGACTAGATGACCTCTAAATGTCCCTTCCAACCCCAAACATTCTATGATTCTATGATAACATAAGAAGGTCTGCCTGTGTGATGTAATAATGAAAAGATCCAAGGCTTTATCAGGGCAAGTGTTTCAAACAGGAAAAAGATTAATACCATTATACAGGATACTGGAATACAGGATGATGTTTTTGTGGCTAATGTCCACAGAGATTAATTCAAACTGGAAGACCATCAGGCAAGTATTACCAGGAATCTTCTCAGCAGCAAGATGGCATGCCTGTCTTATACAAGGAGAGGAAAACAATGGGCCCTGCAAATTAAGTGCTAGCAGAGAATATGGTTTTCTCATCAAGATTCAGAGAGAATGAGATTGTCTCTTCTCAGGGAGAAGAAGCATTTCAGTTAGAGGACAATGGTAACAAAGAACAAAGAGGTGTCTGCTGGTTGTAAACATGGTTAGGCTGGTCATAGAAAATGGTTTCTTCCTAACAAAAAGAGAGAACTGTCTTCCTGTTGAAGCAGGCTTAAGACCAGATGATAATGGCATTCCTTACCAAGGTCTTTTTTATATTGTGGTTACCTCCAGTATTCTTAAGTGTTCTCAGTCATAGGTTTTGGTACAGGATAACTCACCAAGAATTAGTCTTCTCAAATTGCACTGTTGTTTTCTGCTTTGCTGTTACCATTGTCAGTGTTCCAAATCTTCCTGTTCAGGTCACTTTTGGATGTGTTGATGTCCAACAGGCTGAGTGTGTAGTTTGGCTCTAGATTTCCTTGAGCACACCCAAACTGCTCTGTTTGCAGCAGGATTGGATCATTTTTTGTCTGCTCCTGTTACAGAAAAAAGGCAGCTAATGTTCATCAGTTCATGCCAACATCTTTGCTAATTACATCTAACTCATGATAACTGCTACAGCAGCGAGGCCAGGAAACAAAGCCGATTTTAGACTCAAGACTAAAAATAGTATTATACAATTTCTCTCAGAGACCTTCTGCTGACTGCAGGTGATTGGACAAAGGTCTTTTACAGTACCAAGATCCTCTTCCCAAGTCCTTAATTTGGGCCTGCCATTCACAGTTCTCTGCCATTTTTAGTGTGAGTGCCCATGGACTGTCATATAAGTTGGAATAAAGCTCCATGTTTTCTAGTGCAGGTCAGATGCCACTAAAAGAGAATAAGAAGTTGTGACGCTAGCAGTTGTGAAAAAAAGAGTATTTAATTGATAATTGATGGTAGAACAGTAGATCTTTTTATTTATGAACACTACGGGTTTTGTCAAGGTCAATGCTTGTGTGATTGCCTGTTTCTTACGTGTTTATGAGTAAAAAAAATCAGGAGAAACTCCCTTTGAACACCAGCTGAAGTCTGTGTTTTAATACAAGCCAATCTGAATTGCCTCAATAATACCAGGTGACTGAGTCATAGTCCACACTTTATGCCAGTCTGCTTCTGTTCATCAGGAGCACAAGGCTGTATTTTAATGATGATGAAGCCCAGGAGCACCCTTTTGATAATATAAATTCATTTTTAAACAGACAGGTTACGGTGACAGCTGATGAAATCTAAACACTTGCTGTTTTTTTCACAAATAATATATGCAGTGGAGTGCATCTACAAGTTATAAACAGCATTTTAAGCCATCAAGCCAAAAAGGAGAAAGGGGTATATTTAAAATGCAAACTTGAACAATTCAGTGCTTTAAAACATCATTCAAGTCTCCTTGAACCATGCTGCTGTAAGTGATTGAAGTAGCCTGAGAACTTTAAAATGAAGTGAGCTGACACTGCAGGTTAACATTGATTTAAGGCATATTGGCCTAGATGAACTAATATTGAACATAACAGAATGACAGTATGTTATATATAACTGAAAGAGAGCTGTCAGGAGGTAGTTTCTCAAAAAAGTAAGTCCAAGTTGTTTCTAGAATTTTGGCCTCCATTGACTTCTAGGTCTTATTTACCTTGCTGCTGTGCTCTTACAAAGAGGGACTGGGTGGTCATAATTCTCCCTCTGACCTTTACATTTCTGAATGTAAGTATGTGATAGGATATGAAAGCTTCACCTTGACCACAAAGAATTTTTTTTCTTTGGGGAATAAAAGAAAAATAAAATACTTTTAAGTTTCATTATGAGCATAGCCATAAGCAATGCATTTTTTGTACTTCAGTACAAAGAACATTTTTAGATTCTCCTCTAATTCTATGGAAGAATGCATTTCAAACCACTTTGCCGAGCTGGAGAGTAGGTCTGAAATAGCAAATGGCTTTATATAAAACCCTTCCATGAATACAGGAATACTTGGATCATCCTGACCCATTTTATGTTAGGAATTGGTTTCCTTTTCTTGTCAATGCAGCCTCAAGTCAAACCTTTAGAGTTGGTGGAGGGTTTACAAACACATTACCTTATAAATAAATATCTATATACACACATACACCAAAGAGTGAAAAAAATATAAAACTGTGAAAAATTTTGGTCCCATTTCTCTGATCAAATATTTATGAAAGGGATATTTTGCTACTATTTATTGTCGAGCACACTGTTTGTGTGCCTATACTTTAATACTCTGTAAGGCTTCTGCTGGCTGGAACAAAGCACATCTACATATTCAAATATTTGCTCTTAATAAAGGTATTATGTATGGAGTCTTTGATGTTTTGCAGGGGGCTTGTTTTTAACAAATGCTCTAAAATAGTGAATGGACTACTGAACAAGCTTGCGGTCAGTACTTTTTGACCTACAGCATGCTTACAAATTAACCAACAGGAAGATGGGCAGGAAGGCTAAGGGGATTAATTGATTACAGTATCACAGTGAGCAGGTTAGCTCACACTGCTGTGGGTTTAGTGTGTCATTGTAAATGGGAACAGAGATAGAAACAAACAAGCAAAGATCAAAGCCAATCTGTTATAAAATGCTCCCTTGATACTAACTTTTTTTTTAAAAGATGGCCTTAAGCAAAATTTTTTTTTTTTCCTCAATCTAATCTTCCATCTGAGGATAGAAAATTCTGCTCTTTGTGGTTCAAGATAAGGTCATTCTCTCTGTCTAGGACACAACAGAGGTCAGATGATCTCACAAGTCCCAAAATAATAACAGAAGCTGCTACCAGGCACCCACATGACTTCACAGCTAATCCTTACCCTCTATTGAAAAGAGGTTATGTATAAATAAAGAAATCCAGATTTTATTAGGGTGGTTTTCCCATATTATAATCTCATTATGAACACATTAGTCAATAACACATTTTGAAGTGAAAAGCTGCAAACAAAGCTACCAAATTTTAAGTTCTTTTTTATGAGCATGTTTTATTGGCAACCAAGTTTAAAGGATGGAGCAGAGGAAAAGGAAAACAACAAACTACTGAAGTCAATGAGAAGACAGTTAGAAATTATGTGAAGGCCCACCTCCAGTTCACGCCACTCTGTTAGCAAGGTACAATCACCACCATGGAAATATAAGACAGTGCTCCAGATAGTGTAGCTGGACAAGTTGAGAGAGGACTCATCATGGATGTGTTATTCGGTTAGTCTATACATTTTACTTAGCATTAGTTGATTATCCAGAGACCAGATTCCTACTCTACACTTTCTTTTAAACGTCATGCTGACCTTAGTCGTCCTACATTAATGGAATAAGTCTAGTATCAGAGACACAGTCAAACTCATTCTTTACTATCATTCTTAGTATAAATCCATACTAGAATTCTACAATACAAATGGTAAATTCTGCATTATTATTATAACTGTATTATAATGCCATCAGAATTACATAATTAATAAGCAATAGTTCATTATATGTTTAATAAAGGGCACACTTTCACCCATTAATTGAATATGAAGTGTTGATTTGCACATAAATGGGTGTAAATCCCCTTGCCAAAGGCAAGAAGCTGACATATACTCTCATTCTCATTCCTTTCAAACATCAAATCCTCTTATGTACCCCTTTCTCTAATGACAGAAAAGAGATTTATCTACATCAGTTTTTCTTATTATCAATATCTTTCTGACTTACATAGTTGAAAATATAAGCACATGTCTTTGACTGTTTTTCTTAGGCATTGTCTTACTAGTTGAGCTTCTACAATGTTGAACTTTCTTCATAAACACACATAGAAAACCTCCTATAAATTAGAATCATTGCATTAGCAATGGGTTCCATACTGTAAGATCATGAAAGTTCTAAAACATAACATTCAAAAATACAAAGCATCATTTAAATAATGCATTTCTGCTAAAGGACTCCTTACATCAGAGTCTCTGTTATGAATCACTTTTTTTTTAGACAACTGTGTCTGAAATTTGGATTTAACTGAGCTGTTTTGCTAACTACTTTTATCATGTCCCCATCTATCCACATGAAGTGACAAATGAAAAGTAGTTTAAGCCAAATTTGTGTAAATCAAAAAAATATATCTGCTCAATTACATAATTTTATGCAAGAATTAACAACTTTTCACACTAGCTGCAATCCTCAGTGTGATTTCTATAATACAGGCTTACTTCAGTTACCTAGGCGTAAGTACCTAGTGCTCCTTGAGACACTTGCTGGTACCTGAGACTCTGCACAGGGCCAAGCAAATGCAAACTAGAACCTATAAAAGACCTTTGCCTGCTTAGAACAGTATAGCAGCCAGATGCTCTAGGAAATAACAAATGCCATTAGATGCCTTTCTTTAGGCAAATTAATTGAGTCCTTACACTGCCCTTCAATCCCTGCACAAAGTAAGCTTCTGAAACCAAGACCTACTATGGAAACTTGAAAGCTGCAATGCAAGAAGGTATAGTACACCACATTTTTTATTCTAATATTGTTAATTTTATTATTTTTATATCCCTATCCAAACATAGCATCCCAGCCATGACTCTTTAATTCTAACTTTAATAAGTAACTGGGTTTTTCTTAATGAAAATTCTGGTGTTAGGGTACTATGTGAACTCACTGTTGTTTTCATGCTCTTATAACATTGTTTCCTTTTATTATGAAGTTCAGAAGTTGCATCATTCTTCTGCTATAAGATCTAAATATACTGAATAAAACTAGACCATGAAAGAAAGTCAATATGAATATGAATCTACAGTCATTATTGAATAGAAATACCCCAAGGCATGAAAATGTCTTCTGATAAAAACAGAAGCTATAGAAAAAACAGTAACGTGTTTATAGTTTTTACTACACTTTATAAACTTTGTTAGGCAAGCAAAATAAAAGGACATCAGTCATCTAGGTAACACCAGTTTACCAGTTAGGAGGACAGACAAATATTTGGTCACCTCAAGGCCTAGGGAGTAAATTTATGGTAGGTTGTCAGTTTCCAAGATAAAATTTGGGTTTTTTCCATAAATTATTACCTGTTTTTTTTCCATATACACATGCAGCTTTGAATTCTTATTTTTTATTTTTTACTCTTCTTTGTTGCTCTTATCTATAGAAATAAATGTACATAAGTACAGAAACTCTTAATCTTCTTTGGATAACAAATACTGATTTTTCTTATAAAATTTTATTAGTGAACCTTTTTTTAAAAAAATAATGTTAAAAACCTAGAAATCTGTTCTGCTTTATTTAGTTCAAATGAGTAAGGCTGGCTTGGTCAAAGAATGGTATTTTTACCAGACCAGGATGGTGTTTTAAATCAAATGACCCAAAGCAAACTACTCACTCCATTAGATTTTCCTGTTTGTAGGTAGAAGTATCTAAGTTATTCAGATTTACAAGCTAAAGAGAAAGCCTGTCATGTTACGCGCCCTTGGGGCTATGTATTTTGGTTTGGTTTTTATCCTCAAGAATCAGACTCAACAAGTAGACACTAAACCTCTCCTGGATTTAGACCAACAGCTCAAATTTATAATTAAATTCCCACAGTTTAAGAATTTGCTGCACTTTAATTCAGCTGTGATAACTGCCGTTGTGTATACTGTTAAGTCCAGACATCTGGCAATTGGGAAAGCCAGCAGAAGTGCTCTGGCTTTTACATTTGCCCAATCACAGCAAGTACACGTGGGCAATCACTGCAGTTGGTTGCTGTATGGTAAACTGCTAAACCACCAAATTCAGCAAGTAGCCAGAGCTTTAATGCAACCAGATTTCATGGGCTGTTAAGAAGGCAGAGCTGAACATACACAGTTTTTATCATCTCTGTAAGACTGAAAGAGAGAAAAAACTAATTGAGAATACAGCTTTGTCTCCAAGGTCAAACTACTTAGACGAAAGATGAAGTATAACATAATGATACTCAGTGCCAATAAAAGCAGCAAGGCATAAAAAACATTTTAAACGGTATTAAGGAGCAAAGAAAGTAGACTAATATTTTCACTGCAATTCCTTTGTGGAATATTTATGGCATGATGACCCTACTCAAAGTAAAAAACGCAAGTGAAAAATCTTTTCTTGCATTTCGAATTTGCTAGGAAAACAATAACAAGCTGTTTTAACTAAACCAGGACGTTCTATCCAGATTGATATTTCTGTGGACAATGTGAAAAACATTCAACCCTTTGCCTATATGTAGAAAATACATAGATTTTTGTAAAGCTTTGGGTGTTTCCTTTACAAAGTGAATAAAACTACAATGATATGTGAAAAGAAGGTAAAGAGGTGGGCATGGGGGAAGAATATTTGATCTTGGTTATTCTAATAATGTAGCACAAAATCAGCCCGCTTGCAAAAATTCTGATTATTTTACAGGATATAAGTAAAAAACCTTGGAGAAAATTTGTAAACATGGGACACAAAGATGTTCCCTGAACTACTAGGATGAAAGCTCTGCTTGAAAATAGGAACAGACCAAAAGCTAGAGAAGGGAAAAAACTAGATACTCTGCCATATATGAATCTCCTCCGGTTCCTTGTGTCTTTGCAGAAAGCATTTAAATATAAGCAGGCGGCTGGTCTGCAGCACAATATGGAAGATGGCCTAGTGTGACACAAAGAAGAGAGCAAGCTCTTTCTACCCTATAATATTCACTATAGCTAGCAAGTTATGCTGTCCATTGATGGAGTTGAAAACAAACTTGGAGTTTACAAGAGATTGCAAGTATCTCATTAGCTTTCAATGGAATTAGAAAAAAAAGTGGAAACTCTTTTGAAAAGCCTGGTTCAGTTTAACTAAAGTTTCTACAGCTTGTAGCTCTGCATAAATAAATACCTGCAAATCTTCAGATTCACAATACATAGTTAATATACTTAGCACTTACCTACCACTGATAAAATGCCCCATGAAACACTGCAAATTGGAAAAGCAATGTAATGTCTTCCGTTTAGGGACATATTTCTCTCTGATTGACCCCTGGCTTACTTTAGCTACCTTTCAAAATAGAGCACCCATGCACTGGGTTTTTCCACACTTTCATGGGAATTTCCAAGAATTTCCAAGAATTATGACTGATCATTTTGATAGCAATTGCTTCCCATGGAAAATGGCTGTGACAGAATCTGATGTGTCAATGCAAAGCAGAACATATATATAAAGGGGTGGGGGGCAGAGAAAAGACTGGGGGAGCAGTTTGGTCATTGATTCAATAGATGGGGCAGAACATCATTAGCTGTTGTATGTGCGTGGGTCAAGTATTTTACTAGCAAAGAAATTATTCTGCCATCTAGTAGTCCAGGCTTCTCTGAGATTTTTGTGTTTGCCTTATTTGTATTACTTGAACTTACATAATTTTCTTCCTTAGGAAACCTACTGGGCAGAGAGCAGAGCAACAGAAAAGCTAAGCTTGCCCACAGAATTTCTCTTCTGTTGTGTCTGAGGAAGCATTGGGAGGCCCCCTGAGTGGATGACATCAGGCTCCCAAACTAATTCACAGGTGTTGACAGAAGAAAAAGATGAATATGTATTTAGATTTTAAAAGAAAAGTGCAATTCAAAGAACACCAACCAGTGACAAAGCTCTTCATGAGAAAAACCTTGACAAACTAAAATAAATGTAGAGAATAAGAAGCCTTTGAGAAACTGCAAAATAAGGTAGGTCTGAATGTCACAGGAACATAAATACCTTATTTTATTATTACTAACAAGAAAAATATAAAATAACCAGGTATTATGAATAGCATAAATATTCTTGTCTATATACATTTAATAAATTTATCCACTGCCATTACCATATGTACAAAATATATCGTTTTATAACTAAACTGACTCTGTGACCTCCAGTTTCCAAATCATCTCCCAATATTTTCCAGTTATTTTCTGTTAGCATAACTATGTTGATCTATATTACTAAAGCTAAATCAAATGTATGTTCTTGGCAATGACAATATTTGTTAGATTGTTATTAATTTTATTTTCTTGTCTCTTAAAGTTACATGAGTTCTTATAATACCTTATTCTATATATTACAGATATTTCTATTAAATATTTTTTTTAGAATCCATAACAGATCTGCATTTGGTTTGGTCTTAGATTTCAAGGGGGAGAAAGGAATAAAGTGGTCTAAACTCTTACCCCTTCTCCTTGTTTAGCTCGTCTATGTATAAGGAGGCCCACATCTAAGACGGTAGTATTGTAACTCAGTCTGAGGAAGAATTGAGTGAAAATATCAGTCACCTGTTCCATTAAAAAGGGACTTTTTTCTTCTTCCCTTTTTCTTTAAAAGGCTTTGTATACCAGCTCTTTTGAGCTTTCTTGTTGAAATACACAGAATACTTGAAGGTTAGTTTGTGATGAGGCTGCTTTGAGTACTTACAGAAAAAGGGCTGAAGCTGAATCATAGCTGACTGTAACAGGTTGTTTAAATTTTGAAAGCTACATTTATATACTTCAAAATTTGAATTTGAACTGTAACATTTCATTTTCCCTGTCATTTCTGCTTTGATTTAAGATAATGGGTACTTAAATATCTGGATTCCTGAATGAATTATTTTTGTTGATTATGTGAAGTGATGTGTATACATATGTGTGCATAAAAAAATGTATATATTAATTGATAACATCTGTTTGGAGAAGGAGGAAGGGTTGCTAATGCTTTTTTTACCACTTTGCCTGAATTATGCTATCAGCATATATAATTGGAGAATATGTAGAATATGATTCTGTATCTTAACAAGTGTGAGGTGGTTTTATTTAATCACTTCTTTTCCTTCCCTAAAGCTGTGACGCTGAAACAAATTACTGTCAAAATGTTTGAGTTTGTATCATTTTTCCTCTATGTTAAGAAGCAGTTTAGTATGTAAGCAAGTCATTTTAAAAGTGACATAGCTCGTCTTTATCAAATGTCTTTTGAAACTAGTCTTGCTAACTTAAATTTGCTGTTGCTTATGTCACCGTATGAGATGGCCAAAGGCTAGTTGTAGGTTGAGAAATGTTGGCTTTTTTGAAAACCACATAACAGTGACAAAACATGAACACAATTCTACTGTCATGGTTCCAGGTCAGCTCATAAGTGGAAAGAGCCTATGCTCCCCTGATCAGACTTCAGAAAAACGTGGGAGACTACAAAGTCATCAAGTTTGAAAGCAGTCTGAAATCCCTGAACTCAAATCTTTTGCCTCAAATACTACACTAGCAATAGAGAGGTCACCCACTTATCTTCTTTTGAATTGCCAAAAAAATAAAACTTTTGCATTTTTTATAAAATTCTCACTTGCAGTATCTCAAAGCCACCATACTGCAAGATTAATCTAATTTTACAAGATTAACTTCATTTAATAAAGAGTTTTAATATACAGGATGGAATACTAGAAACTAGATAAAGCTGTACAGATAAATACGTTGTAAAACAGCAACTGTGCGTGTGGTGGATATGTGATAGCTACGGAACTCTCAGACTCATTTTCTAGCTCTGTGATACTTAAAATTGTGCATCCCAAATATGTCATTAACGTATAGTATAATTTCTTTTCATAGGAGACCTGAATTCTTTAAAAAGAAAAGTGCATGTCATCTCATTTCTTGGTCACTGAGGACTACATATTGTCAACTTTAATTTATATATCAAGAGTTTTGTGTGATCAATTTTTTCCCCTTGTACTATCATTGCAGTGCTAGGATACAATGTGTCTTTCTCTTCCAGTCTTCTGTTAGGTTCAAGAATATCTCCATCATTAATATCCATACTCAGCTCTTATTCCAGGAATATCCCAGAATCCCTTTTTGCCTGAATAAAAGGTGTTTCAGTTACCAGACTAATAGGATCTCATGAGAACTTGTTAATTCTTCTTATTTGCGTTACCTGGTACAATCCTTCTGTCATTTCCTAGCAGTTGTGTCACCTTCTCATTTAACTTAAGATAATTTATGGAATTACCTTGCCTAAGGAGCACACAGGAGCTCTTTTCTTACTTTCTTAAATGTACACTCTCTTCATTAGAATATATTATTTTCATATACTTTATATCAAATAAAACTTTTTTTTTTTTCTGTAGGGAATATTTCTCCATGCCATATATACAGACTTCTCAGAAGAAAATAAATACACCTGCTGTGTTCTGATGGAAAATGATTGTATCAAGGGAGGCGGCTGTTATTTCCCAGGGTACCAGCTGTTCCATCTTATAACTCATATTAAGAACTGCACAATTTTTATTATTTTCTCAGCATCTTTATTGTGCTTACAAATAAAATTGAAGTCATGTGCAGCTTGTCCCTTTTGAGTTCCCCAGAGAAGTACTTCCTGCTTAACATAATTCTTCATGTGGTAATATCCCCAAATTATTCTTGTATGGTGGTTTGACCCTGGCTGGATGCCAGGAGCCCACCAAAGTTGCTCTATCACTCCTCTCCTTAACTGGTCAGAGGAAAGAAAAGTAAATCAAAGGGCTCGTGGGTCGAGATAAAGATGGGGAGAGATCATTTGTCAGTTACCATCATGGGAAAAACAGACTCAACTTGATAAAATTAATTTAATTTATTATCAATCAAAATCAGAGAAGCAGAGGATAAAAAACTACTAAATCTTAAAAAACCTTCCCCCCACCCCTCCTTTCTTCCTGGGCTCAACTTCACTCCCAATTTCTCTACCTACTCCCCCCAGTGGCACAGGGGAATGGGAATGGGGGTTGGGGTCGGCTCATCACACGTTGTCTCTGCCGCTTTTTCTTCCTAGGGAGAGGACTCTTCCCCTGCTCATGCGTGGGGTCCCTCTCACGGGAAACAGTCCTCCACGAACTTCTCCAACATGAGTCCTTCTCACAGGCTACAGTTCTTCACAAACTGTTCCAGCATGGGCCCATAACTTCCATGGGGTGCAGTCCCTCAGGAGCAGACTGCTCCAGCATTGGGTCCCCTGTGGGTCACAGGTGCTGCCAGCAAACCTGCTTCAGTGTGGGCTCCTCCCACCACGGGTCCACAAAGTCTTGCCAAGAACCTGATGTGGCACAGGCTCCCCACGGGGTCACAGCCTCCTTCCTTTGGGCATCCACCCACTCTGGTGTGGGGTCCTCCACGGGCTACAGGTGGATATCTGCTCCACCGTGGACCTCCATGGGCTGCAGGGGGACAGCCTGCCTCACCATGGTCTTCACCACAGGCTGTAGGGGAATCTGCTCCGGCGCCTGGAGCCCCTCCTGCCCCTCCTGCAGGCAATGACCTTAGTGTCTTCAGGGCTGTTTTCTTTCACATCCTCTCACTTCTCTTCTCTCTCTAGCTACTGAGCTGCAGACGTTTTTTTTTTTCCTTCTTAAATATGTTATCACAGAGTACATCAGATGGTGGTGATGCATTTGTAGAAATCTAGTCCAAGAAAAAATAACCTAACCTTTTTCCTGTTTACTACAGGAAAGGAAAAAAAAGGAAAGAAAAACCTCAGCAATCTTGTATCCACTCAGAAAAACATCTCGCTTTTAACAGTGTTTCCTCATAAATAAAAGTGGAAACACAGTCTGCCCCATTAAAAGTAACAGGACAACATTGTATAGTGTTTATTCCCTCCTTTTACTTTGTCCTATTGTTCCTAACTGATGTTAGTTACCCACTGGGGAATTTAGTCTCCTTGAGACTAGTGATTTCTGTAAAAGTAGACATGGGTTAGTAATCTTTCTTTTTAAAGTTATTTCCCTCGATTTTCCAGCAAGTGTTTCAACATTTTGCTTAGTGCCATTGCAGGAGTGGATATCAAGAGTCTTTCCTACTTCTGCTGAAGGCTGCCATAGTTCTGACTGTAATGAAAGAGCATTTTGGTCCTGTACAATTTATGTCCTGAATCTAACACTCACTGTGATCCACTGTTCAATATGATTTCTTTCTTCCACTGATGTAAATAAAGAGAAGAAAATTTGTGAAATGTTCATGTATTCACTACCAAAATGCAGAACACAAATATATGGATGAAAGGCTGGACATGAGCCGGCAATGTGTGTTGGCAGCCCAGAAGGCCAACCATCCCCTGGGCTGCATGAAACGAAGCATGGCCAGCAGGTCGAGGGAGGTGATTCTGCCCCTCTACTCTGCTCTTGTGAGACTTCACCTGGAGCACTGCATCCAGCTCTGGAGCCCTCAACACAAGAAGGGCATGGGAATTGTTGGAGTGGGTCCAGAGGAGGGTTACTAAAATGATCCGAGGGCTGGAGCACCTCTCCTGTGAGGACAGGCTGAGAGAGTTGGGCTTGTTCAGCCTGGAGAAGAGAAGGCTGCAGGGAGACCTGATTGTGGCCTTTCAGTACTTAAAGAGAGCCTGTAGGAAAGTTGGTTAAAACCTTTTAGCAGGGCCAGCTGTGACAGGACAAGGGGTAATGGTTTTAAACTGAAGGAGGGCAGATTTATACTGGATATAAGGAAGAAATTCTTTACAGTGAAGCTAGTGAAACACTGGAACAGGTTGCCCAGAGAGGTAGTGGAGGCCCCATCCCTGGAAACATTCAAGGCCAGGTTGGACGGGGCTCTGAGCAATCTGATCTAGTTAGTGGTGTCCCTGCTCACTGCAGGAGGGTTGGGCTAGATGACCTCTAGGGGTCCCTTCCAACCCAAAATATTCTATGATTCTATGACTCTCTGATTTCAACGTGGAGGAGAAATCAGACCTTAAATCTAAATTCTATCACTAACTTTACTCAGAAGATTTGCTTAAAATACAAAATTATTTTTATGTGTGGTCCACAGGTAGGTAAAATAGCTGAACATTTTTACGGGAAAATTAGGAACTGCGCTCTTAGCATTCTGCCAATGTCTTGATGTACTGGCATCCACAGAATTAAACACATTTTTATTCTGCTGAAAGAATGACTGTGTCCATTGCGTTAACTAGTGACAAACTGTGATGAAAGCTCCCAAAGCTTGGGGACAAGACACATCATTTGGCTGGTGTAACAGATAATGGAAATAAAACAGGTATTGGAAAAGTTCAATAGACAGAAAGGATGGTTTGTCGTTTGTTCTCTAAGACTGGCAGCCCCTACTTAAGTTGAAGATGGCTTTTATACATTCCACAAACAGTTTAGTTCACACACACTTAGAGCTTGGCTGGGACATGCAGCTGAAAACTGAACAAAGGACACTTAGGGAGCAGGGCAGATTGAAACATTTAGTTTGCAAAAACAGATCTCTCTGTGACTGTGATTAGAATCTTTATATAGCTTCCTTTTCCCTGGACCTGGGAATCTATAAAAAGTTTTAAATTTAAACCACAGAGGTGCTTAAAACCAAAGGAAATATGGGTGTAATTGCTTTTCATAGGTGTAAGCGGTCTAACAGCATGATCCATATTTACTTAGTCAGAACCTTGCCAGTGACTTCCAAGTTAACTGAACCAGAAAAATCTTTCTCGAAATAACCTGGAAGTAGAAGAAAAAGGCAAATGATTTTATTTGTTCATTTACCATTTATTGGCTAGCATTTTCTCATGTAATGATTCCATGGAGTGTATGTTTCTTGTTTGACAGAAATAACTGATTATTTTGTGTTCCTCAGGGGTTGGTATTGGGATGGGTACTGTTCCTTACTAACAACATATACAGTGGGATTAACCGCACCCTCAGCAAGACTGTGGATCACACCAAGATGAGTGGTTCCGTTGATGGGCTTGAAGGAAGGGATGCCATCCAGAGGGACCTCGACAGGCTTGAGGAGTGGACCATACGCATGCAAACATCATGAAGTTAAATAAGGTCAAGTGCAAGGTCCTGCACCTGGGTCAGGGCAATCCCCAATATCAATACAGGCTGGGGGATGAATGGATTTGGAGCAGCCCTGCAGAGAAGGACTTGGGGATACTGAGGGATGAAAAAATGAACCTTGGACAGCAATGTGTGCTCAGATCCCAGAAATCCAACTGTATCCTGGGCTGCATACAATGAAGCATGACCAGCAGGTCAAAGAAGGTGATTTTCCCCCTCTACTCTGTTCTGATGAGACCTCACCTGGAGTACTGCATCCAGCTCTGGAGCCCTCAGCACAGGAAAGACATGGACCTGTTGGAGTGAGTCCAGAGGAGGGCCACAAAAATGGTCAGAGGGCTGGAATACACCTTCTATGAAGAAAGCCTGACAGAATTGGGTATGTTCAGCAAGGAGAAGAGAAGGCTCTGGGGACACTTTATTGTGGCCTTTCAATAGTTAAAGGGGGCTTATAAGAAAGATGAAGAGAGACTGTTTACCAGGGCCTGCAGTGACAGGACAAGGGGCAATGGCTTTAAACTGCAAAAGAGTAGATTTAGATTGGACATACGAAAGTAATTTGTTATGGTGAGGGTGGTGAGACATTGGAACAAGTTGCCCAGAGAAGTGCTGATGCCCCTATAAAAAAATTTTTGTATCCAATCAGAATTTCTGGTGTACTAATCTGTGGCTGTTTCTTTTCATCCTATGTCTGTGCACCTCCTGGAAGTTAGAGTAACATTAGGTGGAAGGGGTCCAGAGAAGGGCAACCAAGATGATCAAAGGACTGGGAAGCCTGCCATATGAGGACAGGCTGAGAGAACTGGATTAGTTTAGTCTTGAGAAAACAAGTCTCAGAGGTGAACTCATCATGGTGTACCAGTATTTAAAGGGTGGCTACAAAGAAGATGGAGACTTCCTTTTCACAAGAAGTCACATAGAAAAGATGCAGGGTAATGGGTACAAGCTAATCCTGAGAAAATTCTGATTGAACATGAGAGGAAAATTTTTCACAATGAGAACAGTCAACCATTGGAATAATTTCCCCAGGAATGGTTGACTCCATCACACTGGACACTTTCAAGATGCAGCTGGACAGGGTGCTGTTGGTTGGACCAGAGGTCCCTTCCAACCCAATATTCTGTGATTCCATGATTCTATGGTAGGTTTACCATATAAAAGTCCTCCACAGGAAAAAAAACAACTTTTACTTTGATGTTGAAACTTATGCAACAAAATAAATAAATTACAATCAGACACAATTTCATCTGAGTCATACTGCATCAATTCCTGCTCTTGTTCAACTACACATAATTAGTGATCAGAAAAAAATATTCATCATCTTGATTGCAATAATTTACTGTTCTTTTAATTATGTGACTGCAAAATTGTGGATAAAGTAATCTATTTCAGAGGCTGTGAAAATTTTCTTATTGCATCCTTTTCTCCTTTGATCATTTATTGATATGCCTCTCACAAATTTAGTTAGTTCCATGTTGATTTTTGTGTATTTCCATTTGCATTAATTCTATGTTTTCTGTTGAGCCATTAAACATGTATCAAAGTGAAGTAATTTTTAAAAATACCTCTGAATGTTACAGGTAATGGAGATGACAGTGCGCAATCTTAAGTTACAAGTTAAGGTGAAATGCAAGGAAACGTTAACTAGAAAAGAAAAAAAACTGTTCTGGCTAAAAATACAATTATGTTCCATGCTGGTATTATTGGGCAGTGGTAGCCATAGTCAGATGTTTAATAAAATGTGAAACAGATTCCCTCGTTTCCATATTAATAGATGGAGTTTTCTTATTCTAGGGGTTTGGGTGGCTATATTTTTTTATATTTTTTTCTTATAAGAAACTACAACTCCTCCATACTTTGAATCATGGGTTTAATTATTTCTGTATTCATCAACTCAAGTAAATCTGACCAAGTTATGAGCCTTTAAAATTTCTGTATTAGATGCCTTATATCTATATCTTGATTTTCTTCAAATTTATAACAATGAGATATGGTTACATTGTTCATTTTACCTCTTACCAACCGGCATATAACTGTTATATGAAAGATACAATTGAAATAAATCATCATTATTCTCTAAAGTACTACACTTTCTGAATCATACTCTCTCATGTTTCAATTACAATAAAGAGTTTCCATTGATTACATTGTCTAACACACATAAGACACAGGATTTTTTTTCTATTACAGCTTGGGTTTCTTAGGGTTTACAGTTTGTAGGCTTGCAATTTTTACAAGGTATTAAGTTTACAGTTCACATAGCAGCTGTTAACTCCATCAATTGATATGTCATATTACAATTTGTCTTCTGTTTTGGCAACTTTGTAAAAACATCTTGAAAGTCACTAACTATTAAAAAATTTATTTTATTTCAGAAGAATGCAGTGCATTTCAAAGCTAAGTATTTTTTTTAATAAGAAGAAAAATATTAGTTTGTAATGTGTGAAGCTGAGTTGAAAATCTTTACAGCAAAGTTACAAAAATTAGTTTACTTTTACTTGGTAATCCCTAATAGAAGAACTGGTAACAAACCTAAAAATGTTATTGCTTCCAGAATGATCCTCAAATGCTTAATTTATAAGTATTTTTATATTTTTAAATAGATATTCATAATTTTAAAGTCAGAAGACTGTGTAACAAAATCTACGCTGCCCATATCTTTAGCCTTTTTTCACTTGATTGGAAGCTAGCAAGGCCAAAGCTGCTTGACTATTTTAAATATGCTTATTTTAAATATAACAGTACATTAATAACCTTAATGTCACTATGCAGGTATAATTACCTTTAAGATCAATTTTTCATCTGCCCATGAAAGGTTTTCCAAGTTATAACCTCTGATAGAAGGAATAAAATCTAGCTCAAACCAATGACTTATTGACATTTTGTGAACTGTTGCTAGAGTTGTACTAGTTACCGGTACTATTACCTTTACAATCATAAGCACCATTTGACTTCAGAAAATATTTACATCTTGAAGTATGCATTCTTAAGTCTTTTCCAAAATATTTATAGCAGCAAGGAATCTGATGTACATGGATCAGTTCCAAACCCACGTCTTTCTCTTTAACCTGCTTCAGTCACAATTTCAGGACTGTTTGAATTCCTAGCGCTAATGAATAGAAGTCATTCTTTTCTAGGCAGACATTGTTCTCAGCAGGCCATTCTTGTTTTTCTGACAGCTATTCTAAATTTCCATACTTTCTGGGTTTTTTTTCATACCTATGAAGATTTTAATCTTATTACCAGTTAGCATGCAGCTATTTTTGTTTGCTATATTTTCCTGTCCAGCTTCTGTGACCAAATCCCAGGCATTCGTAGCATATACCTTTTCATAAAACCAAGTATCAGCTGAACAGATTTGTTTACTGTAGTGAGAAAACATCCTGTTTGTTTGAGCTCCCTTGTGAACAGGAACATGACATATTTTAGTTCATTTGTCTGTTTCTTTAGAGAGGCACAACTGACAGATATTTCAGCTTAAAGGTCTGCTTGTTCTACTGGTAGCTTTTATGTTTTTATGAATTCAGACTTACAAAAATCTGCCCTATAAATCATCCACTTAAGTAGTAGAAAATAGAAATGCTTTTCCATTACTAATCCTACCAGAATCTGTATGAAATTAATTCCTTTTTTTTGCTTGTTGTCCCTGCTAAACCTTAATTCCTCCATTAATTATAAATGGGTATTTGGGGTGAAATATTTTGTTATCAATGATCTGCTAAGGTCAGATTACTGAGAGGAGGTATCGGGCATGTGGTGTTTCATACCACCATTTTCAAGAAATATTATAGCAAATTAAGATTTTTTTCAATCTGCAGTTGGCTTTTGTGCTTTCAGTGAATACCTCCTGTCCAGAGAAAAATCTAGGTCCCCAGTGCTAAAAGTGAGGAGAGGCACAGAGAGGTTTGGGGTTCACCCAGTAAACTTTGCTGGGACTCTTAGCTTGAGCTGTCAAGGAGAGCAGTCAAGTAGAGGAAGAGTGTAAGGAGCACAGGTAAAAAGAGGCTGTGGCATAGGTTTTAGAGCTCTGCAGGTAGAGCAAGGAACCAGCAGTACTAAGGAGGGCTAAGGAAGAAGCAGCAACAGCCCTAGGAGAGAGAAAAGGAAAGAGAAGAAGCAAAAATTTGGGAAGACAGCTAGGAGAAGGTTGCAGAATTCTGGTTTGGCTAAGAAACAATAAAAGTGGAAGCATTGCCTTAGACTAATTTCTACTTCATGGCTCTGCAAGAGAACAGAAGATGTATGAAACTCTTGTCAAGCCCTGTGGACAAACACCTTGGGTAGGTAACTATAGTGTGCTTACTTCTCTTTCCTTTTTCTCCCATCCCTGATGGAAAGTGACAAGAAGAGAAAAAAAGTTACCAAAAATTACGTAGGTTTAGATTTTCTACTCCTAAGTTGTCAGGTTTAGAGAAAGGATACAAAGAAAAGCAAAAAAAAAGTGAACAAAGGGATAGGGCAGCTGCTTTTCAAACAGAGACCAAAAGATTGTTTGGTAATTTGAGAGGGGGATGCAGAGAGGGCATGTGATCAAGGTTTACAAAATCAGAAAGATAATGAATAAATGGAACGAGAAATAGTTGTTCTCCAAATCTTGTCATACTTGTAAGGGGATGTGGAAAGAGAAAGTGTCTGCTCTTTCAAGGGTATCTGATCAAGGGCTGTTCAATGTCAAAGGGGATAACGAGAAAAGGAGGAAGCCATAAACAAGAACAGACAAAGAGACAAACCTGGCTGACAAACGATAAGGGAGGAAGTAGTAAGAACCAAACCTGGTCAGTCACATTATTTGATAAGGGTATGTGAAATGTGGGAATGTTTATTTCAGTAAGATTATCTGATCAAAGACCTTGTCAGATGGGATACTAAGGAAAAGGGACAAAATACACAGAGGTAGAAATGGGACAGCCAAAAGAGAAGTAACAAACATTGTCAGTCACAGTAATTTTGGTGGGTTATCAAGAAACTGTAGGCAAACCACGGTTTTGCAACCAATAAAGATGTAAACCTGAGAGTTGTTGGAGGGGGGTCAGTGGAACTATGCAAACTGATGAGGGAACATGCAGGGGAAGGAAACTGGGAAGAACAAAGTGGGGAGTAGAAAGAAAAGAGTATAAAAGGGGACACTCGCATATAAAATGTGGCTAGTCAGTATGCTTGTCTGACTGAGCCCTGTGTCTGACCACCACCACTTGTCCTGCCTTCTTATGAAATGCTTTCTAAAATATCTCTCTGAGTAATCATACTCTATCCCATCTATATGTGTGCTGCAAGGACTAAGTGCCAGCTATTGCCGGAGTGGGATAGATGCCAGCTATTGGAGTAAGACCAGAGATGAAAACAGGTCTGGCTTCCACCAGTGCCAGCCACTGGAGCAGGTGGGGGTTTTGGTCCCAGCCAATGGGGTGTGAACAGTGCATGTCTCAAAAAAACCAGCTACTAGGAAGGACTGACATGAGGAAAGAAGGGCTCAGTGCCAGTGGCTGGAGTGGGACCTCAGGTCACAACCCATGTGCCTGGTACAGACAGCTGCGGGGGTGAATGCCTGTATCTTCCCCAAACTAGGGGGTGTGAGGGGCAGTGGGGCGAAGTGGGGGTGCATGTGTCCTTTGCTAGCAAACCTTAAGATGGACTAGGCAGCAAGGAGGAGGTCCTGGGTCCAGGCAGGGGTATCAAGTGGAAAGAGGGTATTTGAGGGGACCTGCTAGCATGGGATGCCTGTGGGATGAGTGTGTGTGCACTGTTTGCTAGCGAGCACCAGGCTGGACTGGCCAGTGAACAGGAGACCTGCAGGGCAGGTGAGGGGGCCTGGGATCTGGGCACGGGTACTGGGCAGATAGAGGGACTGTGCTGGTACTGAGGGGATCCAAGAATTTGCATGTGCTTGGGAATCTAGAGAGTGGTGTGCATGTGCCTGCACTAGTGACTTTCTATTCCAGCGTGGAGGGGACGGGGACTTGACTGTCTGTGCTTATGTTTTATGTTGCTCCTATATATAGGTGCTGTTGGAGTAGATGGGAAAGCAGCATCTGCATCCCTCAGTCTGGACAAAGACCACATCTCTTCAAGTACCCAAATCCAGTGTCTAGGAGTTGCTGGAGGCCACTGCTCCTAACATCCTTGAACAATACTAAGATGAGGGACAATAAAAAAAAATAGCATGAGATCACTTTAAAACTGCCACTGCTCCTAACATCCTTTAACAATACTAAGATGAGGGACAATAAAAAAAAAATAGCATGAGATCACTTTAAAACTGCGAAAATAAAACGGGCTTTAGGTTTGGGGTGGGGGAAGCTGCACAGACGGTATTAAATTTCTCCACCTTATTGCTACAATACATAGTGAAATCTGACAGTCCAGATAACTCAGCAGTTTCAAAATCAAAACAGAAAAATGAAAGAGAAATTGTCTATGAGGAAAAACTAAAAGGCTGGGAAGGGATGTGCCCACTATCATCTGTAAGACAACAATTGTGAATGCTGGAGGAGCTGGAATAGCAAACCACAGAGATCAGACCCATGTGCTCCCCTAAATCTTATCAATACTGTCTGAGACAGAGTTTTGGGTTACAGGCTGTCCTGGTTTCAGCTGGGATAGAGTTAATTTTCTTCATAGTAGCTAGCATAGTGCTGTGTTTTGGATTTAGTACCAGAAGAATGTTGATAACACACTGATGTTTTCAG
>NW_009258952.1:850927-897315 GCF_000687185.1 Egretta garzetta
CATCATGCAACTGATGCTACGTGGAGTAAGTGGGTCGCACTGATTACACAACGGGCTCGAATAGGAAACCTCAGTCGCCCAGGAATCTTGGAAGTGATCATGGACTGGCCAGAAGGCAAAGATTTTGGATTATCACCAGAGGAGGAGGTGGTACGTGCTGAAGAAGCCCCGCTGTACAATAAATTGCCAGAAAATGACAAGCAATATGCCCTGTTCACTGATGGATCATGCCGTCTTGTGGGAACGCATCGGAGGGGGAAGGCTGCTGCATGGGGGCCACGACAGCTGAAGGAGAAGGTGAATCAAGTCAGTTTGCAGAGGTGAAAGCCATCCAGCTGGCTTTAGATATTGCTGAAAGAGAAAAATGGCCAGTGCTCTATCTCTATACTGACTCATGGATGGTGGCAAATGCCCTGTGGGGGTGGTTGCAGCAATGGAAGCAGAGCAACTGGCAGCGCAGAGGCAAACCCATCTGGGCTGCCTCACTGTGGCAAGATATTGCTGCCCGGGTAGAGAACCTGGTTGTAAAAGTGCGTCATGTAGATGCTCATGTACCCAAGAGTCGGGCCTCTGAAGAACATCAAAACAACCAGCAGGCAGATCAGGCTGCTAAGATTGAAGTGGCTCAGGTAGATCTGGACTGGCAACATAAGGGTGAATTGTTTCTAGCTCGGTGGGCCCATGACACCTCAGGTCATCAAGGAAGAGATGCAACATACAGATGGGCTCGTGATCGAGGGGTGGACTTAACTATGGACGCTATTGCACAGGTTATCCATGAATGTGAAACATGTGCTGTGATCAAACAAGCCAAGCGGTTAAAGCCTCTTTGGTATGGAGGACGGTGGCTGAAATACTTGAGTTACTTTTTTTCAAAGAAACGAGAATATGTAGTACAAAGACACCTAACATCACCTCAGAAATTTAATTCCCCTACCCCTAATTTCTGGTTTGAGTAGTGGATTAATATGAACAATTTTTAGTATAAGACAAGCCATGCTGTGCAGAAAGTATGTGATACAGTAAGTTTTTTGAATGTCAAGACAAACCCCCCTACCTCTGTCTTTGGCCATATAATAGGATGTTTTCTGAACAAATTATGCCATACTAACCCTTGCTTTCTTCCCACTAACTCTTTAAAAGCTTGTCTTAATTACAGCAAATGTAACTATTTTCAACAAATTTCTTTTTATTCAATGTTTTTTCCTGGTTTTATAAGTTCAGAATATGAGTGCAAAGTATATCATAACCATGGTGAATAAATGTTAACACCAGAAGCTGCATCAATAGACTTCAGTATACACTAAAACACTGAGTTCAAGTAACCTGGTAAAACAACATGAGTATAAGTATATAAATTTACTCTATTTAAGGATTTAAAACTGTGCCTAAAACATATTTCTCTTTTCTATTCAGTTTTCTCCAGTTAACTCCCTCTGCAACCAGCCTTGTTTATCATTCTCTCCTGAGTCCCTCCCTATATCTCTAATTTCAGCACTCACTGTTAAGATACTCTCACCACTTCTCTGCTTCACTCTCTCATAAACATTATTAACAAGCTGGTTCCTCCATCTTCTGGATTATTAATAGCGATGTTCATCCATTCACTGATTTTCAGATTTTGTCTGCAAGGACTACTCATAAATGCTGAAACGACTCCACAAACTTTTTTAGTCCTTTCAATCTCACCGGTCCACACAAACCTCAGGATAATTTCCTCCACTGGTAAAGCTCAGGGACAAATCAAAACACTTATTCAGTGAAATGTATATCAGTTTTGGGGAGATTGTAATTAACTTCAAGGCATGCTTACGGCAACTACATATACAACAAGCCTGCAAGTACTCTTTAACCTGCTTATTGTATAATAATGGCACCCTTTTTCTGACTTTTTTTTCCACCTGCTTTTGAGCTCTAGAAAATTAGTGGTGTTGTTCAAAGGTTTTGCCATTCACTTCATTGGGCATTCACCTCCAAAATTTTCCATGTATCTCTCTTAATAACATGGAAAATTATGTGGACTGCGTTAGTTGTACTTTTTAAGTAACATAAAAACTTGGGACACTCTTAGTAGACAATTTTTCTCTATCTGAGATCACCTTTCTTCTGAATCCTCATTAAGTCACTTAGCCTGTTACCAAAAAGAGGAAACATTTTTAAAATTATGAGAGTAATAGGAGAATCAAAATACTTTTTTGGTGTAACTCCAGCTTACTCATAGTATAGTGTACTAACATGGTTTTCTGACTGTTGTAGATAGTATAAAAGGATGGAGTATACAGCTGACCTGTAGAAACAGAGAAAAGTTACAATGATGTAACAGTAATAGTTCTAATGTTACATATCACAGCTCAGTTCTTTAAAGTAGGTTACTCTAATGAGTCTATCAGCTATTTCAGAACTTTGTTCTAGCCATTAAAAAGATAAGATACATACATTTCCTAAAGAAGGTTGTGTAAGTGAGTAGCATATAAACAATTTTCCTAGCTGGCAGTAAAAGTCACCAGTAAAATAGCGAACTATATATGAATAAGAATAGCACATACAAAAGACCTGGACAGTAAAGGTGATTTTTTTTTTCTACTGAATGATGACAGCCTTAATGCAAATAAGCATATGGCTTTTAGAAAAGGCTTCAAAGATTTTATCAAGCAAAAAAAAATACTAAACATCTTTCATCTAACTAAAATCAAAGTTCTTCTTTTTGCTTTGATCATTAAATGAAAGACAGTCTATATAGGCTGCTGCAATATAGTTTAGAAAATGGTTTATATTTTTATTCCTAGTATGATACAAAAGCAGAGGTGGAATTGAACATAATCGGTGGAGGAAAGCAAGGCAAGCTATTGCAGCTTACAGGAAGGGTGTGCACAGTGAAAAACAATGTGAGTTTTTCTACCTCTGTGGTTGCAGAATGCAGACCCATTAACTCCAGCAGAATCAGCTTTTACCTTTTGATCTACAGGTTACTTCAAGATGCTAGCTAGGAAATTACAGCTGCCACACCCATTAAACTACAGTATTAAACCAAAACTGCAAATCATACCATCGTTGATGAGCTAATCCCATGGGCAGTCTGTGTAAATACAGGAAATACTATGAGTATGCCTTTGTTTTTTACAGATGGATTTTCACTTAATAGAAACCCATGTTTTTTCTCACTCCTTTAGAATCTTTAAGTAAAAAGATTCTAAAAAATCAATGAACTGAGCATGGATTCTAAGTAAACCATCAAAGTTGCACTGAACTCTCAAGTGCCCCAACAGACACCCAGCCAGCAAATCTTCTAGGTAGTACATCTCATTTGAGATGTAATTAGGATCCTAATTCTAAAGAGACCTCCTTGGATGGTTTGAGAAATATGACCAATAGTTTTGCTGATATATTTACTGTCCTATTATTGAAGAGCCTAACTCTGACCTATAGACCCTGAGATAAGAAAGACACACCAGACATGTCAGCAAAATAGCTTCATTTCCTAAGGACATGCAAACTAACTCACTCATATCAAATCAAGTTTAATTGGAGAACACAGCATCTGCCTGTCATAGGTATCCCAAACCTTACCATGATATTGTCACTCTAGCACCAGAAACCTTCTAGTCTCTATTTAGTCCAAAAGAAACTTCTAAGGTCAGGCTTGTGAATTACACTCCTGAAGCTGCCTACTTCTCCCTCAGATAGCTGCTAAAGCTACAACACTTAAAACCTTTTGTTTAGTGCCTGTCTACTATTATTTTCTGAATATATGTTTTTAATATACTCAGGGCACGACAAACAGACCTCTCTGACATTTGTTCCACCCTCCTCAGGTTGCAAACATGTTTTCTAACCTCTTTTATCACCGGCCTAGTTCAGAAGTTCATTTAGTGCATCTTGACATTGGCTGGATTTCTTCTCTTGGTATTTCTACCAGAGCAGCATTTGGAGGCTGCTCCAGAATCCACCAATTTAAAACCTTTTGTTTTCCCCCTACATGTATTCCTGAATATCAAAAGTCTATGCCAAAACCAGGCCAGGTGTCTTTTCTGCTTATATCCATGATGTGTTTATAAACTGCAATTGCAGTCATTGTTTTGAAAGGCAAAGACAATTAAGCTTTTTAAATTTCATACTGAAGCTCTGCCTTGGAGAAATTCTAATAATTGCCCTCCAGACAGGTATTTTCAATTTCTCAAAGCCTACCAGACCTGCCTGTACCTGCCTGGCACCTCCAGGGCTCCCCTCACCCTGGCCATAGGCTAGGACTCTATTTCAGCCCCCCAAGGGTAGCCCCTACCACCTCCAGCCCCTGAGCCCCAGAAAGCCACCAGCCCCCATGGCACCTTGACACCACTGCAGCACAAATCACTCTAGTTCTATCCTTTATTCAGTTCCATATCACTTTACATAACTTGTATTAATTTCTTTTCTTTGACAATGTAGCCAAAAATTTCATTAGTGACAATTTATCAAATCTTTTAAGGAAGAAGAGAGAAATTAAAGCTACTGCTGTTGTTTTGCCAAAAAAGTTATGTTATTAAGGAAATCACACAATGACTATTTAATTTTCTTTTTGCTCACATATCCTCTCTATCATCTTCCTTCATTTTTTTCTTTCCACTTAAGATCAGATTAATGAATAAGTAATAAAATCAATCACACTTTCTTTCTTTCCCAAGGTTCACAATTCTGTTTCCTATTTTTACTCTGTATTATTCTAGATTGTGGGGTATTTTTAAATCTGGCTACTGGAAATGCAGTTTCTTTAACCACTTCTTTCCAAAGGCTAAGGTAGGAATTACCTGGTCCCTCCAAATTTCAGTTTTGATGGTTCCCCAAACTCTGCTGGTAGTATCCTTATACAGCCATTGTCCCAAGCCATTCTGGCTTACCCACTTTGCTCAGCATTACTGTCTTATATTGCAAACTTAAGGCAAAACATTCCTTTTTGGGAGGCCTCTGTACATTACAGTTAAATTAAATTACATCCTTATTGAACTGAGGTCTCACTCATCCTTGCCTATGTTCTGTCCTTATAACATTTTATTGCTAAAATACGTACTTAGTACTTGCTTTAAATACCTTTATGTGGTTGAAAACAACTTTTGTCAGGTCTCACTTTAATTCTATTCTCATTTTCCTGTCTTCTAAATGTGTTTCTCTTTCTGATCAAACCTTTTTTGTTCTTTTCCTTTCCTTTTTTTTTTTTTTGGTACTTTTTAGCTCCCAGCATCCTCTTAATTCTATTCTTAGGTGGCTATTCATCCATCTCAATTTCAAGCCATTCCCTGCTCATTTGCCTTATGCTTTCAAACTAAGCACTCCTGCTCATTATCATGTAACTCTTGCATGCAGATATGATGTTCCAAACAGATAAATCATAGCAAAAGTCAGCTACAATAAGCTTCAGCTTTCAACTTATACGTCGTGTGTGTGTGATATGTTTGATATTTTGTTTGGGACATATAGCAGGGTTTTATTTTCAGAGTCACTGAATACCATTACCCTGTACTCAAGGACAAATACCAGATGTAGGTTCAGAAAAAAATTCAGCTCATTATAGCTTACTCATTCAGCAGTCAATGGATAGAGAGGGCTATCTCCAAATGGACATTTCTGCTCTTACTAAAATTTCTTCCACTGAAGTTAGTGAGATTTAGTCTCACCGCTAAGTCAGAGTGTCTGGCTCCTAGCATAGAGATTTTTTTTTTAATATTGGTGAATACCTAGTCACAAAAAGTACCTATGTATTTTATTAATGGCCTTTGTACTTTGAGTGACAGCCTCTACCTGTGTATTTCAACTTAGTTTTCCAGTAATCACACAAACCTTATAATTTAGGACTGAAGGGGAATTCTACCATTTAATGAAGAAACATAAAAATTACTTTAATTTTCTGAAGAGCATTTCTCTTTATAATTCTTTAATGTTACTTGAGTTCAGACAAAAGCCATTTTTATTCAAACACTAACTGCTATACAAACCTGAAAAGATAATTTTGTAATCCCTTTATCAATTTAAAACAAAGACTGCAGTGGTTAAGTTTAATTAAGGAAAAGTAAATTGCTTTCTGTTAACAAAATTAATATGTATCTATGAACCATGACCCTTTTCTTTCATTTACACTGGAAAATTACTCAAAATGATAGTACTTTTCAAACTATTTGTATAAAAAAGGAAAACTAATATCATCGTATTAATCCTAGCTGGGATGGCAAATTGTAACTGTGTTTTTTTCTGTTATTTCCTACAGAAAGTTATCTGAGAAAGGGTGAAGATTAATTTGAAAACTATCTTCATTTTTATTCCTTCCATTTGTTCACTTGAGTATTTTTAGTCAGTCAAGGTCAGATTCTCATCTGTTGTAAACTGGTGTACTGAGATTTTTTTTAAAAAAACTTCACTCTGATATAACATTATCAATTTGAAAATCTAGAGCAGCATCATTGCCTTCGTTTTATAAATGGGTAACTGAGGCACAGTGCTATAATTGTGGCTTGTCCTTCACCATTTTGTGAACAATAATCAGTAACAGATCCAAGAATACAAGCCAGATTACCTGAAGGATGATTGCACCGCTATCCCCTGACACTCCATACTAAAGTGCTACTTTACATCAGATAAAATTTTAAGGAACACTCACTTTAGTCAAATCAGCTTTAGCTTTCAAATCAAACCTTGAAAATACCATCGTATAAAACATGAACATCACAAAATACAATCCAATCTCATCTGTATTACCCTCAGCTGAAGTATTCTGTCCTCAATATCAGTGTTACAACTAAGAACATATGGGAAAATTATCTTTGTTTTCTGATATTCAGAATATAATAGTAGCACCAGAATCCTGGAGTCATATAGCTGCAATTCCAGCTCTAACTGATTGAATCTACGTGGCTGTACAGAACAGTTTTAAGACAAGGTTTGAAATTGGATTTGCCATACATCTCGATTAGTTACGAGCTTTAGTGCCTGTATGGGCAGGAGCAATCCCTCTAGCACTGTGGAAGGATAACCCTGTAAGTTCCTGCACTTCAAAGGGTGCTCCAGAAGACTGTCCACTCGCTGTTCGGAGGGTTTGATCAATTTGCAGCAGGCTTGACTTTCTGTTTGACACTAGTCCATCTAAAACATCACATTTCTTCTTTGCTGCAGCCATGTCATTAAAATCAGGGTGTCAAAACAGTTTCCAGAGGAACCCTTGGTGTCAAATGTTGCAAAGTCAAGTGGGGTTCTTTGGCAGCCTACAGTGATTCTAGGAGCAAAATCCAGAAATGTCCTGAGCTTTAAAAAACGTACATCAGGTAAGAATGTATGCAGCTGTTATGCCACACTGAGAAGTGACATTTATGCAGAAGGGCAGTAAGAATATGCTCATTATTCAGAAGAGCAGTGGGCAGTTTTAAAGATGATACAGCAGCTTCTGCCACAATCACAGTACACCTAAGGAATTGCCTATGCTCAGGGGTGTTTCCAGGGTAGGAGGTCAATAGTGAAACTTTAAAGTTCCCCTTGTCAAATCGTAAATTTCCATTTAAAAATTTACATATAAAGATTTACAATTTAGCCTGCACTTCATTCTTCCACTGATTTTAATAGCATCATTCACACTACCTCACAGTTTAAAAACAGTCAAACCAATGTTGTATTCTCACTGTCAAGGCAGTCTGGCCAGTTTTTTTTAGTCTAATTCACTTCTACCCTTTCCAGTCCTCTCTGTTTTAGAGGAATTTCTTTATCTGTTTTTTAAGCTTACCATCACCTGTCACACTGCAGAATCCGTCACTTTAGGCCATCCAGAAATTAGAATCTCAGATCCCACTTACATCTTAAAAGCCCCACCATGTCTAGACACATGTTCATTTCGCCTAGCACCCACATCTAATTATTCCTAATGTCATACAAAATGCAGTTTCAAGTAAAGCTGCTTTTTTCTTCTTCAGCCCTGTAGAAACATAAGCTAAAATGTCTTGTCTGGCTGCTTTGGTCCAAAGGTTTCCCACGTTTTGGGAGAAGAGGCAACCATTACATGATAGTCTAGCTGTAAAAGCAGCGTCAAATTTTCATTTTCCGTTTCCCATACTATCTCTGCTAGATTGCTCTGTGCTACTACACAAAATGCATTATACTTCATTCTTTTGTTTAAAAAGATGCTCCGTACTCCATATATTAGAATAGGTGGCATTTATAAGATTCTGTAAGAATCAAAACTAGAAACAATTGCTGAATACAGGAAACAATTTTCAAATTTTCTCTTTTGGCTGCAAACTGGTGATCTTTCTGAGCTCGCCATAATGAAACTCATTTTTCCAGGATACCTTGTCCTCTTCTTTTCAGTGGCTTTAAGTCATTACTAACAACAATTATATCAATGTAATTAACAGAAATAAAGACAGAAATAAGAACAGAACCAAGGTTAACTTCTGCCAATAGTACAAAGAAAGAACAGACTGAGCTTCTCTGAAATGCCCATCTTCCCTCTGATTACCTTCTGTTTTCTTATTTGTTTAGCAAGCTCATTCTGCTACAGCTTGTCTTCTCCTTTTCAGCTTATAGTATTTTTTACTCTTTTTATTTGTCTTTCTAATTATACATATTCTTTTGAAAAATGGACTAACTATCTTGCAAACTAAGAATGAGATCATTCTTGTACGGGAATACAACAGAACGGAGTTAAGGCACATGTATTATAATCAGGTAAGTGCCACTCCTGCTTCTAGGTGAACCTGCTTTAGCAGGAGGGTTGGACTAAATGATCTCCCGATGTCCCTTCCAACCCTTGCCATTCTGTGACTCTGTGATTCTAAAATAATGGTAGTGCGTCAGAATTTCAGAAACACTTATGAAAACTGGCCTATTCATTTTTGATGAAACAATTGTTAATGTTCTATATATGCAACCAGTTCAGTAGTGTCTACCTGAATTTCCAAAAAAATTAAAGTAATAACATTAAATGGAAAGTAAATGCTCTGTCTGTCTTGATGGCCCTGTTGAGTTCCTCTGCCTCCAGGAGAGGCACACCCCAATCTAAATAATTATACAAAGAGAAGTGGTGTACACATGGTGATAAGCCACTAATTCTTGCTTAAGTAGAACATAGTCATCTGATGCTGGCCTTATGCCAGCTAGTGCATGTCATGGAGACTACCAGTACACTAATTAATATAAAAAGCTATACACTGATATAAATATGGAAAAAAAAATGGAGTAACTTTTCTGCACTGTTGGGTTTGGGTTTTTTCTGTACCTTTACCAGTAACTCACCTAATGTTTCCATCAGTTGTGAAAACTTGAAAACAAACAGAATGTTTTTCAACTGACACAAAAGCAGAGCATATTCGACTGAAAATGTATTGCCGTTCCCCAAGGCAGCTCTGTAATTACATTTTTTGAAGACTCGCCTGTTTAAAAATTCATGATCAATTTATCATTCCA
The DNA here is from genome assembly GCF_000687185.1 of Egretta garzetta. Lineage (NCBI taxonomy): Eukaryota > Metazoa > Chordata > Aves > Pelecaniformes > Ardeidae > Egretta > Egretta garzetta. The sequence continues at coordinate 860,345 of NW_009258952.1, forward strand.
TGGACTTAAGAAATTAGTCCTTTTTCTACATAACAACTATACCTGGGCACTAGTAATTCCATGAGTCTTAATGTAATGAGAATAATAGATATGCAGCCATGTAAAAAATGAATATAAATCTGTGAAGAGCTCCTCGAAGCATCATAAAATATGCACATGGTAGTTAAGCATTTTGCCATTGGAATCCTCAAACGGCCAATTTCCTTCTCTTTGGCATATTCTTACATCCTTGTATTTGTTTATATACCACACTAACTAAAATAATCTTTCTCAAGTGACCTTGGTTTGATTTCATGTCATCTTGCAATTTCTCTCACTACTTGAATGAATTGCAGTCAGTGAGATGATATGTAATTGTATATGAAATTTAAATTTTCTCTTTCCTCTTTTTACCATGCTAACATCCACTCTCCTTTGGGATCTAACCTGTTGCCCTCACTCCTAAGCCTGCATGAGGTTATGACTCATGCATTTATGCCTGTGAACTAGCTGCCTCTCCCAACACCTTTATTTCATGCCTTTTTTGCCCTTTCCCTTTTTGTACCCCACTGTCCTGTCAGGTGAAACAAAACACACTTTTTATTTTCCTAATCAGCACATTTTCCAAAGGAATCCAGCGCTCACTTGTTCCAGGTGAGTCCAAGCAGTAGTGCTGAACTATAAGCTACCAGCACCTATTCATTTCTATATTAAAAATGTATTTTGCCAAAGTTTGGAAGGACAGTAATAATGCCCTCTAATTTTATTTTTTTTTTTTCCTCCTGTTATTCCTTCAAAGATCAGTTCTATGCAGATGTTGTTCCTCGTTCTTGGGAAATTTCAACATTGCCTGAAACCCGCTTCTCCAGAAATACTTGTGGTGTTCACTGACAACTCTAAGGGGAAGAAGAAGGGAAGAACACCATTAAACAAAGTTGTTACAGCTAGGAAAGGCTGACACCAACTGTTAAAATATTCATCAAAAGTCTGACAGAAAAGTGAAGGTCATTTCGTTCCAGATTATATCACAGTGCACTTCATTGCATACAGCATTCATCTAAGACACCATGTTCTTATGACTTACTTTTAAACTCCAGACAAAATAATGCATTCTAAACCTATAGTTTTATCACTTTTCAGGCTCAGAACATGAACAAACATTTCATATATCAACCTTTTCCACTTGTTTAATTGTGCTTTTAGTTAATATTTTGGTGTGTCAAAATAAAGTTATTTTATCAGCCAGGCAAAAGTAGTTGCTCCCTTACCAGCAAATAAAGTAAATTTTGTACACTAACTCCAAACTGCTTACCATAAAAGTTACACATTTGCATAAAATATTGAAAACCTAGGGCTTTCATCCCGTGGGTATTGTGTTAGCTAATAAACTCTGTATAAAATTAAAGGTACAATTGGATCAACCAGACTTGATGTAAGTAGAAAAATATTAAGGAAATTTGAAACCAATTATTAAATCTCTTCTTGTTATTGATTACACAATAAGAAAGTGTTGAGGTCATCCTGGAAAGCACAGCAAGTTGCTGAAGAAATATATTTGTTTCTACAAAGCAGAATTACCAAGTTTTGTAACTGCAACAAAAAGGTTGGATTTTTTTTTGTTATTGTAGCACAGTTATAATTAAGAATTAATAAAATATCTAATGCTTCGGGAGAGAAATCTTGGTGTGAGGCTTGAGGTGTGGAAGTTGTTTATTTGATGACTTCCCCCAAAGCACATTTTTCCATTAATATTCACTGATACAAAGAAAGGGGCTACATTTTTTTTAAGAAACAGCGAGGCTTATTCTTGTGTCTGAATTCAAATGAAGTGCTTCCTAATAAAGGATTGCAAAAGATATCTTGCAGTAAGCTTCATCTCTGTAGACACCTGGAGGATGAACCCAAGTACTCATCTTCCTTTATACTAGTGGAGAGAGGTGCTTCCAAGGGACAACTCATATTTTCTATTTAAGAAATAATTCTCTGTAGGTGACCCCCTTTTTCTTTTATATTCTTTTTGACTATAATAGAATTTACGCAACTAAATTGGATTAGATGGGTAAGTGCTGGTTAGTTTAGGATGCAATTCAGCTGCCCATGCAATGACAACACATACCATACAAGTGCCCTAGCATGTCCAGTCAATCACAGGGGGCTGGCAGATGAGATGCAGAAGATCTATGCATTTCTGCAGCAACGGAAACTTTATGCCACCTCAAAAAGTGCTAGACACCTGTGTCTTGGTGATTAGAATCACTCCTTTAATGTCCTAGTCACATAAATACTGCTCAGGCATACACTAATCCTATGCTATTTGTATAATGACCTACTCAGTGATATATGTTGTATTGTGAATGATTTGGGGAAAAAAAAGTTATCTTTAGATTTTGTAATATTTTAATCAAGCCAGAGTTCCCACAAAAAGTGGTGGAACTGACTGAAACACAACATACTTTCTCATGCTTTATTTTCCACATCTAGAACCTACGTACACAACAAACTAGTACAAGATGAAACACCATCCTGTTTTCTCCTTTAAATCCTTATAAGGAAAGAATAATGAAAGGACCCTTATATAAGAGATGTGGCTTTCATAAAACACATTGACCTCTTTTCTGTTTTGATGTTCCTTCAGGTGTACATATATTTCAGCAACATACTCCATGTGATATTGGTGGGTTCCCCGGTGAAGTTCTGACTGCCATCAAGAAGTGTTGAGAGTTCTTGGCTTCTGTGGAAGGGGATACATAAGGCAAATTTTTAGCATGAAACCCCAGTATTAGAGCAATGAAAGTTCAAATAAAAAGGATTTCCTTTTGCAGTAATGCCTGTTCTATTTAATTTGCATTGGTGTGTTATTCTTCTAAGTCAGCGTGGTGAATTTCACTGCCAATTATGAAAATCCATTCTTTCTCCATTTAGCATTAAATATCCTCCAGGCACAGTAGGATCCAAGTAGATTTGTAAGCTAAAGGATGTGTCCTGCTCCAGTTATAAATAGGTTTTCTTATGCATTATAGAGGGCATAACTCGTATTTACAGCACATTTCATCGCATGTGTGAGTTATGCTTCTATCTTGTTGAAAGTAAAACTTGTTCCTTTTGTAGTGCCTAAAACTACTTTATCTTGAATGATAAATCATTTTTTAATAAAAAAGAGTGAGCTAGTATATTCTGATATGAACATGTTATGAAACCCTCTACCCTGTGTTAGGAAATTTATTTACATTCATTCAAGAAATAAATATTTTATTGCGAGTTGAAGAAAACTGTGCTATTGTTAGGACAGCTTGGAAAAAGCTTTCTCCTCTGGTTAGTACTGTCTTGCAGTATTACCAAATCACCTGTTGCTTTAGTGTTTAAAAACACCAGAGGGCTACATACTGAACCTATGTGTACAGAAATATCCTGACAAATATACTCCAGAAAAAACCCAACAAAATATTTCAAAAGTTTTTCACTTTCTGGTTGACTTTTTAAAAATAATTTGAATAGAATATTACATATATTTTTAGACTATAAAAGTTGAAATTAAATGTTATACAGTTTCAGTGCATACCTTACAACATAGTTTATTAGCCAAGGTACAACACTGGAAAAAATAAATTCTGGATTAAATTTCTAATTATTTGCTTATGATTATCTCCATATAAAAGTCATGCATTCAGATGCAATGGCTGTCCTCTGATCCATTTGGGTTTGGGAGAAACCTTGGCTCTTAATTCTCCAGGTAAAGTTTCATTTTAGTATTTTCTTGATGTTGGTCTGAAGGTCTTTCTATGAAAAAAAAATGCACAGGGACTGTTCCATAGTAATTTAGTCGGAACTGTTACCGGAGAGATTAATATTCCGCAGAGTTCCTGAGCCACACCTTTATTTCCTTAGGCATTATAAAAGGCCTTAGTTTTGGTGCATGCTTACAGAGCTCCACATTTGCACAGAGGTAACTTTTCCTGGGCTGGGCCTGATGATCTAAAAAAACAAGTTCTGCAGCAATGTAACATAAAAGCATTTACCCAGTAGAACAAACCCAGCTTGTTGCTGTCGTTTTAGCAAATCAATAAAATAACATTATTACATTTCTTTTGTCACTGCAAATTTATACTGACACAACTTAATATTTATCTAGTGTATTTACAAATGAGTTACATTCTAAAGCACTTCATAAACTTTAAATAATTAATGTCACTTGTAGAAGGCAATAAATACTTTTTTTTTCTTTGTGACACCTACAAATCAACACAGCAATTGTAGGATTCAGGTTCCTCATGCATTAAAAAAAAAATCTTTTTACGATGCACTTCTTCAGGTGTTTTTCAGATATAGAATTCTCTTTTCTCTTTAATCGTACCCACAGTACTTCTTAAAAAATTTTAAAACATGTTGCCTTTTTTAATATAAAACATATATAAAAGGGATGGATGTCTCCACATAGGTAATTCAGCCTTTTGAGTTCTGGATAAACTAGTAAATATCAAGGTCATCTTTACTATTTTTTCCATGTTTTTATGATTTTTTGAGTAGTATATACTGGTATTAATATGTAACTGTACTAAAATGTCATAAAAATAGAATTGCAGTTTGAAAAAAGTCCCCAAATACTATTAAATGCATCTCTCCTTATCTGTATAGAAGTGAGAAATCTTTCAAAGTTTGAAAATTAGTTGTATATGAAGTGGTCTTGCAAGAATTTTGTAGACATGCATTTTCTTCTAATGCACCATGTTAGCTATTATACATTTTTGTAATATTTTTCTTTAAATTCAAAGCTATTTAAATGTAAGTAAGTGAAATGTTGTGGACTTTGAGCCAGAAATGTATTTGACTAACTTTATAACTGAAAGCATCTGAGGACCCCCAGTGAGGTCAGAGAGCCTGTCATGCTTTAACCCCAGCCGGCCACTCAGCCCCACGCAGCCACTTGTTCACTTCCCCCTGGTGGGATGGGGGAGAGAATCAGAAGAGTAAAAGTGAAAAAACTCACAGATTGAGATAAAGACAGGTTAATAAGCAAAGCAAAGGTCACACACACAAGCAAAGCAAAACAAGGGATTCATTCCCTACTTCCCATGGGCAGGTGCTCAGCCATCTCCAGGAAAGCAGGGCTCCATCACACGTAGCGGTTACTGGGGAAGACAAAACACCATCACTCCGAATGTCACCCCCTTCCTTCTTCCACCACTTTATATACTGAGTATGACAACATATGATATGGAATATCCCTTTGGTCTGTTGGGGTCAGCTGTCCTGGCTGTGCCCCCTCCCAACTTCTTGTGAACCCCCAACCTACTAACTGATGGGGTGGGGTGAGAAGCAGAAAAGGCCTTGATGCTGTGTAAGCCCTGCTCAGCAATAACATCCCTGTGCTATTAACACTGTTTCCAGTGCAAATCCAAAACATAGCCCCATACTGTCTACTATGAAGAAAATTAACTCTATCCCCACCAAAACCAGCACAGAGCCAAAAAACCTATTGTAGTTCAGAATGAAGTGTCTTGCTTGGTTGGGGTCAGTTAGTTGATAACCATAAATCAAGAAGTGTATGCATTAAAAACAGCAACATACATCATTTACATGTTTAATAAGTAATTGAATTTCCAATATCTAAAACCTGAGCAATGCTTTTCAAAGAATACCATAAAGAGAGTCAGTTAAAAACACTACAGTGTGATGGGAGAGAACTCCTCTCAAACTTTTGACAGTTTCTCCAGTGTCTGCATCTCCCATTGTTCAGGGACTATGATCTCTCTAATCAATAACTTAAGTCAGCACTAATATTGTGACTGAGGTAGTATCAGAGGCACCATGGCAGCCTTGTACTGCTGACAATATCATCATTGCCAGTACAACTGTCTCATGGCTAAAAGTCCAAAGGTTTGCAACTTTGGACAAGAACATTTTTTACTTAATACCACTTTTACACAAACCTTGATACATTGCTTTACCTATTAATTGAGCAGTTTGCTCAGGCACAGTGCATAACTAAATATTATTGAGCTGTATCTACTCCATCATTTTACCATTTTGCAAGATGTAATTTAGATCAGCTTAGTTATGAATGTTAATTTCTTTTTCTAAGTGCTTATGCTTTTTCATGCCACTGTGTCAGAAGAGATTCTTTGCATTTGGTTATTCAAGTTCATTTATAATTAATCAAGCTCAACTATACACAGTCACGTCCAGTGAACTGTCAGACTTTAGCACTGTTTTATCACCAGGACTAGCTGTGGATGAGCTGTTTTAGGCATAAAGGATGAACTACATTAGCATGGAATAGCACCTTACTAAGCACAACAAGATAGTCTTCCTCTGGGACAGGTAAGTAGTTCATGTCAAAACTCATGCTACTGTCTTTAGGTAGCTTTGACACTCAATTTCATTTCTGCCCCTATCCCCAGGATATATGGCTGATCGTCTAAAACAGTGTGAATCGTTGTTGGTCAATATGATATTCAGACCAGAAAATGTCTTGTGGAATATCCATGAGGGCAAGATGTCTAAAATTTAACAGTACTACAGATTCTCTTCCTCTATCAAATTTAAAAGAGAATGTTCTTTTACACCCCTTCCCATACACTCTTTGGGTTTTTTCCATCTTTTCTAATTATTTAAACTGTTTATAATTCTTAGTGAAATTCAAGGAGATATTTCTAATATATATGTAATTGCTTTCACATTGTTTAATTCTAGATCATGGTTCTGTAGCATAATATATTTTGATAACTATGACAACAGTAAACCACAGCATTAAACAGCACTTTTACTAGTACACTTCAAGACATTTAATAAAGTACCATTTAGAAAAATATCTGCCAGTGATCAACTTTCTGAGTAATAAACAATGCAGAAAATCTGTCTTTCTGTTAATAAAACCAGCATATGAGTGGATTAAAATAAATTATGAGCTTCATCATTAGGCTTCAGCCTGAGGACAGTGTTCCACTGGCTTACAGGTTTGTGTCTAGCTACATTTTTCATTTTTAAACAAGCAGCCAAGGCTGAATGCAAAGATTCAGGAAATGCCTTAGGGTCTTAATCCACCTGATCGTTATGCACCAGAAACCGGCCAAGCCAGAAGCCATTATTACTGAAACAAAATTAATTACTGAAGTTATTTTCTGGTTCTACTTATTGCCTAGAGAAAAAAAAGTAGATGCATTTCCTCAGCAAGCATTAAAAAAATAGCCTGGTATGTTCTTTGACGTTTGAAGCGTCTCTGCCTACTGCAAACAAAGAGGTAGATATGCTAACAACAACAAAGAAGGTGTCCCCTTTTAGGGCCTCTGAGGCGTGACTGCGGCACGGGTTTCCCGCTCAGCGGGGTAAGGAGGCGGTGCGCCGCCCGCAGCAGCGTGTGAGGCTCTCCATGGTCGTGAAAACCAGGAGCAGCCGCAGCTTAAGACGCTGACGGCTGGGTCTGAGATGAGAAACTGTGAGCCCACCTTCCTGTCGGAGGTAGCAGTGAAAGTGTGGCCCATGTGGACTGCTGTAAGTCAGCCACCAATAATGTACAGAACCCTTTCTGCATTTTTGCTGAATATGTTTCTCTTTGCTAAGGCTTAAATAAAAGCTTGCCATCTCTTAAATCAGCCATTTGCTTCTTTTTACACGTAGGTACTTCTTTTTGGTTGTTTTTTTTAAAATATATTTACATAATTAAATTCTAATGTATGAAAATGTCTTTCTTGATGCAATACTTCAGCAGATTTTGCATAGGAAAATGTCCTTATTTTTATTTTTAGCCCATGAAATACCTTGAAGAAGAAAAGATACTGAATTCTGTAGATAGTTCAGAGCTCTGGCCTTCATTGAAATCTCTATTTGATTAAGAAGTCATGGATCACATGCTGCAGTCAATTAATCTTCCTACCTTCTTTGCAGACAAAACAACACAGTATAACGTTTGGCTTTTAATACCATCTATATATTAAAAAAAAAAAAAAAAAAAAAAAAAAAAAGAAAGTAATCTCAGTGCTGAAAAGCACTTTGATTCAGGAATAATGAGATCTAAATGCCAGCTGGATGGACAGACCCTGAAGTTACTCCTTCTATTTAGTGTTAACTTTTATAGGCATGTACATATAACTAGGCTACTATCATATCAAGATGACTGAAAAGAATGCGGAAAAGCGTCCAGTTCAATTCCATTTTATTTTTATTTTGTATAGTTCTGTTCTCTTGCTTAAAAATATCACTTGCTCTCCAAGTTCTGTATGAATTTACAAAATATGCAGTGAGAAGCAAAGCAGAGAAGAGAAGAGAAGAGAAGAGAAGAGAAGAGAAGAGAAGAGAAGAGAGAGAAGAGAAGAGAAGAGAAGAGAAAAGGCGAAGATATAGAGTTGCATTAGTATTTGTTGTTTAATTTCAAAGACCTGTCTCTGTAAATATATCATAAACAAATTTCTAAGAAAAAAAAAAACCTGAAAATAAATTTTGGTTGTTCATAAACTTATTATTATAAATTACAAAATCTATTTAACTTAAAATTCTATGAAGGCATAGGAGGGTTAAAAAAACGTGGAACATTACCCATAAAAATATAAAATTATGAACAAGTTAATATCATACCTAGAACTGCGCCTTAGATTAATTGCTGATATCTTTTCTTTATGCAGATACCTTTTTTTAAATGTGTACCATAAGGTTGGCAGTCATAAAAAATGCACTTTACTTGAACAAGTCATAGTGTAAAAAACTTTTATCAAACCTAATTATTGTTGTGCTGGTTGTGCACTAAGTTACAATACACTGAAGTCTGAACTAAGCGAAATATAACCTAGGATGAAATGTTGCCTTTCTACTAGTTTTCAAAGACCAGGATTTTTTCTTTTTTTTTTTTTTTTGCTTTTCACCATAGGTATTGGCAGGTCTACAAATAAGATCTTCAAAAGTTAAAACGTAGCTTGTTCCACTGATATTGTATCAACTCTGAAACCTCTGACTTCTGAAAAATGAGACATATTTCTTTAAATTATTTTCTTTAAAGCTTGGGATATTATTAATCAGAAGCATAAGAAAGCTTAGATGCACTTTATAAGAATATTTAGAAATATATACTTTGTTGTAAAAAGATTACACACAAGACAAAACCAGCCGCTATTTTCTTGCTGCAGCATGTATAACAATGCAGGGGTTTTTGTTCAAGAAGAGCCTGGCTTCAGTGAAACAATATTGTCTATTTCTATTTTTTTTTCTCTTTGAAGCATTTTTTTATCTTTCTTTAGAATAAAATATACCAAAATCAATGTATGTACACTTCAGGATGATCTGAAAAGCATCTCATTCTGAAAAGAAAATGTTTTCACATATAAAAAAACACATTGATGGCATTGGTACCTTCCCCAATCCTTGATATATGCTGTGAACTTAAGCTAAGAATTGGTTTTTTCCTCCCATTTTATCTTTTTCTCAACCTGTTCCCTGCAGACCTGATACTCAGAAACTTTTTGCAGTAAATGTGTCAGCAAACACCAATCTTTACAGTGGTAGATCCCGGAACTATGTAAGCCCATGCATCATTTTGAAGTCAGTGAGAGTTGCAGGCTTAAAAGAAATTATTTTAGACTATTTAGACTATTTTAGAATATTTAGACTATTAAAATAAATAACATTTCAGCTATCATTAAAAATGATCCTGCCTGGGACTTGTACATGTTACTATAATAATATTAATAAATATTATCAAGATAATTGAATATGCTTCCTGTAGGTCTGTTAATGACTTTACTGACTTCATGGAATCTAAATGGAGTCAGCATCATCCTTTTAGCTAGTTTATATTCTCCATAGAACTTTTTAATTATAACATATGCTCACATAACAAGAAAATGCAATTATTTATTTATTTGTTCATTAATTTTACATGCATCATTAAATAAAGCATTGTGACTAAGCTGCTATACTTACTCCAGGATTTATTTATTTCAATCACATAGGCTTATTCCATGTACTTAACATATCAGACAGTATTAATTTATATGATCTTGCATTTTTATAATCTATAACTGCAATTATCATATCTGTATTTCCCTTTCTGAATATACTAAATCTCAAGCCCTAAAATCAGTGTATCCACAAATTTTCAAATTCCTGTAAGAGTCTAAGCTCCCACACCAAAACAGAAGCAAAATAGTTTGTTCCCACAGTGTTGATCAAAAAAAAAGACAGGAATACTGGGTTTGGTTGGGGTTTTTTTTCATTATTTCCTGGAATTATTTTATGTGGCGTCAGTTCTGAATCTGATGTTAATCAGTAATTAAGTTAATTCCTTTTGACAGCTCCTTAAAATTCTCAGGACTGTTCCTCCAAAATAAAACCATACAGCTCTCGTAAAGCGAACTCAATCTGACAGCTTGCTGACTTTCTGTCAAGGAACATACACTCACTTCTGGGGAGCTGAAGTTTAAAAAACCCAAAAAAAAGGCACAGAACTGAGTTTTTCAAAATGTACAAACCAGTCTTGGTTTTCCCAAGAACAAGATGCTGAATTTGCATACACGCAATTTAGAACATGGAATTTGGGTGTACCTCTGCATGAATTTTCAAACATTTGAGTGTTCAAAGGCCAAACTGCATATAAGACATCAGAACATTTCAGCACCTTTCAATAAATTTCGTTCACCTTGACTCACAAAATATTTTAAATTAAATGGGTTGGACTGGATGCACAACACTCATATTGTGTATATGTTACTTTACAGAGGGAATCTGAACCATTCAGAAAGCTAATACACATTTTGAGAAGGGCATAAAAGCCATAGCACCTCACTGGTTTCCTTCCAGGTTATTTGCCCATAAATCTGGGTGGTATCTAACAATACAGACTACCCAAATGCCTAGTCTCTAGTTTTCATTTCACCTGCAATAAATACATTTTAGTTGAAACTGTTCAACATGGATAAACAAATTGATTATAGTAGCAAAGTTATTTGATATTCAAAATTCCAGATATAGACACAAACATAAAATTATGCAGTGACTCCAAGACACCATTCAGAAAGGAACAAAACAGTTGTGCCCAGATGTGCTGGGTTTGGCTTAATTTTTTAATAGTAGCTAGTATGGGGTTATGTTTTGGATTTGTGCTGGAAACAGCATTGATAGCATAGGGATGTTGTCGTTATTGCTGAGCAGGGCTTACACAGAGCCAAGGCCTTTTAATGCTTCTCACCCCACCCCACCAGCAAGGAGGCTGGGGGGGCGCAAGAATCTGGGAGGGGGTACAGCCAGGACAGCTGATGCCAAATGACCAAAGGGATATCCCACACCATTATGATATCATAGTCAGCATAAAAATCTGGGGGAAGAAGAAGGAAGCAGGGGACATTCAGAGTGATGGCATTTGTCTTCCCAAGTAACCGTTACGTGTGATGGAGCCCTGCTTTCCTGGGGATGGCTAAACACTCGCCTGCCCGTGGGAAGGAGGGAATAAATTCCTTGCTTTGCTTTGCTTGCGTGCACGGCTTTTGCTTTACCTATTAAACTCTCTTCACCTCAACCCCCAAGTTTTTTTCACTTTTACTCTTCTGATTCTCTCCCCCTGGAGAGAGATTGTCTCCTGGGAGGAGAGATTCTCTCCCCCATCCCACTGGGGGGAGTGAGTGAGCAGCTGGGTGGGGCTTAGTTGCCAGCTGGGTTCAAACCACAGCACAGGAGAGCTTTTATTCGGTGATGTGCCAACTTGTTCTGTCTCTTTCATCTAAAAAGTGGATTGTTCTGTATTGAGAAACATGACTGTCCTTTCAGTTGTCTGAGGCACAATGACTAAGCTGCAGCCTTCTGTGTCAATTATAACTCTGTTTTCACTTATTATATTTGGTGGTGCTGCAAGACTAAGACTTAGTATAGAAAAAAATATAAAGTGTTACTCCCCCAATGGCATAGGTATATTTGACCATCCAACATCCTCTCAGTTCACAGCATTCAAAAGGTATTAATCTTTTCATTTACCTGACACAGTAACTACTGTTACATTTTAATAAGCACAGTAATTCAGGCTGATATAAATACTAATGTTGACACTGCAAACAATCCATTTGCACTTCCATTTGAATGCTACCCTCAAACAAAACTGATAGTCCTTAGCAATATCCACTACCATGAAATAGTTGAACACATAGATAGACAGATAGATAGGAAGCAACATCTCAGGCAAATGTTAAGAATCACAATTCTCAGTAAAACAGATCATAAATCAGAGAATGAGTCAGCTCATAGTGAAAAAGTGAAACAGTAGAAGAAATTGAATTTTGAAAGACTGATAATATCCTTTTAATTAAAATAAATTCTGTTTTCCTTATCCTTAGCGATACTATGGCTATTGAGGCCAGGTACATCCACTCAAATGAAGCAAAGAAAAGTGTAAAATACCTGTAGAGGTGCAGGTGTGGTGGTGTGCTCCCCCCTCGTCTCTGACCCCCCCTCCTTTGACCTCTTTCAAGTGATAACCACCTGTGGCGGTCATGATAGATACATCTGGTTTGTGTCTGGTCCTGAAGGATGCACCCACTGGATGTGGGGGAAGACAGATAACAACACAATAGCCAAGGGCTGTTGTGGAATGTGCCCATCTAAGCACAGTGATCAGTATGCAAATATGACTATGAGCCAATTACCTTACCCCCATACACAGTGAGCAGCCCAAGAGCCCTTGGAGCTCTCCTGCACGGCAGCGGGCTGCACGCCAGGATCTCCCCTTGAGCAGGGACGCCTCTCAAGGTTACTCCTCGAGGTTGAGAGATTCCTTACCACAACAGATTCTCGGTAAGTGACTAACAGCATGCTAACTTGGAAATCTTAGCTAAGTGACATAAAGGATTAATTGCGCATATATAATCCTTTAGACATAAACTGTTGACCAAGTCTGGGACTGGGATTGGATCCAGCCGCACCTACACTCCCCTCTGAGGGAGTTTAGAAAGCAAGGGGATCTTTTCTGAACCTCATGACTCAACGGGAGGGTCCCCCTGACAGTTTTGTCTGACCCTGTCCTCTGTGCAGTAAATAACAAAGTGTACCTTGCCATCGAATCTCAAACTATTGTCGCAGTTACCACTGAACTTTGTTAACTCACTGTTTTACACCAATAAACCACATTATTTTTGCCTCCCTCTCACTCCATCTGCGACAGCAGGTCTTTAAGGCATCCTTTTGGATACCTCTCTCACAACACAAAAAAAAAAAAAAACCAAAATAGGCTGTTCTTACAATTCCATTTATAAATAATGCTCAACAGATATACATTCCTTATGTAGCAAAGAGACCAAAGAAAGACAAAAGGTTAAACTCTGTTTATAACATCTAAAAATAGAGCTCCTCTTTACTAAAAAAAAATGAAGGATACAAGGTCTGCTGCAACAATTGGAGCTTCACAAAGAGAAACATCATATTTTTCTCCGTTCCTTATTCAATTCACAGAGCTACCCTGGCCGGGCATTGGGAAGTGGATTTACCTTTCATGAGAGAGGAAAAAAAAAGTCAGAAATGTTGTTATACTAATGCCCATGGGGTTCCTATAAAAAAATTCACACACACACATGTATTTTGAAAAGAATGACTGACTCTCTGCTCCCTGCCAATGAATATTCAGCCAGTTGAGAGATCGTTAAGCAAGTCAGAAGAATCTTATGTAGATGTTTCGGGGGAAAAAAAAAATAAGAACCCTCAAACAAATATTTAATCTTAAATTAATATGTCAGTTCCCTTCAGGGAGATAGCTAGATGAGGCATTTTACACTAAATTTTTCATTTTATCTTTTCATAGAAATGGTTTTTGAACTGAAATGAATTTTAATTTTTTTTCATCTTAAAAAGCAAACATTGCAACAAATGTTCTGATTTTATCTTGGTTGAGTGAAATAAACATTGGTTTGTGTTCATGGCACATGATATTTCAAAATTGTTTGGGTTCGGTTATATTGCAGAATGGGAAAAAAAGTCACATCTGTGGAAATTCCCAGGGGGAAAAAACACCAAACACCTATGTCACACGCAGCCTAACTAAGCAATTCCAGTGACCCATTTATTAGTTTTTCCTGAAGGTGGGAGGAGAAGGAAGGGGAGAATGGGAGATTTCAGAAGTACTCTTTGGTATCACAATGTTCCAATGAAACTCTTCATACCTTAGTTAGAATTCTGCAGTTTCTAGGGGGCATGGTGTTAAAATTCTTCTGCTTTCCTCCCATGGCCCAGTTTCTCTGCATGTTAGGAAGATTATTAAAGTCTTTTACTAAAAGATTAAGATGCTTTTTCTCCATACCAGTCTGAAGCTTGGTCCTCTATACAATGTAAGTCAAACAAATGTTTTCAGCTTAGGCTTTTTCACTTTGCTCTAAATAGCACACAAAAGGCCTTTTACCTTGCTTTTTACTAGTAAGGAGAAGCACTGCCTTTAGCAAAAAAAAATTCAGTCTCTTTGAAGCACTCCTTCAATGCTTTGTGCCCTCAATGTACAGTGATTCATCTTCTAGGCATTGAACCTTATTATAGTTCAATTTGTAACTACCTTTTTTGATGAATCTATTAGTCGAATGTTCTTCAATGTTTCCTAACATGTTTCTCAGGGCAGACTAGAGATCATTCTAGCAACTCTTCTCTGAACCATTTCTAATATTTGTCATTTTAAAACAGATTCCAAAAGCAGGCAGAGTAGTCTGACCATAATCTCAGAAATAGCATACAGGAAAAAAAAAATAGAATTCCTACATATCATGGCTTAACACTTTTCAGACAGTTCCTCAAAGTGTGAGCATTTCTAATGGAATATGAGCTATGGTGTGATGGTTAGGTATCACCAGTGGTATTCTAGTTCTCCTGTAAGATTGGTGAAGAGATTCACAAATCTTGAAATTTTACTCTTTCTATGTGCATATTGTGCCTGGTGTTTCTACTAAGTTCAGTACACATCCAGAAGAAATGAATGCTTGAAGTACAGGGTATCACTCCATTTTGTAAATATGGCAGCATCAAGGGAATTTCTCTAGCCTTTGTAAATTTTGCATTAAAAAAACATCTCCTGGTGAGATTTTATTGATTTTCATTTTCTGAAAGGAGCTTACAAATTGCGCCATTGCATTCTCTGCCTTTGTAAAAAAACAATGTACTGCTTTGGTTGACTTTACTGTATGTGAAATGGATTCCTGTAATAAGACTAAAAGGCTAAGCTGGAAACCAGTTCTGAATGCCAAGAGAGTTTTGCTTTTTATAGCATTATGGTGATGGCAGTCTCAGTAGTGTCTTTCTCTGTTTAAACACCAAAAAAGTTAGGAAGTCCTTGGGTTT
The DNA here is from genome assembly GCF_000687185.1 of Egretta garzetta. Classification (NCBI taxonomy): domain Eukaryota; kingdom Metazoa; phylum Chordata; class Aves; order Pelecaniformes; family Ardeidae; genus Egretta; species Egretta garzetta. Next base: position 875,603 of record NW_009258952.1, read on the forward strand.
GGGGTTATTTTCTCATAGAATCAGTTATAAAATGAAGATCTAGACCTGTAATAAGATTTTAAATGTCCCGAAAGCAAGTTTCCTTCATTTTTGGAGATAGGTGATTTGTTTTAATTAGCTGGAAACAAAGCATAGCAAAAGCTTTGGTGAAATTTCTTTTTGATACTGAAAAAACAAACTTGGCACAATTTTTTTTTTCTATTTAGTTGATTTAATTTATTATATTCCAGCTGCATTAGAATGATATAGTAGTATTTCAACTTACAGAGGCAGCCCAACTTTTATGCTTATGCAGCTTCTACGTTTTTGCTCTGTGTTTAAATTCTTTTCAGGAGAATTTAAAAATAAGCCTGAACATAACACCGTTTTGAGTGATTCTCTATGGTACAGCTAACTGGTCCTTAATGTCACTTCTGAAACAGAAATGCTTAAAAAATGAAATCAGTTTGCATAAAAAATGTCAAGTAGTCAGTGGTGTAGGAAACATTGCGACTTCTTAACACGACAACACTTCATTTTTTTGAAGCAATTCTCTCAACCTCTGTAAGGTATTTAATCAGGTAAGACATTTATTTATGTTTGAATTGGCAAATGCAGTCACCCAGATAATTAAGTAGCTGAAAATTATTGATCTGTTAGGCATAATGTGGTCAATGTCAGAAATGTTTACTAGAGTAACATTAACATTAATACATTCTATTCCCTTGTAAAATTATTTGGTTACGTCTTAAAACCACATCTCTTTCCAATAATGTTCAAAGATTCAGTAGAATCCTAGTTCCTTCTATTTGTGAGGAGTGAGGCAACTTAAAAATGTTAAATACAAGTTCATTTTTGAAGCCTGTAAAAATATCCCTTGAGATATAACCAGCATGATACTGTAATATCTGTCATGATCAGTCTGGTCCTGGATTTCACAGTAAGTTTGTGAAAGATATAGTCACGCTAATTAAGAGTCTGTGGCCACAGCGAACATTTAGAAACATTAATAGAGACACATCAAAATATGTATGAAAATTTCTTTGTACACAATGTGCCAGCAAAGGTACTTGTAGTGCTAGTTTGGCATGTCAGGATAGATACAGCACATTTTGATCACTAGAAATAAATTTGAAGCTTCATGGTGAAACTAGCCAATGAAAGCCACAGCAAACTTTCTTTGCTTTCAGCAGGGCTATGACTTGTAACTTCTCATTGCAAAATCAGATTACCAGTTATTTACAAAAGTATTATTTACAGAATCGCAGAATTACAGAATCGCAGAGTCACAGAATCACAGAATTGCAAAGCTTGGAAGGGACCTCGGGAGATCATCCAGTCCAACCCCCCTGCTAAAGCAGGTTCACCTAGAGCATGTTACACAGGACTTCGTCCAGGCGGGCTTTGAATATCTCCAGAGAAGGAGACTCCACAACTCCCCTGGGCAGCCTGTTCCAGAACTCTGTCACCCTCAAAGTAAAGAAGGTTTTCCTCATATTCAACTGAAATCTCTTATGTTTCAGTTTGTGCCCATTGCCCCTTGTCCTGTCGCTGGGCACCACCGTGAAGAGTCTGGCTCCGTCCTCGTGACTTCCGCCCTTAAGATATTTGTATGTGTTGACAAGATCCCCTCTCAGTCTTCTCTTCTTCAGGCTGAACAAGCCCAACACTCTCAGCCTTTCCTCATAGGGGAGATGCTCCAGTCCCTTAATCGTCCTAGTTGCTCTCCTCTGGACTCTCTCTAGGAGTTCCTCATCTTTCTTGAACTGGGGAGCCCAGAACTGGGCACAGTACTCCAGGTGGGGTCTCAGCAGGGCAGAGTAGAGGGGGTGGATAGCCTCCCTCGACCTGCTGGCCACACTCCTCTTAATGCACCCCAGAATGCTATTGGCCTTCTTGGCAACAAGGGCACACTGCTGGCTCATGGTCAGCTTGTCATCCACCAGGACTCCCAGGTGCCTCTCAGCAGAGCTGCTTTCCAGTTAAAATCTGCTAATTCATTTAGGCCAGATAAACCAACCAGTTTTTCCAATTGATCTATTTCTATCATACATACTTTCTCTCTACATTTCTGCATTATCATGAACTGTATGACATCCAGCACCATCATTCTATAGGTTAGCACCCAAACAGTTCTAGTCATTTGAAATAAGGATTATATTTGCACCTGCTGGACTCTATCTATAAAATCCCAAGTGATATAAGAAGGCAAATAGCTGATGATTGCTCATGGTCTTATTAAGTACAAGAACTAAGGGGTGGTAAAAAAACCTCAAGGTGCTGGTTCAAAAGAAAGAGAAGGAAGCTGTTCTTCATGTAATTCAGCTGTGGAGCTCCTTGCCAAAGACTGTATGCTAAAAATCCACAGAGACTCAAGAAGTACCTGGCTTAAATCATGGAAAAAGAGCTGTGGCAGGCTATTAAGTATGAAAACATCCCAATTGAGTCAGAAAATCCCTGAACTGCAATTTATTTGAGACTAGAGGAATAGTCTGGGGAACTATTACTGCATACTTGTGCTTATATTTTTTCCTAGACCTCCACTGTGGCCCATTGTCAGAAAGTCATGATACTGAGCTAAATAAACTTTTAGTGTGAACAAGATCCCATCTTGGTTTTCTTATGTATTAACAATATTACCTGGCACCTATAGTTCTAGTTTTATTTCTTTTTATTTGAGGTAAGACTACTGAAATAAAGAATAAATCAAAATTATTTAAATTTAATTATTTACATTATTTAAAATGAAGATGTCAGATACATGACTGTCCTTTAAATACACTGTCACAAAGTATTTACTTGTACGTAGGTGGCTGAGGAATAATTTTTGCCCATTTGACTTTTACCCATTCTGATTTCACCTTTTTTTTTAAAATTAATTTGTATAGTTTCTTGCTGACTGTTTCTCTCGATGCATAGGAAATGCTTTTCCATTTTTTCCCCCACAAGGTTCATGTCTGTGCAAAGGATAAAGTCTTTATTTTAAAAAATTCATTTAACAAGTAGCAATAACAACTACAACAAAGTTACCAGAACAAAAGCTTCAATAACCACCTTTGCCTGCAAACTTCCTATAGTTGGAATGTCTTTATTTTATGCAAATGACTGTATTAAGACTCAGGATTTTTTCAACAACTTCATTTTTTTTGTTATAGGTTAAGAATTAATATAAATTTTAGTGAAATATTCACATCTCCAACTGTATTATAAGCTTGAATAGCCAAAATATAGACACTAGAAATAACCATATCCTCATTAATCTGATGTTTAAAACTATAAGCTCCTGATTTCACTATAACCTACATTTTCACTGGAGCTTTCACTTTTGATATTGATGTGTGAGGTCTTTTCTTAAGTCTGACAAATTAAGCACCCAACACATGCATCAGTCCTGTCCGTCATTCATAAACTAAGCATCTCTTCTTCCTAACTCACTTCTAATGTCTGAATTAACACGTATACTCTGAACACGCCTACTTCCATGCAGACATAGATGAGAAGAAAAGTCAGTGACAGTGACTGTTCTTTATATTCCAGTACAGCTTGGGATATAAGACACCTAGGTTTACATTTCTGGTCTGGAATAGACTACTCAGACTAGCGATTCCCAGATAATTGTTCTATATCCCATTACACATGATGAAGTGATAAGTGTAAGCATCGTACAAAATTTAAGATCACCACAACCACTTCTTCCTCTTCCAGTCTTTTGTGAGAAGGTTGGGCACCAAACATCCTTTCAGTCGCAATATGTATGCCTCTCTCCTCTCTTCAGCATTTCCCAGTGCTTATCAGCTGTTGTGGATCAACTCAACTCTTATCTGAATTTTGTTCTTTGATTCATCTCTTCTCATGCACTGGAGTTTATATACTACCTTCTGGAACAGCATCTCTAAAGCACAGTGATGCTTAAGTCCTCTTCATATATCCATCTATTGCTGTCAAATATTACTTTCAGTGGTGTCAGGATCTGAACTTTATTCACCATTAAAAATTATAGCCCAGGGCAAATATTTTACATCTTTGTTTTTCACTCCTGAGTGTGCTTATTAGTTTTCTTGGTCCTAATTCCATTTTTACCACATAAAATGGAAAAATGGTAAAACTGAGACACCTCTGGAGGGAGCAACACCTATGTAACATGGAAGGCAAGGAAGAGTAGACATGTACTCATTTGCAATAGTCTTTTTAAGTTTCACCATCTAACATTAGGATGCCTTGAGTGCTTTATAGTTGAGATGAGTCAGATCCAGAGTTCAGGTCTCCCGCTTCATTAGTAAAGATAACCTATGACATGAAATGCAAACAGGGGCTATGCTGTGAGAAGAATTAAAAAATGGACTATCTGAAAGAAAGTAAAAGAGCACAGGAAGTAAAAGAGCATGAGATGTATACTTTAAGTCAGCACAGTCTACCTTTCCGAGCAGGAAGGTTTCACATTCAGTACCCCCCCCACCCCGCCCCGAATGAGCTGTCATGCAGAAACTTTGATTACCATCAGTCCAGTCATGATGCAGAAAGCACCACCTCCTTGGTGATTTTTTGTGGATCAGCCTGGTCATTGCAGCGATGCTCTAAGTGCAACCTCATGGACCCCAGCACAGCTACCATCAGGTACTGGGGAATGTGCAGTCAGCTTAGCCTGTGAATGCTATTCCTAGAGGCAAGAATGTAACTTTCAGGCCTTGAAGTTACGTATATCACAATAATACTCGTTTTTTGTTTGTTCCCCACTGTTGGGTTTCTGTTGTTGCTTTGGTTTTGGGGCTTGGGGGAAGGGGGTTGTTGGGGGTTTTTTTGGAGAAAGTTGTTACAGTGATCAGATCCAGGCCGAGATCTTCAGTCTGGTTCTAAGTTTAAGTGTGATTAATAAAGAATGCCACAGAATATGACAACCTTATAGTGGAGAGAAAAAAACATAAAAATTGAGAATGTAACATCTGGATATAAACTGATTTATCAGTTACATTTAATCAATAGAATTCTGCTGAGTTTTTTCTACTTAATATCCATGCCCCATTATTTTTCACCTATTACAAAAAATGTAAAAACCTTTAGACCCACATCTCAGCCTCACTAACATCTGCATCAAATTCTCCCACAAGGTTAAGACAGAAATTTAGTGTTCTGCCTTCAGATGCTTGCTCTTTTGTACTCCCAGATGTGAGAGAGAATTCCGTGGATGGGTATTCCCCAGCAGGCTGGTTTATACTTGCTGTGCTACTGCCAAGAAGAAATATACTGTGCTTGGTTTTAGCGAGCACCTGGAACATAATGCTGTGGTGTCTTCAAATTCCTTTCTATCTTCTTCTTCCTCAGTGGAAAAAATTTTAACCAATAACCAGGTTTACAAAAGAGATATCTACTTAAGGAAACATTCCAAGAATGGATTTGATCAAAAATAAAAGAAAGAAGAATTTTTTCACTGATTTTTCAACAGGGAATGTTTTCCTGAATCCCATAAAGTGCCAATAAGAGAATTTTCTCTGTCACATTGAATGCATTCACAACTCTTCATCTTCCCAAGTTATTATATCTGGTCAGTGAAAAAGAATTTTCAATAGTATTTTTAGCATTTTAGAATAATTTTTAGAGTCTTTAAAGATAATATTGAGAATAGAATAATGAAATTTTTTTGTGCCTGGGCAACTTATAGTTCAGGTTGTTGCTTGGGCAGAGATTTTTTGAATGAAATATCCTAAATCTGCTACAAAAAAATTAGAACTAAGCAGCAGGGAAACTACTGTGAGCTATTCAAGACAATGGAACATTAAATTCATGTTTATATTGTTATTACCGAACTACAATATAAGTTGTAATATACTTACCAAATTACAGTATAATTTTTTGCTGGTGGACTCCGAAAGTGAAAATGTATTTTCCCCCAGCATTTCTAATGTCTACTCTTGTATTTTGATCAATAATTTCTCTGCAAAGTATGAGCCTTTCCTAGACAACAAGGTAGAAGAAATAACAATGAGGAAAAGAATTTAAAGATTTGTGTTTTGATTTGAGGGACATTTTTTAATCAGTTTTACCACACTGGGATTATCTCACACTATTTTCAAATGTCAACAATTGACTGCAATTAAGAAATTGGGGGTGGGGGGGAGGTTAACTCATAACTAAAGAGGAGACCATTTGCCTCCTTGAACTTCTGCTTGAAATTAGAAAACACTTCATTTTCTGGTTAGTTTGATTTTGGGAGTTGAGGGACAGAAGTAATATCCTGCACTAGTTCACCTCCTCTTTATTTCAATTTCACTGTGTTAGGTAAGCTATTCAAAAGCTTAATCTATCAATTTCTATACACAAATAGCTTTGGGGATTTATGTGTGTTTAATCCAGGAGGACTTTGCCAATATAAATTATTAGTGGTGCCATTAGTCAAACTATTTATTTCCAAAATAGTTTTTTGACATTAAAATAACTTTTTAACTCAAGTTTAATATTTCTTTTGAAATATTTGGAAGTTTAATATTTCAACCCTAAAGAATTTCAAGTGTTTCTGTGAAAAATGAAATTAATAAAAAATTTATACCGAGACTAAAAACTTCTGAGTATTAGATAATACTGATCTTTTCAAGGTTTTTTCCAAGACAACCTTTTTTCTTTCATCATTTTTGTTGATATTTCCAGATTAAAAACTGCAACTGGCTGACCTGCTAAATTGAATATTGCTAGCAATACCTAGTATGATTTCACTGCCAAAGACTATAACTGTAAATATTTACAACATTTTCCTATCATGCTGTCAGATGACTGCTAGGAAACATGCTGGGTTCATTTTTTGCTCTTGTTATTTATTTGTTGTGTAAAGAATGATTCATGTCACACCAGTCTGCATTCATATTTAGTTTTGTGATAGATTCTTCTGCACCAAGTAACATCATTCTGTTTTCTGTCAGCTCTAAAACCAGTCTGAGCTAGCACACCTTCAGACAACCTATACAACCAGTCAGATATATGGCACTTCATGAAGGATGAAGGTAGAAGTGATTCTCCAACCTTGGCAGTATCTATGACACATGCCTAGTTCAGAGCACCAGAGTCCAGGGTACCATATGTCTCATTAAGGTATCTCTCCTCATTCTCGCTTCCCTTTCTGCAAACATGACAGTTGTAGGAGACTGTTATATATCTGACAGATAATTGGTACAACGTTCTAAGTCGTCTTGATCTTTCACAGACTTGGAGCTTGTCAAGCACACTGTCACTGCATTCCAGCAGAGCTCTTATTAGTTAACTGTACTTGACAGCACCTCAGAAACTGCATATTTTAAGTTTAAGCAGCTAGACACGACAAAGGTTATCACTTTCCTTTCCTGGATAATTACTGTCAGCATTGATAAACATGTATTTCTTCTCCAGTCCATCAGAAGACTGATGGAAGTAAGTCAAGAACATATCTCTTTATAGCTTAAATTTCAAAATTCCTGACACTTTGCAGAATCATTTATTGTTGAAATCCATGTCTGATAATGTAACTATAGGCCTATATATACAAAAATGTGTATATATATATGCATCTTTGCCCATTTGATGACCATCTCTCAGCATTCACAGTATGAATGTATACATATTTGATCTGAAGAGGAGAGGGAATTCCAAGGACTGGAATTTTTTTAACTTCCTCTGCTTTTATTTATTTATTTATCTATCTATCTTTCAATCTGTCTACTTACCTAGTGCTTTGAATCTCAAACACTACAGTTCTTTCCTGTCAAAAACAATCACACTGTGGCAAGAATTTGTTCCTGTAATGACTCTGAGGTAGGATAGAAGGGAGACCTAGGCTTAAGCGAGGCTATCAACAACTTTATTTTGTGATTTGCCTGGCTGTTTTCTATGTGCATTTTTCTGTACTATAGACTATAGGTACTGGTACCTGATTACGGTCATAATCAGTGTAGTTAAACTCAGCAGAAAACTGTGGTACAGGATTGTTAAAATCTTTTGGGGAATCAGCTACAGCTGTTCAGCAACTACAAGCAAAAGGAAACATCTTAAAGCGGCATGTGGAAAAATACAAAGATTAAACTAGCATAACATCTTCATAGAGGATTCCTAGCAGTGTATGGCTGTCACAGCTGATCTTCCAACTTTACTGTGTGCTCATTACCACAGAGTAGTAGAAAACATTTGCCTTGCAGTGGACTCTTTCTAGTGGGATAATAATTAGCTATCTTTGCATTTTCTGATGTGATGAAGAGACTCCAGTCGTTTTCAAAAGTGACTGGTGATGTGAGGTATCCAAAGTGAAACAGTTTAGAGTGAAAGACTGTGTATTTGCTCTCTGAAAACCAGACCTTTATAACTTCCTCAAACTATGCATTTGAAAAATTGAGGAAGGCATTACTCAGAGGTTAGTTGTGAAAATGCAGGAACATGACTTCCCATTGCCAGAGAAGGAGATATTTTACTTTAGTGGGAGGAACAGATGACATTGATGGAAGTTGTCGAAGAGTTGGACTGCTAAAGGATTCATCATGTTACTTCACAAAAGGAGGATCAGTCATTCTGCTCTCAGGGAGAGCATTCTGTTCTCATGGAGAGCTGCGTAAGAACAAAAAATGATTGACAAGATACTGGTGCAGGAGTTTGATGCATGCTTCCTGAGAAACTTGAAGCTGAGGAAGAATAGTGACCTTTAGGAATCAAACTTCCAACAAAGAGATGAAAATTAGATTGATTCAGGATATTTTGCTTGCCTCTGCCCTCTGCACTCAGTTCCTTTGTCTTTTTGTCATATGTTCCAGCATGTGCATTGCATGGGTCTAAGCTATGAAGTAGAAAATTAAATCTATGTCATGGCATCATGACCAGCCACAAATCCATTTAGACAGTTTTAAATTAATGATAGTGCATCTGCAGAACTAGTAAGAAAGATCTGAACAGCCCAGTTACTCAAAACAAACAGGTTCCATTATGTTAAATAGTCTTTAAAGACACCGAAACAGAACCTCAGAAACCTATAGAATAATAGAAAAAATAGGGAGAAAAGGGAAATCTCTCTTTGAACGTATTTTCTTGGGGGAAAAAAGCAAGAGCGATACAGATGTAGGGGAGAAAGAGGGTGGCATGCATATTACAGTGAAGACTGATTTAGGAAATACATCTGATCGGAAGGAAGACTGATAGGTTTAGCTTTCAATACTTTAGCTTTCAATAACATGGCATATTTTTAATAACCTTTGTGGTGGTTTTTTTTTTTAATATTATTGCACACACACTTTTATTTGTTATAGAAGAATTTATAACAAGAAATAAAGCCAGCCTGTGCAGCTTCTAAGAAATGGTTTTAATATTTATGCTGTATACAATCTGTTAGCTTTATCTGCTGTGTTTAAATAGTAAACACTGGGTAGTAAAGTAAGAACTATTGTCTTTGCTCAGAAATGCTCTGTACAATCACAGAGGGATTAAAAACAAAGAAAGAATGCTGAGAACAGAATTTGCCTCTTAAAGATAGCAAAATTCATAGGATGGTGCACATATCAAATATTTCACAGCATATTAAGTATTTCTCATCTTCCACTATGAAGAAGCTTGTTCATAACATATTTGACATTGAAGAAGGCCAAATTAAGGGCCGTCAGGGACTTCCTGAGGGAATTCTTCCATAAAATTGCCTATATTCATAAAAAGCTTAAAATCCAGAGACCTAATGCAAATCATCTAGTAAAATAATTTAACCAATTCTTTGCTCTGTGGACATGTACCAATGACCATGACGTTTTTTTGATAAAATAATTGAAATATCTCTGAAAGCAGCTGGCTACACCTTTCAACTACTTGAACACACAATTCTCTGACAATTTACATAACACAGTATTTTAATGGGAACTGAAATTAGCTATTCTCCCTCTACTGTCTGATAACTTTGTAAGCTTCACCTTGCACATTTATGTGATAGGAGTTGAGCTGAGACAGATACATAACCATTTTGAGGAAGAGATTTTCCTAGTCTTTTGCAACATTAAAATAGATATCTGTGATGATCATACAGTAACTTGCAGATGAGTAAATTTGAAAGAAAATAAAGAATAGATCCTGCAAACCAAAAGGTCTTAAATTTCAAGACAAGAATTGTGGGTCAAAAATAAAAAAGAATTTAAAAAAAAAAAAAATTTCACAGTTACATATGCAGAAGAACTTTTACTCCTCTGTTTAGTTCCTAGTTTCTTTTGAAATAGAAATGCTTTTTCATTTATTGCAATATTTTCTCTTTTTAGCTTCTTTTTCTGAACACATTACAGTTATACTTAGATTTTTTTTGTTTGTTCCTTCCCCCCTTTATTGAAGTATATTTGAAATAGCAGCTATCGTTACAATGTATACAAAAAGTCCAAATCCAAGCCTTATTTTTCTTATATATTCTATTCATATTTTCACTCAAAAGTTCAGAAATTCCTGTTTATAATGAACATTACTTGGGCTTAACTTCTGCATTATAAAAAAAAATCTAAAATAATATATACCACTCAGAGATCCAGTGATGAGATGTTCTTATTCCTAGTGGTAAGCAGTTATTCAATCATGTAACTCTTTCCAATGGGATTACTGAAAAAAAGTAAATGCTCTGTTATGCACCTAATGGATTTACAGTCTGGTTCTAAAAGGGGCATGTTAAATTAGAATTAATTAAGCAATCTTTTTAATAGTAATGTTTAACTAGCTCTATTGAATAACATAAATTATGATGATTAAAAACAATTACATAGAAGAACAACTTGCAGAAACATTTCTCATGGCCTATGGTTGGACATTTATCATAATTTCTCATTTTCTCATGGCCTATGGTTGGTTTCATTGAAGCAGCTTGAGATCCCACGATGCAAAGTAACAGAGAAATCCCTAATATCAGTATAGACTGGAAGATGAATGGATTGAGAACAGTCCTGTGGAGAAGGACTTGGGGATACTGAGGGATGAAAAATTGGACATGAGCCAGCAATGTGTGCTTGCAGCCCAGAAAACCAATCATATCCTGGATTGCACACAAAGAAGCATGGCCAGCAGGTCAAGGGAGGTGATTCCGCCCCTCTACGCTGCTCTCATGATTATTGCATCCAGCTCTGGGATCTCCAGCACAAGAAAGAGATGGTCCTGTCAAAGCAGGTCCAGCGGAGGACCATTAAAATGGTCAGAGGGTTGAAAAAGGCTGAAAGAGTTGGGGTTTTTCAACATGGAGAAGAGAAGGATCTGGGGACACCTTATTGTGGCCTTTCAACACTTAAAGGGGGTTTATATATAAAAGGAAATTCCTGTCTAATTGGTGTGATAACCTTCCACAATAAAGTCACTTGCCTAGTGGATGAAGGGAAGACGGTGAATGTAGATTTTCTGGACTTTAGTAAGGCTTTTGATACTGTCCTAGACAAGCTGTCCAACTGTGAGATGAGCAGGTACATGGTGCACTGGATGAAGAACTGGCTTAAGGGCAGAGCTCAATGAGCTGTAGTGAACATACTTGGCTGGCAACCTGTCACTACCAGTGTTCCTCAGGGCTTGAATCTAGGACCAGTTCTGTTCAATAAATTTTTCAATTATCTGGGTGCAGGAGCTGAATTAGCAAGTTTGCTGATGATATCAAACTGGGAGGTGCTGTTGACTCTCTTGAGGGACAAGTTACCTTGCTGAGGGGTCGAGATAGATTGGAGCATTGGGCAATAAATAATGGGATGAAATTTAACAAGCCCAAATGCTGGATTCTGCACCTAGGATGGAGTAACACTGGGCACAAGTATAAATTGGGAGAGGAGTGGCTGGAGAGCAGCCCTGCAGAAAGGGATCTGGGGGTGCTGGTCAGCAGCAGGCTCAATATGAATCAGCATTGTGCTCTGGCAGCCAACAGGGCAAACCGCATCCTGGGGTGTATCAATCACAGTATAACCAGCTGGTCAAAAGAAGTGATTAACCCACTGTATTCAGCACTGGTGCGCCCTCACCTTGAATAATGTGTACATTTTGGGGCCCCACAATTTAAGAAGAATGTAATGGTCCTTGAATGAATCCAGAGGAGGGCAACAATGCCAGTGAAGGGGCTGGAAGGCATGTCCTATGAGGAGTGGCTAAGGACTTTGTGCTTGTCTAGTTTAGAGAAAAGGAGGCTGAGGGGTGATCTCGTTGCTCTCTAGAGCTTCCTGAGGAGGGGACATGGAGAGGGAGATGCTGAGCTCTTCTCCCTGGGATCCAGTGATAGGACATGTGGGAATGGTTCAAAGCTGCACCAGGGAAGGTTAGACTTGACATTAGGAAACATTTCTTTACTGAGAGGGTGGTCAAACACTGCAACAGGCTTCCTAGAGAGGTGGTTGATGCCCCAAGCCTGTCTGAGTTTAAGAGGCATTTGGACAATGCTCTTAGTATCATGCTTTGGCATTTGGTCAGCCCTGAAGGGGTCAGACAGTTGGACTAGGCGATCATTGTAGGTCCCTTCCAACTGAACTTTTCTATTCTATTCTATTCTATTCTATTCTATTCTATTCTATTCTATTCTATTCTATTCTATTCTATTCTATTCTATTCAAGACTTTTTTAACAAGGACTGTAGTGACAGATCAAGGAGCAATGGTTTTAAAATCTAAGTTTAGATTGGATATAAGGAAGAAATTCTTTACCATGTGGGTGGTGAGACACTGGAACAGGTTGTCCACGGAAGTTGTGGATGCCCCCTCCCTGGAAGTGTTCAAGGTTAAGTTGGACGGGACTTTGAGCAACCCAATCTAGTGACCAACATTCCTGCCCACGGCAAGGAGTTTGGAATGGATGATCTTTAAAGATCACTTCCAACCCAAACCACTCTATGAAATGTAAGCTGAAGACTAATTTCAGGATAGAATATGTTACAGAAGAACCCTCTTCCTTTTTTTCCTTCTATTTCCTCTGAACATCTCTGAAAAAAATGCAGGACCAAAACACATTTTGCACATCTAATTGAATACAGTCTGCATGATAGAGGGATCTCCCTTCTTTTATTCCTTCTTTGCTTCATGCTGATCTGCTAGTAAGGTCCAACTGCCTTGATAATACTGGAATCCAAAGTCATTTTCACTTTGACTCTTGGGTGCTGCTGCTGTGGATACTTGATAGTATTATCCTGGTGGATATTCCAATTGTTATTCACCTTGTGGATAACAAAAACTGAGGGGGAAAAGAAAATAATCAAACAAAAGAGAAACAAATATAAGTCTTTGGAAATTATTTATTCATTCATATGCATTTACAGGTGGTATTATCATTAGTAACCTTTGAAATTTTGTCTATCTATCTCATTTATATACTCAGTTTTGTGACACCAAAAGACAAATTTGACATGAAGTATGAAGACTGTTCCCAGATTTGCCACTGGGCATAATGCAAACTCTCTCTTTACCAATAATGTCTTCTTGTCTCCTGGCAAAGGCTTGACGTTTGTTACTTTATATCCCTCTCATGAGCAGCTTGCTATAAGTAATTAATTTAATTACATCATCTAAACAGGCATTAGGGAGCTTTGTGTCAACTTTACAAAGTATAACAGACAATGTCATATGTGACAGTGTCTACAAGGAAGACATTCTCATGGGTGTTGAATGTACTTTACTCATATTTTCAGTAAAAATAAAAAAATTACAAAGGAGTTTAAAATGACATGAAAGTAATGATCTAACAACTCAAATGGAAAGAGAAAAGGAACAGATCTGGTCACAAACAGCTGACTTGCACAGTTATGTTTCCTGATGAAAACATCACCGGTGAAATATCCCAAATAAATGTAGTTACTGTATATGCTTCTTTTAGACTGCTAAATGTCGTATTCCCCACTTAATATATCACTGTCTTTAACACTGTAGTTTTTTTTTTAATCTAGCCTTCTTTACACTTAACATAAATCTATTTTGTCCTGCTCTTAAAGCATTATACACTTTCCTGTATCTGTATCTTTTATTTAAAATCAGATGGCTAAATTGTGATAGGACAAGTCCAAATTATCTACATATTAGCCTGGCAAATAGAGAGTGGCATGAGGCTAGAATAAACTGGGGCAGTTCAGAAATTCGCCTAATAAAGTAATAGGACAGACAAAGGAGTTAGTGGAGGAATTAACTTGTTAGATGTTCTACTGGAAAATATGTCTAGGGAGGATGGTAAAGAAATGATTGACCAAGGGAAAGCTGGCAGGTCTACTGAAAGGTTTCCATAAAAGATGCCAGTGTGATTGCTGGACCAAAGTTGGTAAGGAAGGCCTTCAAAGTAGGAACCAAAATTAAAATTAAGCCTAAATAATTTCTAGGAATTTTGGACTTTAATTACGTGCCAAAATGCCTTGCTGGACTTCACCTTGTTCTCTTCATCTGAAGAGAGTATTGCATAAAGAGGAACCTTTCTGCTCAGCCTTTTTCTCAATCCAAGGTACTTCAGATTCTCATGCACTCTGCTCTCTGTCCAGGTTCTGCTCAGCTAATACTCCATCCTGTAATCAGGTCATTCACATCTAAATGTATCTATTGAAAGCTTCAAAATCCTCAGAGTGTTGCATAAAGGATTATGAACATGAAGTAAGAAAAATCAAATTCGTGATTCCAAAAAATTCATTTAAAGCTGACTTGGACGTACATGCAGCGGCATGCTACATTTAGTGACAGTTTAAACATTTATGGAAGTTGCTTTGAAAGTCAAGATATTTCTTTTTTTTTTTTAGCCTAAACCATCTTATTTAAAGTTCATTTATTTTATTGTAATAACAAAGACCTTAAGAAATTTTTAAATGGGAAAATTGTTGGTTTAGGTGGAATGAACTACCTAGATCAAGCCACCAGCTATGTTTTATTGTTTTCCCAAGCAGGAAAAAAAGTGTTTGACATGGTACAAGAATCACGATTTTTTCATTTTAGTCAAGGATCTAAGAATGAATTATTCATGCAGCTGTATAAGAAATTCTTATTCAGGCTACCTAGCTACTCCATCTGGCCTTGAAGGCGTAAATAGAAATACAGGTCTTCTTAATTCTACTAGGAACATATAGAAGGAATGAATCTTTAATTCTTTAATGTCCATTGATTGATATAGGTTTGGGGGTTCTACAAGGCATTGTGAAACTACTGCCACTGTCCTAACAGAGGCAACAGGTGCAGCTGAAGAGCCTAGAAATTTCTTAGGTGCCATTTCTTAATTGTTATGTATACATTTATGTATTCCAGATTTGATGCTTTGCTCAGAGCTTAAATTCATGGTCTTGTGTCTTATTGACCATTTCATTGTAGGAGGCTTGTGGATTGATAGTAATCATATTTGGAAAAAAAAGGCCAAATATTTCAGCACAGGATCATATTTGGCCTGGTAGACTATTGTTTCTTAAGCATAAAGTTTTGAATATGTTCATATAGGACATATAGTCAGCAGCCAACAACATGGAAAGTGGTTTTCATAGTGAAATAAATTAAAAGGGAGGGGTGCTTTCTTTCTGAGATTCTTCTCTGCCTAAAAGCCAGAAATGTGAGGACAGGCATGTAAGTATGGCTTCTGTTGTTATTTCTCCCTAGGAAAGTCCAAGGTTTCTTCACATCTAAATTTTTACCTTCATATTTGATCACAAGACAGCATAAAGACAATATGCTATGATAAGATTAGAAGGTCATCTAGTTATCATTCTCTTTCTCACAGAGAATATATAGAAACTTGTTGTTAGTGGCCTGCAGCAAGAAAGTAGATGCTGAAGTGCTGCTAAGTGACATTAAAAAAGACTGTATTAATAACTAATTTTTTCTCAGTGCAGACATAAATAATATATAAATGCTACAATGGAAAAAGGAGGTGCATGGTTTGTGCACATTCGTCCTTGAGTTCAGTACAATTTTGCTGTGCATTGACACATCACAGCTTTGTTCAATAATCTCTTTCATCATAAAGAACTGGATATTGAATGAGCAAAGCCAGAACAATCTAGCTTCCTCTGTCTGTACTCCGAAAATCCCCATATTTCTGGAGAGCACTGAAAGAAAACCTGAAAAGATTCAGAAACACTCAGTCTCACCATCACTCATTTTCTGCCCTGCAGTGTAGGTAGTTTGAATTTGGGTTGTGGGAATTGCTCTCAAGTTCTCTGTTATTTATTTATCTATGTCAGTGTTCACAAGGAGAGTAAAACTGGAGAGGCAAATTAGAAAGCCCTTAATCACCTCAATCAAGCTAATCAAAGGACAAAGGGTTGTAGAATGGCTTTAGGCTGAACAAAGAAGGGACAAATTCCAATTAACACTCTCGCCCATTTCAGAAACATACACATGCCAGGAAGGAAAGGATTTACTTTCTGTTATAGTGACACTGATTTCCTAAACAGATGTCAAGGACCTAATTGCAGCTTGTGATTCCTGGATGACTTGAAAAAATGCACCCTGTATTCTGTGTGCCCTAGGGGTAAAAATAAGGCAAAGAATGTGAGCAGAAAGAATACCCTTTACTAAAGTGAGGAGAAATATATTACCACTCCCCATAAACCTTGCCCTGTTAATTCCATGGATAGTGTGTTCATTCTATGGAATTTAGATGGTTCCTTCCTGCTGCAACTTTAGCCCATGCTAATTGATAAAGGCTGCAAATGCTCAGTCTCCTGAACTGCAGAATTATGCAAACGTCAATGGATACTTTATAGAGTTTACATCAAATTCAAGAAGTATAACGCCCAGGGGATTGCACTAGCTTAGGGCAAGCAGAGAGACTGTGTCCAGTTGTGAGTCCTTCTCTTATCTTCTGTGACCTATAGCAAAGGCAGGGTGGCATCAAACTGAAGCAAAGATGCTTGATCCAAGTTGATAGCTGCTGTTGCAGTCCAGGGAGAACAGTCGCACAGGTCTGGCAAGTAGGAGGCAGAAACAGTATTTAAAAAATTTAAAAATGCCTCTGAGAGCAAAAAATGTCTCCCTGCCATTCCAGTGACATTATCTAACATATGAAAAATACCCATATGTGCAAGCCTTCTGTATCATTCAATTACCACAGGATGTTCAGCAAAGTCATGCTGCAAACCCTGCTTTCATGTTTCCTTACCTTTTGTCCCTTTTCGCTCTGCAGCCTTGCCATTGCGCTACTGTAGGTGTAGGTTGGACTGAGCATTCAGCTGCATGCAGAAAGGAAATTCTTTAAAAGATTTTAAACTGCTGTCATAAAAACAGTGCTGAAGTGATCTGTCAATCTTCCTTTTCTTGGGTGTACAAATATTTTGATGCTTATTGTAAGGAGATTGAATTCGCATTACGGAGAAGCTCTTTCCTCACAGAATTTCTACTAAATCCTGTTTTCTGCATGTCGCTCAACACTAAAGGACCTACTTTCTTTGTGTCTGTCATCTATGGCCTGTCCATATGCCAACTAGGCACATGCTATTAAATGAAACTAGGAAATTGTAATCCATGGTAACAGCTGATAACTGTTTGAAATTTAGCATTTCCTGAAAACACGAATTTATCTAGACTCTTTTTCAAAATCATACGTGAGATGGCTAGGGAACAACATGACACAGGAGGTTAACTAATACACCACAGGAAGAATCTGTATGTCTGCCCCATATGCTAATCTTCTAAGGACTGCAACCACTTGTTATAAATATATCAAGTGAGCAGAGATTGCTTCTTCCCTGAATGACTGAACTGGTATCAGAACAGTAAATGCAAAGACATTGAGAAGACCTTTTATACATTCTCCTTGAGGCTTTGTTCTGATCTTGAATAATCTTTTGGTTATTTATGTACTGTTGCCAACTCTATAGTGTCAAAGATCATGCACCAGGATAACAAACTATGAATGGAGGTTTTTTCAACTTAATTATTTCTAAGCCAAATAAAAAATGTTGGTTTCTTTTAATTTCATTCTTTACTTTTGATATTTTCATTATCATGCCTTTCTCCAGAATATCTTGCATTAAGCTTTTTTATACTTCCTTTATAATTTACATAACCAAGCCGCGAGAAAAAAAATACAGCATGGGCAATACATTACTGATATTTTAGTAAAAGAAATCCATGCTAACATTAGAAGACTGAAAACAATGGTTCTTCAAATTAGTACTCATCTCATTCTCATGTTCAAAACACCATGCTTCCAACTGTCTCACTGCAAAGCAAGCAGTGTATGATTTTTTCTGGAAAGATGTGTTTGATCTATTTATAAATTGAACCTTATAACGCAGTAAGTGATAAGACATTTACATTGATTGTCCAGGGAATTCTTCCAGTTCTGATGGAAGAAAATATGCTGTTTCAGGATGATGATATAATATGTGATTGTGACAGAATTTAACATGACAGCCTGCTACCATTTCAAATACACTACTATTGAAAAAAAATTGAGTAAAAATAGAATATACAAGAAATGAAAAATATTAGAAATTCAGATTTCATTAAGACATTGCATGTCAAACTTACAGAATAACATATTTTCATTTTTTAAAAAATGTAGGTTTTGTTTTGTGGAATTTTAATTTAAACAAACCTAGAAATAAATATCAAAGACCGTATTTACTAAGATTTGAAAACTCCAGCACACTATCAGATCTAAAAGGCACGCTTAGTTATTTCTAGAACAGATTTTGAACATGTACAAAAAAACACTTATATTTTTGAGGAAATAATTTAAGACAAGGATTTGGCCAGCAAACTAACTCAGTTAAGTCATAACTTCTAGCTGCAGGTAAAAAGGAAAATGTAACAGGAGACCCATTAAAGAACTTAGTCAAGTTATTAGTGAGAAATATTAACGTGTCTGAGCTACATTTATCAGAAGTGGAGGATCAGAAACTATTGACACTAGTCGAAAGAGTGGAAACTGATGAGTCCAGATGGCTACAATCTTCATCTCCAGAAGAAAGATGATTAAAGAAAAAGACAAACTTTCAACAAATGTTATCACTCAAATGTAAGGATTCTTTTTCATTAGTAGTTTTCTTAACTTCAACAGAACAACCTATACCAGTAAGCTAAGTGAGATTCTGTACAACTGGAAATGGGAAAATCTTTAGTCTTTAACAGTACTGCAAAATTTATGGTATTTCTAATTGCTTTTCTCTTTCCTCAGTTTTAATAAATATTTCCAGTATTATTTTTACTTTATATACAAAGAGAGTTGTATACAAATGCAATAGATGTAATTTGTAATTTGTAATATCTATTATAATTTTTAATTATAAAAAACATTTAATGATAGCTTCTTTGAGTTCCCGTGTGCTGTAGTTCCAATACTACAGCCTAAATTAATCTCAGTACAGTAATACAGGCAAAGACTGATGGACTACAGAAGTAGATTACTTGAGTAGATGCCAGTTGTGTTATGGTCCCTTGTGAACATCCAGCTTTGTGAATACCTTATCTGGCATTTTGTGAAGAAGCAAGTTTCACAAGCCAGAACTGCCATTTCTAGTGGTAGTGCTAAGTGTGACAGCAGTAAGCAAAAGACCTTCTTAAACCTGGATATAATTTCTCAGTGATTTTTGTCTCTAGGAGCTGCTTCACTTCTTGACGGATCTGAGAATAACCTGTTACATAAACTGAGGGCATGTTGCTGCCCTTGATGCCCTCGTGACACATTTTAGTCATAATATTCAGTTTTCAGGTTCTAATTATTTTTCCATTCATAGGAAGAAGTATTTTGATCCATCTGGTAACCTACAGAGAAAACTGCAGATACCCAATATATAGTTACTTGATTACATAGACCCTTGTAGCCCTGTGCAGCTATTTCAGCAAATTAGAGATATCAAAGATTTCACAAAATTATAGTCAATCTCATACACTGTAACTCCATTAGGATTTATGATTTTGTTTATTTAACATGTGATGACAGGCGTTTTGGCAGAATCGAGTTCCAGCTTATTATTTTTCAACTTAATATTAGACCTCCTAGACCTTGTTGAGCTGCTTTTATTATTTTAAAACTGAATAAAGGTGGGAGTTTTTTGGCCTTATAATTCTAATGTAAAACATTCTGGTTCAGGGAGACAGTTACTGTAAAAAGAAATAAAATGCCTTTGGGGCTTCCCAGTCCTCCACAGGGGCTTTAACTGATGCTAGGTGCTCTCATGCTTCAGTGTGTAGTGGGCACATTTTTCCGATAGGCTTTTTTTGAAAACTCAGGTTATTGCAACTCTCAGTCCATATGACCACCTGAGATTTTTGGAACAGAAAAAAAATAGCTGTTACAATTGGATTGCTTCTGATATTTTTTCACATATAAAATTATATTCAACTAATCATACTGGCTTTTTTTTAAATCACAGTGCAAGAAGAGCCGGCTATATCACACTCAGGTTTTTCCACAGCAGCATTAGATACTTGTAAGTTTTTCATAGACTTTGCCTATATACAGCAGTCTGCTTGCATCCTCTAAGATGTCCCTATAGTCAATATACTTCACCCAAAGTACACAAAGTGAAAAAAGGCTGAGGCAGAAGAACTGATGTTGCAATAATTTACTATAGAAACAATGTTGTTCTAGTTCTTCAGAAACACTAACATCCCTTTAGATCCATACCATCACATCGGAGGCAGAATGATCATGGTCTATGTCTTCAGTGGCATCTACTGTGAACATGTTCAGAATCAGACCCCTTGGGTGAAAAACATATTGCAGTGGACAAGAGGAGCCAAACCAAAAGTTGTAGGATACAACAAAAGTTGACAAGAGCTGCTGGCTTCTGTTCTCTCTGATTGCTTTTGCAAAAACATCTCTCTGTATATCTTCTGGCCAGAGAAGTAACATCTTAAATGCTCAGGTTCTGGTTAACCTCATCTTAATCTTATTAGAATTTCTTGAATAACTGAAATCAATTTGAATTTTGTCAGTAGTATAAAATGTCCTTATAAAAAATTCTAGGCAGCCTGACAACTGTTTAGACAAATTATGTAATTAAATGTGTAAAATAATTTTCAACCTCAGGTGACTAGAACAAATATAGAAACTCAACTATCTGAAAAATAGGTATGAAATTTTTATATTTAATCTCATTAAACTCTATCACTACATTAATTATCAATAAGGTTTTACAATGTTGCATGTCCTAGGTATTTATAGATCATCAGACCCTTCATTTCTTCTTACCTGCCAGATTACCAATGCAGAATATCCAGGATGCTGCAGTGAGAAGTGCTTTTCTGGTGTAACCTGACATTCAGTGCTGAGTATTCATGGAATGATGTAACCAAAAATTCGATAGGATAGAATAGAATAGAATAGAATAGAATAGAATAGAATAGAATAGAATAGAAAAGTTCAGTTGGAAGGGACCTACAATGATCACCTAGTCCAACTGCTTGACCCCTTCAGGGCTGACCAAATGCCAAAGCGTGTTACTAAGAGCATTGTCCAAATGCCTCTTAAACTCAGACAGGCTTGGGGCATCAACCACCTCTCTAGGAAGCCTGTTGCAGTGTTTGACCACCCTCTCAGTAAAGAAATGTTTCCTAATGTCAAGTCTAACCTTCCCTGGTGCAGCTTTGAACCATTCCCACATGTCCTATCACTGGATCCCAGGGAGAAGAGCTCAGCATCTCCCTCTCCATGTCCTCTCCTCAGGAAGCTCTAGAGAGCAACGAGATCCCCCCTCAGCCTCCTTTTCTCTAACCTAGACAAGCACAAAGTCCTTAGCCACTCCTCATAGGACATGCCTTCCAGCCCCTTCACTGGCACTGTTGCCCTCCTCTGGATGCATTCAAGGTCCTTCACATCCTTCTTAAATTGTGGGGCCCTGAACTGTACACAGT